>NW_020837967.1:4061281-4398809 GCF_003676395.1 Aethalodelphis obliquidens | reverse complement strand
GTGTGTGTGTGTGTGTGTGTGTGTGTGTGTGTGTGTGTGTGTGTGGAGGGGGAGGGGGAAGAGTGTGGGTGTCAGAGGAGAAGAGGGAAGAGAACTACAAATTTTGGGTGCTGCTACCATGCCAGGCCCTGTGACAAACTACACATCTTTACTCAAGTATCCACCTATCAAATTCCACTTAAAATACTTAAAAGCACAGAAGTTTTCTCTTTCTAGCGTCATCATTTGACCTGAACTCTGTTTTGCCTGGTACAATAGAATGAGCTTACATGTAGCTTCTAAATTGGGGGCATTCATTAACATATTCTTCCTAAAACTCACACTTCTTACCAAAAAGAGCCTGTTTGGAATTAAGAAATTTTCTTTGCTGTGATTTTTCTTTTGTTTATTCCATTTTTCCCCTGAAAGTACATTTTGAGAGTCAAAAGGAGGGAGTGTTCATTTTGGATGACTTTTACCGTAAGAGGAGGCTGCCCAGTTCAAAAAAAGTTAGGGACTAAGGGTGGTATGTGCTATGGGTTTCTCAGACCTCTGTTTGCATTCCTTGTCCCATCTCATCTCTTTCTTCTCTTTGCCTTGATTCACCGTAAAACAAACACTTGATAAAGGTGAGGCCAGTGAAGGTGGCTGCTTTGTGGACTATGTCAGGAGAAATCTCCAATTTCCATTCCAGACTGTTCCTAGAGCTCTTGGTATTCTCGTGTAGTATAACTTTCCAACTTACGCATAAGTATCTATTATGCGGTGGATTACTGACTCTACAATTTAGCATTAATTTTAAAATGGAATACCCTGTGACATTGCTTTCAACAGTCTGTATTATCCAACATTATCTTTTAGTCTTCAAGTTTAAAAAAAATAATAAGAACTTGGCTCTACCTAGAGTTAATAACTAAAAATTCAATATACTCCTACAGGATATAAATGTATGAGTCTCCCTGAGAAAGATGAAACTAATTTAAGAACCTTCCACATATTGAGAACAGTTCACAGAAATTTACCAGCTGCTTCTTTATGTAAGATAGGATCTCCTGGTTCAGTGTATGTGCTGAATGCCAATTAAAGCATTCCCTACCTTGAGGGCATTAATATGGAGCAAAAGAGGATGACTGATGGGAAGGTCAAAATAAACTTAGCAAAAGAAAAGTAGTGTCTGATAAAGAATAACCTGCATTATATTCTACAACAACCCACCAACTTCCTGAAAACTGTTGTATAAATATGGATGATGATAGTTGAGCTCTTTTCCAACCCTCAAGTTTCTGCGACAGTCAACTCCTGAATATAAGCAAAGCTTCTTAGGAAACAAACTACACCCGCAATTCCTACTGGGACAATATAACCAGGTGTCTCGGTTCCAGAAGGAAATAAGACTCAGAGCTTATTGAATTGACAAAAGTTGAGAAGTGGAGAGTAGGAGTTCATCATATTCTAGTTGAGAGTTTTCAGTAGCCACAGAATGTATTGGCATTCTTAAATTAAATGTGTCTGCATTTAGTCTTTCCTGAAATAATTACAAATTTATATGATCCATGATAGTTATACTTATTTCTTTTATGAAGTCCTCCACATCAGCACATTAACTTTGGAAAATAACTGCATATACTTAAGCAATCAGGTCTCTGTTAATACAGCTGAAAACTGGGTGGGCCTTTTTTTTTTTTTCAGGTGAGAAAAAAACAGGCTGAGAAGTGAACACCTCAGATTGTTTCTGTTTGTTTGAGGCTCTTATCCTCAGGGCTGCGTTCTCTTGGCTGGGTGTACCTGTTGATCACACTGCTTAACAGTAATTATTCCAGACAGCTTTTTGGCTCATAGAGTTGTTTCATAGGCTTCATAAATCATACAAATTATTACCCAACAAAAAACTATAATTACCCACAAACCCTGACATGCCAAAATGTGTATTAATTAGATAAGGTAATAAATACTTTACTGCACATAGCTATAATTATTACCTCAAAAGTGACACATATACATATACCATCTTGATATTCTGAAGGAAATGATTCAATATGATGCTCAGTTCGTAAAGAATTGTTATCTAATTTGATTAATTAGTTAATGCTTTTGCAAGGTGTTTCAAATACAAGAAATGAAGTAGAATTGTTAAGTTTCAAACTTAATATTATTATCAAATGAGATCTAAACTATAATTTGCAGAGGAATTTCCTATGGGGATGATTTATAAAAGTTTATGTTTCTTAGTTCTAAATTTGGGTGTGTGTAGGAAGTCTTAAGAATGACAGCTACATCTAAAATTTTGCTCATTCCATTTCTATAATAGTATAAAATGATTTATTCACTATTAAAATGAGGAAAACTTTCTGATAGAAGCATAATATTTCAAAATATATACTTTTTATGCACCAATCTAGCCTGAAATTTCAATGTAGAAAGAAATTCCAGAGTAGATTTGAAAGAACAAACTTGATTAAGGAACATTCATATAAATACTCAGTTCCTATCATATTGTTCTTACGTATTTTAATGATGTGTAAGTTCAGACCTATAGGATAAATGAGGTAGAGGAGTGCTATTATATTCAAGCCTCTACTATATCCTAGTTTATTCAACACAATCTGTTGTTTTTCAACTCAGTCTTTTCAGTATATGCAGACAAAACTGGATCTTAATGTTCTAAATATTGTGTACTGTATAGTAATCTATTTATAGCTCAACTGATACATGTGAAACATTACATTGAAATAAAAATTTGCAGCCTGAAGAGCAAAGAGGAACATTAAAGATTATGGAAGTAGGAAATAAGTCAACTCAACTGTTGTTTGATTAAATCTGCCCCCCAAAAACGTTAATACTGGCAGCTTTCATTTAAGTAGAGGTATTCTTAAGCAACCTTTAATATGAAGAAATGAAATATAATGTATCCCATATTTTCCTGTTTAGGTAATTATCTCCATGAATCATTTAAAAGTGAATTCAAAGACAGCTGACTCGCTTGTCCTCATTTGATTATTATTGGGAAATTATTAGGGAGCGTCATATGAAAAGGAAATCATGTTGAAGGTAACACATTAGTTATTCCACTGTACAGTTTTCTCACAAATAATAGAAAAGAGACTCTGATGGAGACAGTTAAAGTAGTCTAGCTGTGTAACAAATTTCCTGTATCTAGCCTACTTGTCAATGTCTATCATTGCACCTAACACATACTAGGCATCCAATAAATACAGGCTGAATAAACTAATGCAACTAAAGGGCATTTATCCTGGAGGAGAGGGATTAATTGACATTGTACTTTATTTGGATAATGGTATCATTACAACACGATGACTTTGGGAAAACGCAAATAACTCAAAGATGCTGCTAGTTCAGAATGGAAAATGGCGCTATAAAGTGTTATGGAAAGAATGAGGAAGAACCAGTTAAAGAAGATTTTACTTTATACACTCAAAATTTGGTTGATGTTCTGGGGATAAATTTGTTCAAAACTCTTTGCATATGACAGAGAAGACATACTATTAACAAAGGAACCAAACTTTGTCAATGTGATAGCAGAATTTTTAGCATATTCTATATATGCTGATAACTATAAATATTAGCATATTTGTTATTTATTTATTATAAATATTAACATATTAGTCATGAAAATGTAGCCTATATACATATCTACATACTTGTAGTTTATTATGCATTTTGTAAAAGCCCAGGATACAGAAATTTTAAGGCATGAGCCAGTTCTAGGGTAGAATTTCTCTTAGAGCATCTTGTGGTAATTATCATGCTGACTATCACAGGAAGGTGCAATCCAAAAGAAATCCATTAAGAAAAGCTATTGATGATTCCAACTTCTGTTTCTGGGATTAGGTGAGGTTAGGTTTTTCATACCAATCCTTCTACTGAAAACAGAAAAGATACTGGATAAAATATATTTTTAAAAATTTTCTTTGGAAGCATTAGAAAGCTATCAGAATAGTAAGAAGTCACCAAGCCAGAATCTTAGAACAATCAGTAACACAGAGGGCTAAGTGGAGGACTGAGAGCATATGTTAATTCAGGAAAATTTGAACTTTAGGGTAAGAGGAATAGAAATAAGTAAAATCTCTACGACCGCCCAATATTCAGAGTCTAATAAAATGCATCCATCCCTCCATTAAGTTGGGTTCTGAAAAAGCTGTAGCTTCAGAAAAAAATGTAAAGCAGAAGAAAGCCACCCTCCTCATACCTGAACAACTGCAAGTTTTCTTGAGCAGAGCAAAGCAGGAAAAAAAGGGAGGGCGGGGGAGATACATGGTATACTTATTCTAAATAAAGCAGACTCACCTCGTGGCATCACACATGCTATAAGTTATGGCATTGCAAGTCATGTCTGGAAATCTCAAAGTTGGGCTTGATGTTCACACTTTTCAGTACTCCTATTTACTCTTTTAAGAGGAATAATTTATTCAATCAATCAACCACTTGTTCCATATATGGCCATAAAATGCCCTCTCTAAACAAAGTGCTATAGGATACAAAAAAGGTGGCAATTCCTACTATTATGCTCAAGATAATCTCTCATTTTTTAGCATCTAAGCCCAGTTGTTCAGGATATGGCGAGACTTCAAACAATTTCTAGATTGAGTAAATATAGATGTCCTTCCTGTCTTACTGAGAGACATTAAAATTTTCCTAATTTAATTGATTTCATCTTACTTAATATTAAGAATCAGCTGGATTCTTTGGTCCCAAGTTCATAGCTGTCATGGTTTCTGCACATTAATTTATACATTTATGGGGTCTGGTAGAGAATCCAGGTCTAGTCATAAAATTCAGAGAGCTCAAGTCACCCAAGAAATGGTGAACCTCCCAAAACACATTTATTGTCTGGGAGCATTTTAGTTACTGGCCATAATTTGGCTTAGAATTGAATAAAGACCTTTGTCATAAGCTTAATATAGGACTCAAGAAACTAATAGGTGGCATTTAGAAATCTAAAAAGCCAAAGATTTCATCTTAGTATCAACCGAGATGTCATCATTAAACAAGTATTAGTTCAGCTTCTGTGTCAGATACAAAGCTCATAATTCTTGCAGAAGGCAAGAAAAAGTATTTTCCCAAATAGAAGCCTATTCAAAATAGGCTTAGGTAACCAATGTTTGTGTCGCTCTGTTTTATAGTTAGTTAATTGTTGAAACAATATCATTTTTTAATTAAACAATTGTTTAGTACATGCCTATTTTTTATTCATTGCTATATCCTCCACGCCTACAATACTATTAAGTGCATAGAAGATACTCAATAAGTATTTGGAAAATGAGTGAGTGATTTTAAAAAATGAATGAATAAAAGGAAAGTCTTCTTCAGACACTGGCACCTACCTATACACCTTTAAAAACTGTAATGTTCTGTCGGGGACACATGAGAAAGAACACTGTAGTTATTCACATTCCACCTAATGATTGCTCTTATTGTGGCTATTTCTAATGATGTTAATGCTAAGTGATTATTTCCTAATGTTATAACTGGCAGTTGCTGACATGATTCATGATTTCTGATTGTTTATCTAATCTTTGTTTCTTTGGGGGTCAAAGAAAAGCAACGAGATGAAAATAAAAAGAAGGAGACACGGGTTGTCATTCAGTTTTATGCGAACTGAAAGGTTTATAGTGAGGAACTGTTGGATGCAATTTCAGTAAGCAAGGATTTTGTGGATAGATTAGATCAGTTACAAATTGCTAAATCTGATGGCTTAGATAAAAATTTTACCAGAGGCTTTAAAAGAAGTAGAACACGTTTTGGGGAGAAGCAATTGCCTTCTGGAGAGCGCACAGAGTATATATTTTTCAAAGCAAATGAAATGTGGGGAGATTGTGTAACTAGATCCTCAATGAGAATGAAATGATTGCATTTTCAGCTAGAACAGGCAAATCATCTTTAATGTGTAGTTAGGCTTCTTTCTTTATGATCACTTTCCCCTCCTGCTTCAGCACATGGCACTTAGCAAAATACAAAATATACATTTTAAACATTAACTAGAGAAAAGTAAAGCATGTATTATTCTTAGAAAAGTCTATATAAGGTATTTTATAAATAGAAAAACAATGAACACATACATATGTGTGTATATATAAATACATAGATATAGGTATATATCTTACCCTTTCTTCCTTTCTAAGTAACTACATGCCATGCTAAGTTGCTGATGTACAAAATATCTAGCATACAAAAGGCTTATCATTTTTGTTTGAATTTTCTTTTTCTTTTTCATTTCTTCAATCCTTCACTTTCAAACAATCTTTCGGTGATCTCTCACGTCCCCTGCTAAACTGTGTTGGAATAACTAGGAGATATTTCTTTAGATCCCTCTGAACACTACAAGCATTCAACTGCATTGTGTCTGGTTCAGAAATTTTTCAAAATGTCAGAAGTGATCACGTTTTGGAAAAATAATCTCTTCTTAAATTCTTATTGGAGTGTGTGTGTGTGTGTGTGTGTGTGTGTGTGTGTGTGTGTATGTGGTCTGATGAATGGGGAAGCAGGAGGAGGATGGCATGAAAAGTCCAAAATCCATTTCTTCCTGAAAAGTGGCCAGTGTTCCACAACCATTCAGAATAAAATGTTGTTCAAATTGAGCAATTCGTCCTCGACTCATAAGAACATCTTAAATCTTCCTGAAATTGGGCACAACTTTATATCACATTCTTGGGCTTCAGCTTTGGCAGTTAACATGCATTTATTGGCATGAAAAAAATGCCATTAACCTTTACTTATAGAAACCTTTTTTAAAAACTCCCTTAGTTATGAGGAATACTGTGAAACTTTTCACTTTGCAAACTAAAGTATCAAGTGGGTCTTCTTCATACTTAAATACAGCAAGTTGAGAACATCAGAGAATTTCTACAGTAAGTATAATTCAAGAAAGCATATTAAGTGTATTAAATGCACTCAACAGAGACTCATCCTTCGTTTGCATTGGTGTCACGCTATGGCTGAAGCCCTTGGGCCAGTAACTTAGAGCACTGTTTCGCCATTTCTACTTTTGATATACATACGTAGCCTAATATGTATCTTACACACATCAACACAAGCCATCTCTATGCATGTGGTCAAATTCAGTGACACAACTGAGAAATTTAAATATTCCAAAATAAAAAGAAAGTGAATTCATTTTAGAAATGCACTAAAGGCATTTCAGTATGTCCTGCAACTCTTTTGAGTTAAGGACAAATGGGGTTAAGTGATATGCTTGCCCACAACACTCAGCACAATATCAGTAGTTACTTACAGTGAACATACTGATAGGAACAACATTAAAGCCAAATACATTTTTTCCAAGAACGTTTTTTCTTCTTCCTTTTTCTAGTGTGTAAAGTCATTAAGAGCTAAAGCTGGTGGAAAGGGGAAGAAACTTTAAGTCTGGATAGTCTGATACATTTTTGTTAGTTATCCAATCCTCATTTATACTTCTTTTTAATGTAAAAAATTACTGTTTAGGCTAAGGCATGATATCATCAGCTCAGTTTGGGGTTTCCACAAAATTTAATTAGAAATTGAAGGGACTTGTTCATTTGAGTCATCAGCTCTTTCTGTAGACCATTAGTAATAGCTATGCCAAAACAGAAAATACATAGAATTGTTTATTATGTATATGATCCCGATAAAATGCCCAGCAAAAGAGTCTTGCTTGTTTTCACAGGAGTGGCTAAGCATCTATCCCAGAGTTGCCCAAAGAAGGCTGATAGCGGTCAGCCAAGTACACATCTGAATGTTTTCTAATGCTTGCATTTCTGGTTTCTTTGGACGCACAGAACTTTTCTACTTCTGCTGCCCTGGGACTACGGGCCACAACAAACAGAAGGAACCAGAGCTCAGATCATCAAGGGAAGGTTAAGACTAATAAGATCATTGAGATCAAGTCTGTCTATAAGTTAGGCAGAACCGATTGCGTTTAGAGCCAGGAAGGAGTCAGGGAGCTCAGGCAAATATGTGCACACAGGAATTAAAGCCAGGCGATTCAGTTTCATAATGCAAATGGGCTGCTAGAGCATATAAGACAATTTCTGGATTAGCCATGAAGCTTCTTATATGCTTTCTGCTGAGACAAGAACCAATTGCAAGAATTGTCCTGCAACTGAGTACCAGCAATCCCCATTACAGAGGTGTTAAGAGGATTAATCAAGCTTGACTAAGAGATGTGAGTCTATATTTAGGTGAGAAAATGACAATCTCTCGCTCCTCTTGCATGTTTTACAAAGGAGGATGGGAAACAAGCAGATTTCACAAGTTAAATCTGTGGGTCTAATGAACAGTTTTTCAAGAGACTTTGCAACAAGGCTACTTCTCCCATTAAATTCTAAGGACAGTCCAGAGCAGCTATATGGTATCCTGTACCTATACTCTGTGTATTTACTCTGCAGAGAACTCAGCTGAGACTATCCCCACATACAGACCGTGCTCTTGCTGCCTAAGTTTATAGCAAGCTTTTCTTAGACAGTACTTAGAGGCTGAGCTGAGTTAGTCCCAGTGGGAAGTCACTCAGTCAGTTTGACTGTCTCAGTCCCAATACTTTTTCTAATCTAGTTGCAAATAGGAAAAGTTAGACTTTTCCAAAATCAGCAGGAAAGAGTCCCACATAAGGGTGAGGCAAATTGAAATTAAGATTGTGAAATAGATGCCTTGGGCATCAATCAGAAATGTTCTTAAAGAGAAAGTATGAATAAGGAAGACTGAAGGCTGGAGGATTCTTCATTTGTGTCAGACTCTCTTGGCAAGAGCTGTTACAAGTTCCGAAATTAGGTCATGGGAGTTGGCAGTGGTGTCTAATATAGAATGAGGTTTTGGGGATATGGTGCCCTCAGAAACAGGAAGAGTATTTATAGATCTAATAAGGATTAATAACTTGATCTGAGCTTTATAGATTACCTTTCATCAAAGACCTCACATATCGTAATAATGATCTCTTCTTTTTTACATACAACATCCTTGTGAAGCAAAGAAGGCCCACTATCACTATACTGGTTTTAAAGAAAGAGAAATCAAGATCCAAGTGATTTAATAATTTGATCACACTTACACAATGAATCAGGGCTATCCAGACCCAGCTGGTTCATAATTTGGTGCTGTAGCTACAGAGGAAGAATCTCAATCCTGAAAAAGAAGGTTGTCCCAGAATTAAAATGAAGCCCCGTTTCCTAATCCCTGTGGCTATCATCTGTGCATCTATTTATCTTTTTTTTTTTTTTTGATGTGGGCCAGTTTTGGTTTTTCGGCGCAAGGCATGTGGGATCTTAGCTCCCCGACCAGGGATCAAACCCGCACCTCCTGCATTGGAGGCAAAGTCTTAACCACTGGACTGACAGGAGAGTCCCCATCCATTTATCTTTAATGTAATTTCCTTTTTTAAAACTGTATATAGGAACAAGGAACATTATACAATAAAACCGACCTTCACTCTTCAAAAATGTCGAAGTCAGGGAAGACAGAGAAGGACTGAGGAACTTTTCTAGATTAAATGAGACTAAAGTCTCATGAAACGAAATGTAACGTGCCATCCTGGACAGGATCCTATAAAGAATTTCACTGGGACAACTGGATTTGAATATAGACTGTGGGTTAGATAAGAGAGTGTATTAACATTAAACTTTGTTTTTATAATTGTACAGTGTATTAGAGAGTATTCTTATTTTTAGGAAGTACAATACTTTAGTATGTATTTAGGGTTAAAAAAGCACAATGTCACCTTCATCTTTCTCTTAAATGGTTCATATAAATAAGGAGGAGTTAGAGAAAGAGGCTGTGCTAAGACAAATGGGGCAAAGTGTAAATAATTGGTCAATCTAGGTATTTATTTGTTGAATGTCTCAAGTCTAGGAAATCTTCATAAAAAAAGATTTGAAACATTCTACTAATAATTACCAACTTCCTGTTATGCATCAGAACCTTCTGTGGACACAGGGGATATATTGGTGAGCAGATATATAGAGCTGCTCTTAGGGTTAGAAAATGTTTACCTGTTTCACAAAGGATGTCCTCAATATTGAGTTCTCCATTTATACTAAAATATAAAGTAGGACAGAGACCAGAACTCTTTTTCTTGAAGCCAATACCCTATTTCTCAAGTTCTAAAAGTAAACAAGTAGCCGAGGCAATAGAACACACAGATGTCTTTACTTTATGGCCTGTTCATCTCTTGGCCCAGGCTCTATCTGTTGAGTGACAGTTGGTGTTTTATATTTTCTTTCCTCACTAAGAGGGATTCGTTTTATTGTTAAAGTCCGTAAGTGCTGTTTGACCGTGGTTCCTATCATGTCCTCAGTCTTGAGGATGTGTTGTACACAAGCAGAGGAAAGGATTGTATACATTTATATGCCCCTTCCTCCGTCCACTCAACTCTCCGTACATAATCTGAAGTAATTCAGAGCAGTGGTAATTTCTGGATAATTCAAACAAGAATTGAAAAAAAAAAACATAGCCTTTACTTAAAGCTCCAGTATCGAAACAGTCTCATAAAATCAATGATCATTTGTTATAAGGTGACAAGACAAAATTTTAATTAATTAATAACAACTAAATACATGAACTTGATATTATCATTATTTTAAAATTATCTGTTCAATATTCTGTAATCACTTAAACTAATTTCTAGACATGTGCGTGTGTGTGTGTGTGTGTGTGTGTGTGTCACGGTTTACCAAATTCCACAAAAGTAGCAAATTGCATTTAGTATAATATGAGAAGCTGTATGATTTTTAAACTGATTTCTTGGTCAAAATATTCAAAACAATGATTGTAAATGTAGATAATTCAGGTAGAGAATCACTTTGTCCAAACTTGCAACATTGATACATGCCTCTCTCCAAAGGTTTATAATAATTGGTGCCAAAAATAATGTTCATAATAATTATTATAATAATTATAATATAATAATATTATTATCATTCAACAAATACTTATTGATTTCTTATAAGTGCTGTGGACTTAGAATTTGGTGAAATCATTACTATCTATTTCTTATTCGATACATATTTTTAAAGGTATTAATAGGAGCAAGGTGCTATTCTACATCTTTATCTAGTGCAAAATTGTAATCTTCACAAAAATTCTTGGAGGCTTGAGGTATAACTACTTTCATTTTACAGATGTGTAAAATGAGGTACAGAGAGGCTAATGATTTCCCCGAGGGCATATAGCTAGGAAGGAGCAGAATCAGGATTTGAACCAGGTGGTCCAGGTTCAAATTCCATTCTGTAATCATTACGCAGTGTTACCTCTCATGGTGATGATGATCGTCATCGTTATCACCATTATCGTCATCACTAGCATTGTGCTAAGCACTTCATATACCTTACGTCATTAATGAAGCATGTGACACAGTGTCTGGCATATAGTAGATGCTCAATAAATAGTTGCTTAATGAATGGATGAAAACAGTGTTTCAAAATTCCAGTGTGTTGTCCTTGAAAATGATGACACTCATTAACCGTACTCTTCTTGTTTTAACCTTCTGAAGCCTTTACTATATATGCCACATAATTTAGCATCCTTTATTATAGCATCTCATTCTTTAATTATTTAGTGGTAATATCACCTGTCTAGTATGCTTTCAAGTTACTTAAGTGTAGTGGTTATCTTATACATCTTTTTATCTCTTAAACACCTATCAGGGTACCAGAATTCATGCAGAATTTAGTCTGCATTACGCACGTACTTATGGACTGATGGACACTAAATTCTGGATCATAGTAGATTCTTAATTCTTGAATCCTTCCTAGAAAGTGGTAAGCATAGCCATCATCCTGCTAACCTGAGAGAGTTAACTGCCCTCTGGGAAGAAACACTGAGCTACCAGGAAAATTGTACTCACCCTGGCTCACCAGCGAGTCAGGCAATCATTCTTACTTGATTCCTGCTTCAGATTCTCATCACAGATATATTCATTCTCTTTCCCTCTCTCTCTCCCTATCACTGCTTCCTTCCCTCTTTTAAATTTTGCTTATCTTCCTCTCTATTTTTTAACAAACTAGAAAAAACTTCCAGGAGTGATAATCACAGACAGGTTTTATAAAAGCAACTCCTTTTAATCCTGAATTTCAGAAGTAACTTGATCCAGCTGTCAATTCCAAGGGAAGAAAATAGTGTTCCAGGGGACAGAAAGGAAGAGTGGAGTAAAAGTAAAAAACAGATACAACAGCTTGGCAACAACTCAGTTATATCAGCCAGAGAGTGGAAAAAGGAGGAGAAGGAGAAAAATGTCCTACCAAGACACCACATTTATCAAGGAAGTAAACAGTGTCAACTGAGAGTGTGTCCCTCACTTTCTTGTCTTATCCTCATCTCTCAGGCTCTCACCTAATCTGTGAGGGTCATCATTTGGTTTTCTATATCCAAAGTATTACACAGGCCTCAAAACATTTAGGAAGCCAAAGAGCACATGAATGACTCAAGGGAATTAAGTAGAAGATGGAGAACAGCTTTCTAGTCATCAGACCATCAAGTTCTAATTCCACAAGAGAGGCAAGAAGTATAAAGAACTGGGTTTTCTCTATGTAGAGATATTATTCAGGAAAAAAAGGGGGAAACTATAACCACTCAGCTAAGATTGGATATTCAATATGTATCATTGATTAGAAAGTGAATCATTTGACTCTGCAAAGCTGTTGGTATTTAATAACGTTAATAACAGTGAAATGGTGCTTTGTGTTTTTCTATCTCATTTAATATTCACAGTAACAGTATGAGGTAGGTATTGTATTACTCTCATTTTATAGTTGAGAAATCAAAAGCACAGAGGGGTAAAAGGCTTACCCGAGTTACCAAGTAGTGAGAGGCACAGTAGAAATTTGAATCCTACGAGTTTGTCTCCCAAATCTGCAAACTTAGTGCATACACCTCCTATAGCACACATCCCAACTCCATGCATAGTAATCATATACTGTTATTATTTTATACATCATATACTGTATATTATACAGTATACCATACATTATGTACCATAATGATTACTGATAAATCCTTTAGGGTTTTTTGCCAACTTTTATAATCAGTTCATGGCCATTTTATTCTGTTTGATTTTAGCAAGACTGTTTTCATCTACTTTAATCAAAAAGAGAAGCTACCTGAGGTCCACTTAACTTAAGCCTTCTCTCTTTGCCTCCAGCTGTCCTGTCAGTTTGTCATGCATGGATTGCTGAGAAATTCTTGACTACCATCCATCCTTCACGGCTGGCAATGAAGGGAATGACGAAAGCAACTAGGGAAATCAACAGCTTTGGCAGGATTTACCATTGCATAAGTTTTATTTTAGAGATGAAATAACAATGCCCTAGACACATCATAAGAAACTTGAGTAATATCCAGATGCCAAACCCTCATTGAATTTTGAAGAATGAATCTATTTTTTAGCATATTACAGAAGTTAATGTAGCTATTTTGGAATTCAGCATTATTTCCTAGAAATAAGAATTCAGTGTATCATATATAATTACCGTCATACAATAAATATTACACCTACGTTTTGCAAGATGCTAAAGCTACAATTATAAACAGGTCGGAGACCCTGTGTAGGGGAGCTCATGGTCTTGTTGGGAGAGGGGCTCAGGAGTTGCGGGGGGCAGGGAGGAAGACACAGTAGAGTAGATACTAACAATTAAGTACAATTAAACTAATTACAATTGTAAATACAATATAATTAAGAGTGCAAAGAGAGAAATTCCAGGAGGTTATGGAATTAGAGGAGGAGCTTTTAATTATACCAAGAGCCAAGAATGGCAGAGAGATATCTGGGGACACTTTTAGAGAGGAAAATCCTATGTAAGACTTGAAAGATGAGTAGGAGTTCACCATGTGAAGAAGGATAGGAAGATGGAGGATGACTTTTAGTTACTCAGCAAATAAATTTAAAATTCCATTTATGTCGTATATAAGTTAATACTTGTGGAGTGCTTATTTTTGAATAGTGTTTGTTGAATACTATTGGAAATATTAGTTGAATGAGTATTTATTGACTGTTGCTTCTGACTGGAATATGCCATCATTCACTCCTCTCAGTGGGCTCTCAATCTACAATTGACTCTCATAACAATCAGGACTGCTGTCTTCAGGAAGAAAAATATTGTAAATACTTTTAAATTATTGGGGTCTACCTCCATTGAAACTCCTACCGTAATAATAGTAGGTATGTGACTCCTACATTATTGGCTGATGGCTGTGTAATAAATCTTATGTATCACATACAAAATCATGACGGGTTCATCAAGTCAGATCTATCTGTCCTGGCCCCATGAGCTACCTGGTTCTTACCACAGGTATGAGAGGTAGACCAAGGAGATCAACCACAACTAAATGACAGAAAAGTTTAATCCACAAGAGATATTTGGACTAATTGACAAGTACGAACCATAATTTATCCAATAAATTATCTAAATATATATTCAAATTCATTATCTATATCAGGCTTTCTCAACCTTGGCACTATTGATATATGGGGTTAAATAATTCTTTGTTTTGGGGGACTGTCCTGTGAATTGTGAGACGTTTAGCAGTATCTCTGTCCTCTACCCACTAGATGCCAGTAGCAATCTCCCTTAATACAAGTGTGAGGAACAAAATGTCTCCAGATATTGCCAAATATCTCCTGGAGGTTAAAATTCCCACCCTGCTTAAGAGCCACTGTTAAATTATTAAATTTCATAAACTTCTAAGGAAGATACTCTAATTATCCCATATTTTACAGATTAAAAAGAAACACCTAGAAAATTCAACTTACAAACACAAGTACCCAATTATTTCCATAACATCAATTAAATGTTATGGAAACATTTAATTAAACATCTAATGGGATTAAGGAAAAAGTCATACTTACATGCAGGTTAGAAGTTTCCTGCAAATTTTCTCTATAACAAGATTTTTGAGGACACAGTTGGGCAGACAGTAGATGTCCCATGCATTACATTGGAAAGAACAAACTTAAAGATCCATGAAACTAGTAGCATAAAAAATTCAGCACATTCTTTTTTTAATTAATTTTTATTGGGGTATAGTTGATGTAAAATATTGTGTTAGTTTCAGGTGTATAGCAAAGTGAATCAGTTATACATATACATATATCAGCTCTTCTTTAGATTCTTTTCCCATATAAGTCATTACAGAGTATTGAGTACAGTTCCCTGTGCTATACAGTAAGTCCCTATCAGTTATCTATTTTATATATAGTAGAGCGTATGCATCAATACCAATCTTCCAATTTATCCATCCCCCCGGTTACCCCTGGTAACCATAAGTTTATTTTCTACATCCGTAACTCTGTTTCTGTTTTGTATATAAGTTCATTTGTACCCTTTTTTTAGATTCCACATATAAGCAATATCATATGATATTTATCTTTGTCTGTCTCACTTCACTCAGTATGACAATCTCTAGGTCCATCCATGTTGCTGCAAATGGCAATATTTCATTGTTTATTATGGCTGAGTAATATTGCAGTGTATATATGTACCACATCTTCTTTATCCATTCTTCTGTTGATGGACATTTAGGTGGCTTCCATGTCCTGGCTATTGTAAATAGTGCTTCAATGAACATTGGGGTACATGTATCTATTCGAATTATGGTTTTCTCTGGATATACGCCCAGGAGTGGGATTGCTGGATCATATGGTAGCTCTAAAAAATTCAGCACATTCTAATAAATAAAGTATTTCCTACTTCCCTGGAATGAATGGCTTTAATCGGGCCATGTTTATGAGTTATCCCTTCATCAGAAATTATTTCTTGAACATATCTTTTGTGAATCATTTTTCTGTGACCTATGGAGACAAGATGCATAATTACAAGACATAATTATAAGGAGAGGGAAAGAGTTTTAGACAAAATGAATGTGGTATCACAAGACAGCACTTGACTAATTACCCTTTGAATAATCGAGAAAACAATAGTTATGAATGCCAAAGAAGAGGAAATATTGGAGAATTTGATATCTGAGAAGGCTTCCTAGAAGAGGTATGACTTGAGTTACTTATTGAAAAATTAAAAGATATGGGTAGGAAGAAATCTCAGTGATTTAGTGAGCAAAGGGACAGTGAAGTGAGAAAATTCTAGGGGAATTTGGAGAAGAATGGGTAAAAATTTAGGGTAGAGTGGAGGATTAATACAGGAGATTCATGAGAAATGAGGTTGAAGCGACAGGTGGATTTAGGCTGCAGCGTTCTAAATAATAAAGTAAAGATTTTGCTTTATTTTTTAGGAACTAACTTCTATAAAAGATTTTCCGGGAACAGTATAACACAATGAACGTAGCTTTTCAGAAGATTAAACTGGTAACTGTCGTGTGGAATCTATTACAACAGAGGACTCAGAAGGGATAAAGGCTAGGGTAATCTGGAATATAACCCAGAAATAAGATTTTTTAATTTAGAAAGGTAGTGGTAACAGTGAATGAACTATGGTCATTCAAAGAATGTCTGTATAATTAAATGGATCAAAGCACCATTAATTCATTGATTCGGATCCATTTGCAGTAGAACTGATGATGGTCACATAATCATGAAGATAGTCCCAATGAACAAATTAGCAGTTGCAGTCAAACCAGTTAAGCTTCTCCTTTTGAGGTAGCTCCCTGGAAGTTGCTTTGCTTTTTTTTTCTTTTTTGGTACTTCACTGGTGTATCCTGAGGTGCCCTGTATTTTGGCATGCAGCCGAAGTTCTCCTAAAAGCAACCTCAGTGTTATCAATTTAACTGTGCTCTAAGGGGTATGACTCTTAAAGTTATCATCGTCCAAGGAACAGGGAAATGGCAGATTAAAATTATTATCTGATTTAAAGAATCCACTACTGTAAGTGACATCACCTAAACTATATGGTACCTATAAATTAACCTGAAGGATCAAGCTCGTGTTCTCCGTACCATACATTGCTTGCTCATATTTTTTGTTGATTATTCCTGTTCTTCTTCCTTTCCCTCTCTATACAATCTTGATTTTTCCATGCAAGGATAGGTAGAGGAACTAGATGAAAATCAGGCAGTGAGCACTGAAACATCTAGATAACTCTGGTGAAAAGAAATATAGAATAGGTAATATGGGAACTTGACTTATATTGTCCAGGACATTGAGACATTACGAGTTTTCATAGGTGATACTGGAGAGTGAGTTTCTGAATTTAGTGACATATTACAATCAACAACATAATACAGATGATGGTAACGTTAGCAATGTCTGGAGTAACTTTCTACATAGACTGAACTGGAGAAGACCCACCTAGTTACAGAAGCTCAAGAAAATCCCTCAGGCCACCCAAATAAATGTCCCATCTGCTTACTGGTGCCTGAAATTACACAGTGAGAGTTTCATTTCTGAGCCCCAGGCATTTGATTCCTGTTAAAATGCAAATCTCCTGGGCAGGGCAATACTCTAAGTTGTTGTTACATCCCAGAAAAAACAATTCTTTCAGAGACTTTCTTTAACGCACATTTTGACAAGGGGAGAGTATGAGGCCACCAGAGCCTGGAAAGGGGAGCAACGGTACAACCTTAATGGACAGGGGCCAGGGATGGATGAGAAAAGGGAATAAGAAGAGAAGAAGAACGCCAAATGAAGAGGGAGCATGTAAAAAGATTTTACTATAATTTCTGGATCTGAGAGTTGATATTGCTACTTGAAAATTGCTTTAAGGTGTTGGAGAACTCGGTGAATATCTGTCTCTGCAAATGGGTAGCTAGGGTGGGGACAGACACTCTTCCAATCTCATAAGGATGATTAATTGTGATAGAGCTTTACCAGTTTGGGTTGTAGCACATGGAAATTACCCTATTCCACCCCACCCCCCTTTTCGTAGACTTACAGTATTTTTCTTAAACATATGCAATCTAGTAATTTACTTGGAAAATATTATGAATTTCTCCTTGGTCACATCACATACAAAAGCATCTCAGTTTCTCTTAACTATCCCCTGAAAGAGCACCACTAGTTTAGTCCATCATATTCACTGAATTATTATTATTATTATTTTTTTTTTTTTTGCGGTACATTGGCCTCACTGTTGTGGCCTCTCCCGTTGCGGAGCACAGGCTCCGGACGCGCAGGCCCAGCAGCCATGGCTCACGGGCCCAGCCGCTCCGCGGCATGTGGGATCCTCCCGGACCGGGGCACGAACCCGTGTCCCCTGCATCAGCAGGCGGACTCTCAACCACTGCGCCACCAGGGAAGCCCCCTCACTGAATTATTGAAGCTTGCTCTTATTTAATCTACGCAGGCTGTTAATGCAAAAAAAAAAAAAAAAAAAATCATGAACAAATTCCCCGACCACCTTCGAGTTTGCCAAAAATGCTTTCTTTTGAAAGAAAATTTGGTTTTGTTTAGGTTGAAGTCAGTGATAAAATATCTATAAGATGCTGAATAGGACTAGTTTTTAAAGAAAATTATAGTAACTCTTCAGCTGTAATTTTACATTTTGCTGCTTCCCAAACTCTCTGACAAAACACGAAAACACATGTATAGCAAATGAATTAAAGTAAATGCTTTTGAAGTGAGAAAAAATAATTCCATAATCATCTATTTGTTCAATTTGGATTTGTATAGTTCAGATTTGTTTAAATATACTAATATCAATATGATATATCTATCTATTTAGGTATAGTTCAGGAAAATCATGAGAATTAATTGAGAAAGCAGCATAAAAATTTACCTTTTATTCCATATTCCAGCTAAGTTCTCACCTAACTGTCTCAAAATTTTTTAAAGAATTATGAAAGATTACTTTTATCCCTTTTACACAGAATGAAAAGTGACCAATTCAGGCAGAAGATGGTATCCCATCATGTTAATTTCAACAACTTAAGTTGATATTGTATCTCAAAGCATCTGAATTCTGAAGATTTGGAGGACCTTCAGTTTATTCTCTTTATTTAAAAGGGATGAAAACCGAGCCTGAGAGGCTGAGTGATGCACCCAGAGAATTTCCCCCAAAGCTAGCCCTTGATGTGGTTTCCTAATTCCCTACACAGTGAAGGTTTCACCACAGCATTCTGCCCTATTGAAAATGGTCAATATGCTTAAGATCTTAGGTTTTGATGAGTTTCAAAACATCCACCTATTTATAAAACTATTTGTAAAATAGTAAAACTCAGAGAGAAGCTAGTAAAAATTCGTAGGTGGGACAATCCAGAACGAAAAATGGAATTTCCAATTTGTATTAATTGCTCAGGAAATTGAGGTCCAGAGAGGTCAAGTAGCCAAATTTCATACAACTAGTCAATAGTAAAGTTGGTATTAGCACCATAAACCTCTGCTTAGTCAACTCTGTAGTGTGGCCTCTTTAGAGGCACTGCAAGCAGAGAACAATGTCTTGATGCAGAGATGGAGGACCAGTGAAGGGCCTGGACAGGACACCTTGGCTGGAGTTCGTAGGTAAAGAGGTCTTGTGATGAAGTGGGTAGCCATGACCAAAAATGTTCTCTAAATTAGTGAAGTTGTTTTCTTCAGATTTCAAATGCCAGAGATGTGAATATAGCAGTTGAATGTGAACAAATAGTAAATCCGTCCCCCCAAAAAAAGAGTGAGGGAGTGAAAAACACTCAGCATGGCTTGAGCATAAAATAAGTCAGACTTTCCTGTGAACACCAAAATTTTCAGACTATTGATGTGCATTCCTAGGTGACTCAGTCTCCTGCAGTATAGAAAAGATGCAAAATCAACACTTTCGTGAACTGTAGTTCTATTAAAAGGACACATAATCCTTGTTTTGTTTAAGTATTTGAGTATATTTGCCCCAAGAAAAGAAGTATTTTTTCATGGATAAATAATTAGGTCACAGTCATCTTTATATCCCCTACCCCATTCCTGTTTGTAGCAGAATGCCTACGTATAGGAGGTTCTTTTAAAAATATTTGTTAAAGAAATGACCATATAGACAAGAGTAATTCAACACAAATAATTACTTGAAAAACTAAAAATTTCTGAGTGGTTATTTGCAAATGGTAAAGGATAATGATAGATAAAAAGAAGACAAGAAGAAAAAGAAAAAAGAAGCTATTTGTGCATAAAATATTTCACAAATTTAATCCGCACAAATGTATACTTGAAAGAAGTCAGCCACCATAGGTATTTCTTAATCAGTATACATCAAGTGTTTACTTTGTGAAAGACAGATGTCAAATGATGTCATTTGTGAAGGCTCAGTGGATGAAGTGGGAGGATATGAGAGGTAAAAAGATGGTTGGATAAACCACAAACTCAGAAATCAGAACATTCTGGATTAAAATCTTGCCTTACTGTTTACTATCTACATAACCTTAAGCTACTGGTTTAAAGCTTCTGAGACTCAGTTTCAACATCTAAAGCATGAGAATAGTACTTAAGTATAAGATTGTTTTGAAAGTTAAATAAGATAATGCACATGAAGCACCTAAAAAAATGCCTCATATACAGGGAGCGCTTAAGCACTACTCTCTTTCCTTTATTTTCCTCATCTGAAGTTACGGGAACAATGCCAAATCAAAGAGACAGCAAAAAATCCCACAAATCAAAGAGACAGCAAAAAATCCCACAAATATCCTATTTAAAAATGGGCAAATATCCTATTTAAAAATGGGCAAATGACCTGAATAGACATTCTTCCAAAGAAGACATACAAATGACCAAAAGGTATATGCAATGGCGCTCAAAATCATTAATCATCAGGAAAATGCAAACCAAAACCACAATGGGATATCATGTCACACCTGACACTTGTTAGGATGGGTTTTATCAGAAAGACAACATATATATACATACACGTACACACACAAGTGTGTGTGTGTGTGTGTGTGTGTGTATAAAATATCCATAAGAATGAAGGAAACTCTAACATTTGCAAAAACATGGATGAATCTGGAGGACGTTATGCTAAGTGAAAGAAGCCAAATAGAGAAAGACATTTACTGTGTAGTCTCACTTATATGTGGAATCTAAAAAAGTAAAATGTTGAGGGGCTTCCCTGGTGGCGCAGTGGTTGAGTCCACCTGCTGATGCAGGGGACATGGGTTCGTGCCCCGGTCCGGGAAGATCCCACATGCCGCGGAGCGGCTGGGCCCGTGAGCCATGGCCGCTGAACCTGCGTGTCCAGAGCCTGTGCTCCACAACGGGAGAGGCCACAACAGTGAGAGGCCCGCGTACCACAAAAATTAAAAAAAATAAAAAAATTTAAAAAATAAAAGTAAAATGTCGAATGCATGGAAACAAAAAACAGAATGGTGTTTTTCAGGAGCTGGGTGTGGGGGAAATAGGGAGATGTTGGTCAAAGGGTCCAAACTTTCAGTTATAGGATGAATATGTTCTGAGGATCTAATGTATGGCATGATAATTACAGTTAATAATACAATATTTGTGTACTTTAAATTTTCTAAGAGAGCATGTAGATCTTAAGTGTTATCACCACAAACACGTGCACAAAAGATGAATATATGAGGTGATGGATGAGTTAATTAACTTGATTGTGGTAATTATTAAGTAATGTATAGGTATATCAAACTGTCATGTTGTATGCCTTAAATGTATACAATTTTATTGGTCAAATATACTTCAGCAAAGCTGAGGGGAAAAAAATATAAAGTAAGGAGTCACAGGGCTTATATGTGCCCTGAATAGACTAGTTGCCCAAGAAATGAAGGCTCATTGATTGGGCTTAGATACTCTGTCTGTGCTTCTTCTACCTCAGTCCTCCTGAGCTCGTAGAAGATAGTTGATGCACTACAGTGAACGTGAATACTTCCAGAAGGGCATAAGCCTGTATGAGATATACTCTGACTGCCCCCAAAGAGGGGGCACCAAGGGAAGCCTTTAGTGTTGCCAACCAGTGTGTTCTTGCCAGACTCCTGGGATCTGCTCTCCAGCCCACTTCCTCCTTATTGCTGATAGAAAATCAGTGGGGTATGGTGGAGATGGGCTAAATATTTATCCATCCCCTTTGCTGTTTTCCCCCTTGGGAAGAAGAGCTACATTGCCCAGCTCTTCTTGTACTTAAATGTGGCTACAGAAACGAGTTCTGACTCAGGTCTAACTAATGGAATATGAACAGAATTGCTTGGGACCCCTTCCAGCCCTACGAAAGCCTTCTTCAGTCTCCATCTTTCTCCTTCAGCCAAACAGTGCAGATGAGCAAGGTGACTCTGAACGCCATGAAGAGAAGGAGCCTGGATCCTGAATTATTGATTAAGAGAAGTTCTTAGATATCTGGACAAAAATAACAGCTGGTTATGACCCTACACAAATGTAGGAGGAAAATATTTTCCTTGGTCACTACTCAAAGCTGAAAAGGCTATTTGAGCAGTTAAGGACTGGCTGCTGTAAAGAATTTGATAAGGAAATTGAAGGCACACTCCTGATTAATTTGGGCTTTGTCGTCAGGGTTCACATAGACAGGACAGGAAACAACAGCAGCAGAATGATTTGAACAACAAAAGCACTTTCAGCCTCTAAGTATGTCCTCAATTCTCACCCAGTAGACTTTTAGCTTCCCATGTTGAGAATGTTGAGAAGGAGATAGTACCGCAAAGACAATGCTCTTGCATTTTCATTCCTGGCACATGGTAGGCACCAAATACATTCTTATTGAGTAAAAAGATGAATGAGGATGACTCTTTCCCAAAGCTGTCTCAGTGTCTATCCCCTGAAATCAAGAGCAAAACTATTTTTATTCACAAATGAATACAGAGTTGCTGACATTTTGTGACAGTCCAGGGATAATAAAACTCAGGTGGTGGGAGATTAATACTATGTGGCATTCCAGGAGGGGCAGAGTTCAGTGGGAAGCCCCGATGGTGCCTTTCTCTCTCTATTGAAGAAGCATCAGGTACAGAGAGTGCAGATGTCAGAACGAAGTACACTCAAGGAATACTCTGCCCGTGGAGAGAGTTACTAAGAGTGAACGCAATTTCCTCCTATAAAATTTAGCTTCCAAGTGCCTTGCCAGCAAAGTGTTGAGAGTGGTGAACACGTAGAAATAAGCCCAGTTAAATAAGCCCTGCGTTTGGACACCACAACGCTGAATTTAGGCCCTACTATATCAATATTGCCATTGATAATATTGCACATAACTTGTACTGAAAATGAAAAAGTATTAAAGAAATTTCCTTAGGAATGTGTATTTGGCAAAATTCTTTGATCTGACATTCTAAATCCAGAGTTTTAGAATTTGAATGTATTTACTTCCCCATTCTGTGAAATGAACAGAGAACATTCTGTTAAATGATAATGTGGGATAGATGAATTAATAAATATCAGGTTTTCAGTCTACTTGGAAGAAAGAAGAAAGATAGGGCAAATGCAAAACTACTGATAGTCAAAGGAAATGATAAATGCTTTACTTCAATATACCTTTTTGTGAATAGGAAACATGCAGTTGCTTTTTTTTTTCTCTATCATTTATAGTTAGAGGAAGTTATCAACACACCAAAGGCAATAGGTCACTCTCAAAACTGACTCGTTTCCACTTTAGCAACAAGTCCTTGAACTACAGAAATTCCGTAAGTTGTCCTCAGAACAAATTCTAAAATGAATCGGTTGGAAGCACAGATGTAAAAGATTCAAAAGCTGAACTGAATCCAAAAATATTACAACAATCACTTTCATTTTGCCAGATTCACCTGACTGCCTTTGATGACTTTATGCTTCTCCCTGAGCTTGTGATCAGCTGTGACTCTGATACACAACGATGAGAGTCAATAATCAGCTCTCTGGTACCAAAATACACCAAACGCCCTGAATTTTTATTGTTAAAACTATGGACAGGACTTTTAACTACTGTGGCATTCAGGAATCAGCCAGATCTGGTCCCGAATAACATCTCCAACTGCACCTTCTTCTTTTCCCTCTCATATGTCTTCTAAGCATCATATTGTAGTTCCAAATATGCCCTGCTTTCTCTATAATTTCATACCTGGCCATTGCCTCTGCTTACCTAGAGTAGCCTTTCTCTTCCTCCAGTTGATTAATTCCTACTACTCCTTGAAAATTTCCCCAAAACATCTTCTCAAGGAAACCTTCTTGAGCAGCCAGTATAGAAGTTTCTCTCCTGTCATGGTTCTGTCAAAGCACTGATCACAATGTGTAGTAATTACTTAGTAATTTGATGGTAAACTCCTACGGTAATAATGGGGCTCATTTAAATCTTTCTGAATGAACTGATGAATGATTGCAGAAATACAAATTTCAAATTAGTCTGAAGTATCATAATAAACTCAATAATAAATTGAAATGTAATTTTTGGATTAAAGTATGCATCTTCCACAGGACCGAACCCTTGGAAGACACCCTACTAAGCCCAGTACCCAGAATAGAGAATGTATAAATGTTCAGTAAATGAATTTGATCACTTATCTTATTAGATGTAACATTATTAGTACTACCAGCAGTGGTTCAGAAAATAAGTGCAATCTTCCCCCTCATGTCTATGCAATAATACACTAACTCTTCTCAATATTTTATTCCATTTGCCCTTTGGTAAATAACACATCTACAAATCTTATACCAGGGAGCGGTTTGATTTTTAACGTCTACTTTTATTAAAAACTTCTCAAACAGAAAATATTCAAGTATCCTTAAAAAGTGGAGTTAGGAAACTTTGCGTCATGCAAATTTCTGTGTAGTCATTGAGTAATGCATTCATCTATTTATCTAATGAATTTTTATTGAGTGTTCAATGCACTATAGTAAGCTGTGAGGAATAAAATTGGGAATTAGACACAGTCTTTTTATCAGAGTTTACATCAAAAGGAGACAAGTGAGCATACCCTCAGAATGTGGTTGAGAGCTATGAAAAGAAGTAAAAATGTTTAACCAAACTAAGGAATGCTTCCACTTCTAATGTCTAGTGAACAGTCTATCACTGAGTAGAAGTCAGACAAAAATGGAGGCAGGAAAACTAGTTACAGAGATGTTTTAGTAATTTGGGTAAGATAGGAATTATTAGACTCTCTATGCATTTAGATGGTCACATGAGCAGGTTTAGATAAGTGTGTAAGAGGGAAATAAAGGTGCAAGGATGACATCTAGATTTCTGATTGAGTAAACAGTAGTGCTGTCATTAAAATGGAAAAAAAAGAGAGAGAAAAGGATGTCTTATCATTAGCAGGGAGAAGAGTTGATGAGTTCAGCTACATTCCTGTGGAACATCAGAGCAAAGGTATCCAATGTGCAGCTGGACATACAGATCTAAAAAGTTTATGGCTGGTAGTCACCAACTTATGGAAAATAATCAAAGCCATAATGGTGAATGTGATGTCCTAGGGAGAGTGTCTAGTGCAAAGGAAAAATGGCCTCAGATACAATCTAGAAATATTTACATGTAGAATATGAACAGATGAGTAGGGACCCTCAAAGAAGCCACAGAGGTAACAGTGAAATTAGGGACATTATGGTGTGAGGCAAAACAAGAAAAAACTGTATTTCAAGAAGAAATGCCATTTGAGAGGGAACGTTTGGCAAACGCTGAAAACAATTCATTGGTTCTAGCAACAGCATGGGTGTTGATGCCATTGGCAAAAATTAATGGGACAGTAGCATCATTGGAGGGAAAAAAATCTTACCAGGAGGAGACTAAAATCTACTGGGGAGAAAGACTTAATACAAAGCTATTTAAATCCTTTTAAAATAGAGAGACAATAATGTAATTAGCACCACTATGTTAATAGGGGAAATCCTTTCTAATCATAAATGTGGGTGACAACATAACCTTGTAGAAGAAGCACTCGGTTTGATTTCAGATCTCAGTTCTTTACATACTACCCAGCTGTGTTACTTTGGTACATTGTTATTTGAGAGCTTCAACTTTCACATTTACGCAAAAGGCACAGTGATACCAGCCATACGTGTGTATTGGAAAAATTAAAATATATAAAAGCCCCCAACATGATGCCTATTAGAGATTGGATCCTGAATAACATGAATGTGTATAAATTATTAAAGTAAATGGGTCTCATACAGCAGCCTGAGTAAATGGACTGAGAAAAGCAGACAGGAATTAGAAAGTTGTTTGGGACATCAGAAACATACCGGGTAAGCAGACTAGAGAGTTGGAGAATAAGAGAAATGGTAGTGGGAAGAAGGCTGGGTGACCCTTGACTTCCTAGGATGAAGATTTTACATTTTATGTAGAAAAGGAGTGAATGCATAAGAGAATGACTAAATAAAGACTCTCATAGCTGAAAGGTCCTTCCCACTGGTGTAAATCTCTTTGAAGCCAGAAAACTTGAAGGATTTAACAACAAACCGTCATCTTGATCATCATCGTCACTGTCATAAACATCACAAGTACTATTTCTTGAATGCTTTCCGTGTGCCAGGAAAAGAGCAAAGCCTTTCCATGCATTATCTCATGCAGCCCTCAGCACAATCCAGTGACGCATGTATTACTGTTATGCTCATTGAAAGATCAGAAAACTGAGGCTTAGAGCACTTATTTCACTCAAAGGGTATAAAATCAGTAAGGAAGAGACCCAGGATGATGAAAGTAAATTACAATGCTGCTTCAAGTAAGGGGTATTCAAAAAATGTTGAGTTAAAAACCGATTACAGGGCTTCCCTGGTGGCGCAGTGGTTGAGAGTCCGCCTGCTGATGCAGGGGACACGAGTTCGTGCCCCGGTCCGGGAAGATCCCACATGCCGTGGAGCGGCTGGGCCCGTGAGCCATGGCCGCTGAGCCTGCGCGTCCGGAGCGTGCTCCGCAATGGGAGAGGCCACAACAGTGAGAGGCCCGCGTACCGCAAAAAAAAAAAAAAAGATTACACAAATCATATAGCTTATTCTCTCAATATCCCTAAAACCAAAGTTATTTTATCTATGAGCAATCTGAAACAGAAAAAACAGTGTACCCAAGCAAAGAATTTGAAAAGAACTAGTAGAACCAGGAAATGGCTGCTGACTCTTTTCTTCTGGGTTGTTTTTCTTAAAACGTAGATCTTTTTACTGCTCAGTAAATGGAGAGTGAAATACATATTTTGCTTTAAATCCTTCAAGGAGTTGTAATAGGACATGGCATGTATGATGTAGGGAACAGTACAGTTTGTCTGATCTTTATAAGCACAGGGAGAATTCTGGTTCTTCTTTTTTTAACCAAGTGTAGGACAATTCTGTAATTTGTAATAGAAATACAGCTCTTTCTAATGCTCCCTTTTGCGCTATCCTATGGCTTTTGCCACTGAGTGAAAATTTCTCTCTCCCTGCAACTTCCTCTCCCACATCCTTATGTGTGGTGCACCTGAATTTATCACATAGCCCCATTGGTTTCCCTTTTTCTGGAGTCTTTCACTCCCTAATTCTATAATTTTTTTATTCACTGAACCCAGACCCCACGGTTGATCCCCTGAGAACATTTCACCACCATCTGTAGCTACCATTAAGGTTCTCTCTTTTTGTTGAAAAGTTCTACAAATTTTGACAAATATATGGTGTTATGTATTAGCCATTACAGTATTGCACAAAATAGCTTCACAACTCTCCAGCTATCCCCTGTATATCACCTATGTAACCTACCTACCCTAGAGCCCCTGGAAACTACTGAACTGTACCATCTCTATAGTTCTGCCTTTTCCAGAATATCATATAAATAGAATTACACAGCCTTTCAGACTGGCTTCTTTCATTCAGCAATATGCATTTAGATTCATGGTGGTATACAACAGTTTGTTTCTCCAGCCCTATATTAAAGGATATTGTGGTTGCCTCCAGTTTTTTGGCAATTACAAATGAAGCTGTTATAAACATCGCAGGCATGTTTTTGTGTGGACATAGGTTTTCTAATGGGTTGAGAAAGTATCTAGGACACAGGATTGCTAGAAAATATGGTAAGGCTCTATGTTTAGCTTTGTTAAAAATTGCCAAACTCTCCTCCAACGTGGTTTTACCCCTTTGCATTCCCCCACAAGCAATAAATAAAACTTCCTGTTGCTCTGCATTGTTGCCAGCAACTGGTGTTGACATTGGTTGAGGGGTGGGGTGAGTAAGGGTTAGCCATTCTAGTCATTGTGTAGTGGGGCCTCACTGTTATAATATGCATTTCTCTAAGGGCAAATGATGTTGAGTATTGTTTCTTATGCTTATTCACCATCTGTATATTTTTTTTGGTGAGATATCAGTTCAGATCTTCTGGTCATTTTAATTGGGTTGTTTGTTTTCTAATTGTTGAGTTTTAAGAGTTCTTTGTTTATTTTGGATACAAGTCCTTCATCAGACACGAGTTTTACAGAAGCTTCTAACTTTAAACGTCCAATTTACCATTTTTTTTCTTTCATGGATTGTGCTTTTTGTGTCATATCTAAAAACTCATCACTAAACCCAACGTCACACAGCTTTTCTCCTGTTTTTTCTAGAAGTTTCATAGCTTTGCACTTTACAGTTATGTCTATGATATATTTTTATTTGAGTTTTGAAAAGCGTACGGTCTGTATCTGGGTTTCTTTATTTATATATGACTATCAAATTATTACAGCACCATTTGCTGAAAATATCCTTTCTCTAGTGAATGGCTTTTACTCCTTTGTCATAGATCATTTGACAGTGTTTCTGTAGGTCTATTTATGGACTCTGTATTCAGTTCTGTTGATCTATGTGTCCATTCTTTCACCAATCCCACACTTTCTTGATTAATGTAGTAAGTCTTGAAGTTGCATTTTTTTCTGTTTCTTTTTTTCCCTCTTTCTCTGTCTTCTCTGGTTTAATTGAGCATTTTATATAATTCCATTTTATCTCCTTTTTTATGATATCAAATATATTTCTTCAAAAATTTAGTGATTGTTCTAGAGTTACAATTTATGGTTTTATCTAAGTCTTCCTTCAAATAGCACTATACCGTTTTATGTGTAGTGCCAGTATCTTATAACCGACTTCCAAATTCCTCATCTCCGTCCGTTCTGACATTCATTTCACTTATCTATGTGCTCTAATCATACAATATCTTGTTACTGTTATAACTTTAAGTAATTATCTTTTAGTTCAGTTAAGAATAAGAAAAATAGACGATTTTATTTTGCCTTCATTTATCTCTTCTCTAATGCTCTTCTTTTATTTACATAGATCCAAGTTCCATACCTAAATCATTCCCTCTTGCCTGAAGAACTTGACTTTTGTGTTCCATGTTCCATCCCCACAGAGCCTGTGAGAGGAACTGGCATTTTGCTAGTGTTCAGTAATTATTTTATGACTACTGGGAAAGTCTTTTAAATGAGAAAAATGTGTCGTCACATCATATTATTTACAACAGTCATTATCTGTCTTCCCCCGACAGGCTGTAATTTCCACAAATATAGGGACCATATGTTTGTGTATCTCAGTCACAATGTCGAGCACAGAGTCTGACTCAACTCTTTCAATATCTGTTGAACTGAATTGTTACTGCAATCGAAATATAAATGTATATATGCAAACAAGCTTCTCAATAGCATATATACTTTTCATTATCACTTAGTGTATTATTACATCATTATGATAATATATCATTAATGTCATTTAAATTTTCTGAATGGTCCTCATGGAAAAGAAAAGCTTGGGGTACTTTTCTCCAGTTGGAAACTTGGACTGGAAACTAAGAGTGGGCATGACTAGTAATAATTCTTCACGTTTGCCTATTGTTTGTAATTTTGTGAATAGTTTCACACATATTATCCCATTAGAGTCCCATGGGAGCCATTTGCTTTCTCTCTCCCATAGAATGCTTTATTAGCAAATATACTTCTTTCTCTCTATGTTTCAGCCTCTGTTGTTTGAGACAAAAATGATAAACAAATTGAACTTGCACAGGAGTCTCATGATTTCATAGCAACTAGGAAATTCTTGTTACAACAGGGGAAAATTATGAGCCCTACATAAACTATCCCTCCAGACATTAGAAATGACATGCATAATTACTGCTATAACTTAAAACTACTTAGATTTAAATTTAAAGTTGAATTATAGAATTTTGATAAAAAGTTGTTATCTGTTTGGTGAGAGAATATTGCATGGAATTTGATATTCCCTGCAGGCTTGTCTATCTCTTGGTTGTCTAGGAAGTAAAATTAATAATCCATGAGCAAATTTAATAATCCTTAATATAAATAAGTGCCTACAAAGCTAGTATTAAAATTTGTACCGAGTTCTAAATAATTACCTCAAAATAATAATTGCTTTTTGAGTTGTTCAAGAAAATTATATCCTCCTCAAAATAAGCAATTGGTACTAAAGGATACTGTGATTTTTTTTTTTTTAATCAAGTAACTCTGTAGTCATTATAAGTCCACAGCTTCTTGAAGGTTGAAGATTGTGCTTCTCTGGATAGCAGGGTCATCTCTGGTGGTGATCCAAACTTAGGCTGAATTAATCATTTTCTTTCTGAAATACAAATAAGCAAGGGGCGTTTTATTTTTGTTATAGCCATGAAGCACGTCAGTGATGCTTCCGTGTTGAAAATAGTGAATACTGATGATCACAGTCAAGAATAACCCAAAAATTCAGGGAAGATTTCAAAAGGTCACTAATCCTATGGTCAGTATCCTTCTAATAGGTTAGCTTGAAGAGAAGGAAAAACAATAATTTGAGTAAACCCTAGAGACGATGGCAAATGAGGAGATTACATACTCAAGACTAGAAAGTTAAAAACAGAAAAATTGCAGATGGATCTCGCGAGTTTAAGATGTAAAAGAAAATCAAGTGAATGAGATTTAATTTAGATAGACAAAATGCCTTTATAAGAAGAATAATGCCAAAGGCATTTATAAATCAAGTAAATACCAATTAGAAACCAAAATAGAAGAGAAGAACCACAGAGAAGTAGTTTTAATATCAGAGTATATAATGAAAGATTTATATTTTGAAAAAATTCCATTCTTTTGCATAAGAGAGTAGACAATTTGAGAAAGGTTTTTATACTTTACATACAAGGAGAAACTTTTACATTTGAAAGGGGGAGTACAGTAACCTAATATACTCACTCAGGATCTAGAATAATTCAATTTAGTTCAAAAGATGCATTAAGAGCTTACTGACTGTCAGGCTAGATACCAGAGGTAAAAATATTAATAAAATATGATCACTACCTTTGATGAGTTTAGAGTCCAATTAGGGAAACTGACAGGTAATTAGATAATCTCAATATATTATTGTAAATATTAAGTAAATTATATACACTAAGTGACATCAGAGTTTAGACGGGGTTACAAAGATGAAGCAACAGTGGTTATAAATGTTAGATTGTTTCACCTGGATCAAATACACCTCCTTAACATTTTCAAGAGTTCCCGTAATCCCAGGCTTTACAGAACAAAGATTTGTTGATGGGAGCTATAAACAAATCACAAGCAAAAAAAAAACTACAAATAAGATGTAACCAACGGCTAATCACTGACGTAAGTGTAACTAGGAATAAATAACAAATTTCACAAACTGTTTTCTCTTTGTTAGTACAAGGTCTGCTGTAAATTGCTAAGCACATATAGGTTTAAAATAGTAACTGAAAGAAATTTCTGAATTGCTCTCATTAAATGAAAATTTAAGACTTCTTCATATGACCAAAATGGAATACCTAAAATCAGATTTACCCTCAACTGGAAACAACTTAAAAATTGGAAAAATATATGAAATGATAGTTTTCAAGGCACTGGATCTCACGCTGTGAGAGACAATGATCAATGAGACTGGAAAACAGCAAAATTAGCATTATGGCTGCTCCAGCTAACCACCTTGATAGAGTTTCTTAGATGAATAAGACACTCAGGAGGATCCTGGTGGTCTCCCTAAGTTATGGAGAATATACTGGACATATTTCACATGGTTACTCTTCCCCTTCCCCTCTCAGAGCCACAAGCATGGACTGTCATCATGAAAACCTGGTGGGGTTTATGCGTTCCTAGAGGTAAAACTCACAGAAATATAGGACCCCTCTCCAAGACTGCAGCCCTAAAGGGTTTCTTACTCTCAAGCTAATTCACATTCAACTGCTAGCAATTTGTCAAAATTATTTAATAGTTCCTGTTATTACATTTCTGCAGTGCCTTCTGCTGCAGGTAAGCAGATCTTCGCTGAGACACTCTGGATGCACCTGTCACTCCATATTTCCATGCTCTGAGACCTCAGTTCTCTGATGAGTCCAAGAAATATCCTTGATGTGCAATTTGTTCAGCTTTTTCTTGTAAGGAAGAAGAGTAACTTCTAAGCTCTTTAATTATCAGAGCTGAACCAGAAGTCAGAAATTTACATATTAAAAATACAATTTAGAAAATAATTAAAATATATGAAAGACTTGGGAATAAATCTGACAAAAGATGTGCAATACCTGTGTACTAAAAATAAAACACTGTTGCATAAAATTAAACACTAAAATATGAGAAGACATACTATATTCATATGCCAGAAGACTTGATATTCTTTAGATTTCACTTCTCCACAAATTGATCTATAACTTCAATGCAGTTCTAATTTAAAACTCAGAAGGTTCTTTTTTAAAATAGAAATTGACAAGTTAGTTCTAAAATTCATATGGAAATGCGAATGATTTAAGACATGCGAAGCAACTTTGAAAATGAACAAAGTTGGAGGAATATCAATACTAAATTTCAAAACTTATTTTAAAGCTACAGTAATCAAGATGTTGTTGTACTGGTGTCAAGACAGACTGATGAAATAGGGAACAAGAGTATAGAGTATAGAACAGAGCCTAAAAATAGACCCATGCATATAGGGACAACTGATTTTTGACATCTGTGTAAAAGCAATTGAGTGAAGAAATCAATAAGTGGTATTGGAACAATTCTTGTGCAAAACCAAAACAAAATAAATACCTTTAATCTATACTTTGAACCATATATGAAAGTTAACTCAAAATGTATCATAGATCTAAATTTAAAACCCAAAACTAAAAAGACTCTTGCAGAAAATTTTTGTGACTTTAGGTTAAACAAAGATATCTTAGATAAGAGGCCGAAACTTCAACCAAAAAAGAAAAACAATTGATGAATTTGATTTCATCCCATTAAAAACCACTGCTCTTTAAAAGACACTGTTCAGAGAATAACAAGATAAGCCACCAACTGGGAGAAAATATTTACAAATTGTATCTGATTGAACACTTGCATGCAGTACATGTGAAGAATTGCCAAAACTCAACAAAACCCCAATAAATAATGGGCACCAATTTTGAACAGACATTTTTCCAAAGAAAATGTATGGATGGCAAAAAGAAATGTGAAAATATGCTCAAAATTATTAGCCACTAGGAAAATGAAAATATAAAATGCAGCGATATAGTTGTACAGACGTTTATAATGGCTAAAAATGAAAAGCTGTCCGACAAAGCAGGGTTTGACGATCTCATGGAGGACTGGAGTTCTCATACACTGTGGTACGAAAATAAAATGGTTCAGCCACTATGCAAAACAGTTAGACAGTTTATTAAAAAGATAAGCATACATCTATCATATGATCCAGCCATTCCACTTGTAGGTATTTACCAAGGAAATCAAAACATATGCCCACGCGAAGACTAGTACACAAATGTTCATAACCGTTTTATGTGTAATGACCCCAAGCTGGAAACCACTCAAATGTTCATCAACTGGTAAATGTATAAATAAATTGTGGTTCTTCCATATAATGGCATACTATGAAGAAATAAAAAGGGTAGACTACTGATACACACAACAAACAGTATGCATGAATTTCAGAATAATTATACTGAGCCAAAGAAGCCAGAAAAGAGAGCATACGAACTGTATTACTCCATTTACATAAACATTTTAGAAAATACTACTAATCTATAGGGACAGAAATTATATCATCAGTTGTCAGGGGATGGAGAGAAAGTGGTGAGGAGGAATTACAAAAGGGCATGAGAAAACTTTTGGGAGTGATGGATCTGTTTACTCTCTTAACTATGGTGATGGTTTCGTGGATAAATAAACTTACTGAATTGGATATTTTAAATGTGCAGTTTATTATTGCCAAGTATCTTTAAGTCAAGCTGTTAATTTTTAAAATATATTTTAAGATAACAAATTATAAGACTTAAAAAAAATAATTTATGTAAACTTGACTATGCATTGAGAATTGTTTGAGTCTGTTATGGATTTAGTTTGGAAAAATTAGCTCCTGAGCTTAGTGCCATCTGGAAAACTTTTTTTTAATACTCTTTGAAGAGCTTTTTAATACATTGTGTGGGGTTACAAAAGAAAAAAGCAATCACTGATTTCAGATATTTCAGTACATGTATATCAACACAAACTCTCATGCAAACAAGCACAGTTTAGAGAAAGACACAATCAATTAATCTAATCGCCATTTGAAAACAGTGTAATGTTCTTTTGTTAGAACATATTATAATTGATTTGTTAAAGTTTGAATGTTCTAACATTTAAATAAAGAGAGATAGAGTATACCAGCTTTTTTCTCTTTGTAGCTCTTTCTTCTTAGGTGACATCCATATATTTTTAGAAGTATGACGTGATGGTCTTTTGATTTGTCAACTCGACTGTGCTATTGTCCCTAGTTAATAAATCAAAAGTTAATCTGGGTGTTACCGTGAAGGAATTTTGTAAATGCAATTAAAGTTTATGATCAGTTGGCTTTAAGCGAGGCAGATCATCCCAGATAATCTGGGTGGCCCTGGTGAAATCCGCTGGAAGCCATAGAGCTATGCCGAGGCTTCCTGAAGAACGATTGTACCTGTGGATGGTGGCTTCAGCCCATGCCTGGAGTCCCTGCCCATCCCTCCCCACTGCCTGCCCTGTGGAGTTTGGACTTGCCTAGCGAACCTCCACAATGGCATAGAACAATTCCTTGCAAAAACTCTTTTATTAAGAAGAAAAACAGTTTAAAAAAATTAATATTTTAAAAATATTATTAAAAAAAATAATATAAAATGTACCATTTTGAAGTGTACAGTTCAGTGGCATTAAGCACATTCACAATGTTGAGCCGCCATCACAACCATCCCTCTCCAGACCTTCCTCATCATCTCAAGCAGAATCTCTGTACCCATTAGACAAAAACTCCCCATTTCCCCCTGCACCAACCCCTGCTAACCTCTGTTTTACCCTCTGCCTCTATGAATTTGACTCTTCTAAGTATTGCATAGAAGTGTAAACATACAGTATTTGTTCTTCAGTGTCTGGCTTATTTTATTTAGCATACTGTAATAAATCCCTTAACATATGTCTCCTGGTTCTGCTTCTTTGATTGAACCCTAATGGATAGAGATAGATGTAGATATAGAATAGATCTAGAATATATCTATATGTAGAATACCCCAAAATAAACTAATTCATTCAAAACACAACTTTCCTTGACCAGCCCATCTGGTAACATTCTTTCTAGGCAGAATCAATGGCTCCCTCTTTGCCTCTCCACGTTCCTTAGACATATTCTCTTATAGTAGCTGTTGGTTTGCAAATCCTTCTTCCCCATTTGATTGTGAGCCTTTTAATCTTATTCATCCTTACTCTCCCAGCACCTAAGAAATTCCTATTGAGAATTAATTCATTAATTAATGCAAATCTATGTATAAAAATAAGTGACTCAGCACATCAATATCTTCTCTCTCACAGGGGATTTGACTTTTATTTTTTGCAAAGACAACTATCGTTGAATACAAGCTCCAAGTGAATCGTTTGTCTCTCTGTACCAATGATAATCTATATTTAAAAAGATCACTCGAAATTCAAATCAGCTATGCTACTTGGCTACAGTTACTTAACAATTCTGAGCTGAAGTACATAGTGTTCTCAAAACACCTGTGTTAGCATTCACTCCAAAAATACACACACCACCACACATTGCCAAGGACTTGCTACAACATAAACTTTAGAACATTCCTGTACCGATTCCAGGGCACTATGTAATTCTTACTTTGCTAATGGTAAACTTTACCTTTGAACTTTGACACAACAATGCAATCTGAAGTCTTCAAAAACATTTAGACAGTAGTTGTGAAAACTGGGAATGGCCCAGAGGCATTTTGTACCACCAAATAAACATGCTTCTTATTGGACTCTGTATCTAACCTTTGGGGGATGGTAAGTAAGACACGCAGGGGAGACATGACGTTTGAGCCAAACAGCAACTTCAGTTGCTGGAGCTGTGACTGTCCATTGGGAACTGTTTGTGCTCCTTAGTCTAATCCCAGTTAAAATATTCCAGCTCATTTATTGATTTAAACTAGAAAACCTTCGACTCAGGGCATGGGTGATCTTACTTGTCAAGTTAATGTCTGGAGAATACTAGGAGCAAAATTTTATTTGTAATGAATTTGCTTTTCTACACTTCTTTTTAAAAACTAATAATGAGGAAAATCTTAGTCTTTATTGCATGGCCTGCATGACATTGAAAAATAAAACCATGCTGATGTAAACCTTGTATACTATATTTCCATTTCTCTTTCACTCAGGCCCCATTCTTTGTGTGTGTGTTTGTGTGTGTGTGTGTGTGTGTGTGTGTGTTATTGTTGTGCTTGTTTGCTGACCTGAGGCACTCCCACAAATCCTCTAAGTAGATAGCCACATGGAAATCAATAGGAATTTTCTATATTGTATTTTGAAAAGTAAAAGTCCAGCAGAGTATATTTCTTACAGAGCTTACCTAAGAAAAGTTGGCCAGATCTCTTTGTCATCAACGTCACATCTGAAAATCTTTACATTACTGTAATTGGCCTACCCGGTCTTAACAGAAAAGAATATCCAAAGAGTAGTAAGTACCGAGTGTCACAAAAGGACATCCACATAGATTGTTATGTTTTATAATTAAAGTTTGCTCTGTTGTCTTTCAAAATAGTTTACAAGTTTATTTATTTAACACATTATTTTAAAATGCTGTCATTTTCACCTGTTCCTGTCAGGGTAATGACAGTTGTCCCACTGAGACCCACCTGGTTTCTATGCTTTATTTATTTTTCATCTTAGAAAATCTGCAAATAACTCAGATTAATGGTTTTTTGGGGTGTGTGTGTGTGTGTGTGTGTGTGTGCAAAACAATGAGGATTTATTTTTGTTAACATCAGGAAATGACTCATTGAGATCTACAGTTTAAAGTTGATGAAGTTATAAATGATGAAGTCCCTATTTTCCCAAGTGCTATGTAATTCTTATAATTTCCAGGAAGGATAATTGTGCATCCTGAGTGTTCTGATTTATGAGGTGGAAATGTAAACTCATTGCTTTTACTTGAAAGGGTGTGCATTGACAGCTTGGCAGTGTTTGAACTGAGAAAACTTAAAACTGTCCAGGGACCACACCAGCCAACCCACCAAGAATGCAGGACAAATGGGCGTCATCGTAACGAGTGCTAATTATTAGTGGACAGGATCATTATGTTCACTGGTGAATTAAAGAAAGAGAATGGTAAGATCTCTGGCCTCTGGCTTTATCAGTTCAAGTCAGAAAGCCATACATCAGAAGTCGAGGGTGCTTTCAAATATTTCACGAACCGAGAACGACTTTGGAGCACAGAGTAAATTGACTTGATACCAAATTCCTATCTGTACCCTTCTATTTAAATAGGTCTCACTGTGATAGCAATGACAACAAATATCAACAATTTGCCCTTTCCGATATCATTTCTTTTTATTTTTTATATTTCTCTTCTTTGGTCTTTCGCCCCTTTGCCCAAGCAATTCTGCAGTGCACGTGCACTCTTTCTTAGCTCTTTATCACACAGTCATTGTGATAAACACACAGCGAGTATCTCCCGTGGACGTAACACTTTACTGAACAGTACAGACACATAACTCAAAATAGAGAGGATTTCACCCTTGACTCCTAGGAACTCAGCTTATAACTAAAGACTCCAGATAAAAATCATTAATAAGAGCTGAAGCAACAGGATATATTCCAAACACAGATCGGTTCCTCCCAGGCTAACAGGGGCCTTGTGGTCAAATGATAGACAAATAACTGTAGGAACTTTAAATGGGGAGAGAAAGTCCCCTACGATTTGATAAGTTGTTATCCTCCTGCACTCATTTTATAAGAGACATTGAACTTGATTCTGTAAAATATGCACTAAGAAAAGCCCTCCACAAGTTTACCAACCAATTGCTTGCCTAAATTTCCCACTGCTTGATAAATCCTCGGTAACTAGGTATCACAGGTATTTCTGTGGGTCAGTGAAAAGTGTACGGAACACAGAGAAGGTATACAATAAGGTATACTGGATGAAAATTGAATAACCATGTTCTTTTCCAATCATTTCACCTGTCATAAGTTTGGCATAGTCGTCTCTACTGGAAAACATGTGCACATGCATACACACACACACACACACTCACACACACATACATACACACACATGCAATGTCCACAGATGTATTTAAAATAAATTGCATATGTTTGAAGAAGGTAAAGGAATTGGGTGTTTATAATGTGGATCATATGTGGCACATATATACCATGGAATATTACTCAGCCATAAAAAGAAACGAAATTGAGTTATTTGTAGTGAGGTGGATGGACCTAGAGTCTGTCATACAGAGTGAAGTAAGTCAGAAAGAGAAAAACAAATACCGTATGCTAACACATATATATGGAATCTAAGAAAAAAAAAAAAGGTCATGAGGAACCTAGGGGTAAGACGGGAATAAAGACACAGACCTACTAGAGAATGGACTTGAGGATATGGGGAGGGGGAAGGGGAAGTTGGGACAAAGTGAGAGAGTGACATGGACATATATATACTACCAAACATAAAATAGATAGCTAGTGGGAAGCAACCGCACAGCACAGGGAAATTGCTCGTTGGTTTGTGACCACCTGGAGGGGTGGGATAGGGAGGGTGGGAGGGAGGGAGATGCAAGAGGGAAGAGATATGGGAACACGTGTGTATGTATAACTGATTTACCTTGTTGTAAAGCAGAAATTAGCGCACCATTGTAAAGCAATTATACTCCAATAAAGATGTTAAAAAAATAAAAATAAAAAATATATATAATGTGGATCGTATATAATTCAGTTGGAGAAGACCCTGTGGAAAATATGAGTTGTGAGCGATAGTTTACAGTGATGGATTGACCAGTCTTCTAGAGAGGATGAGGGAAACGGTTCCAGGTACTACTTCATCTCCTTCTTTATCAGTGGAGTTTTTCAATCAGCCTAATCTAGCAGGACATTTCTCCTAGGCTACTGAGATATATTTGCAGGAAACAGCTTTCCCCTCACTTAAAGAAATAGGTTTAACTCCTTCATTCCTAGAATGCTATAATTCAGGAAAAAAGTGAGTTTTCCATAAGGTACTTAAAGGAGGAAAAAGAGATGAATCTATGTGGAAAATTAGATGAAGGAGTAGAAAATTGCATCTGCCATATAAGTCCAACTACATATAGATTATTCCTCCATGAAAAACTGGAAATTTCGTTTAAAAAAGGTACTTGCAAAGTCAGCAGCAGTTCTTAACAATGTCTTTCCTGCTGCTGACATCATATTTTTTCACCCCATAATAAGGGATAATTTGGACCCATTCTCCTTTTCATTTAAAGCGGTCCCTTTCCTTATTTGCATTTCTCCCACTGCTCTTCCCACATGAGGGGTGATTGCATTACTTGTGGAATATGATGAATCACTTCAACAAGAAATACGTGGCATCTGGTGAAGGCTCTTTCTAGCATATAAATTAAGCTTGAATGGCAGCTTGGTCAAAAATTTCCTTTGAAACTGGTCCCTGTGTGGCAGGTAGAACCAAGCATTATCATTTTATCAGCAGGAGGTTTTTCCAAGCTAGCTGATGCCTCTAACCTTTATTAGAGAGAAGTGGGTCACCCCCCTCCCTGAAAATAATTGATGAGATGAAAAGAGAGATCTGGGTGAGGAAACTGGAGAGATGTATTTAATAACTAGGCTGAGATGAGAATTGTTAAAAGAAAAGGAAACACTGGTAACACTGAATGATACTGCAAAAAAGATACCTATGGCTACAAAATAATATCCCAAGGAAGTAGCAAGATAAAGCAGCACAACCATTCAATCAATTGAGGCAGACTAGCAAATATTTTCCCAACTAAAAAAAAAAAAATCCCCAGTGGAATAAAGAGAGGCTAGACAAAAGATATTTTTCGTCTCTAGTTTGTGATTGTTTTCTGAATTGGAAGGTTTCTTTTTCCCTTAAATCTGTCTCTTAAATCTGGGAAAGGTAGAACCAAAATTATCAAGTTTTAACTTTCTGAAATCCCTTCACTTTGTTTACCTTATGATTTTTAAACATTTTATTTGTGGAAATAATAATTACTCTTCCATCAGGAAATTCAATGTATTTCATAGAAAAGCCAGCAAAGGAACAAAAACATCAAACAAGGGAAGATTCTCCGACATTCCACATGATGGCAGAAGATCTTTTCCTTATTAAGTAGTCAAAGCTTGCAGTTTTGTATTATTCTATTAAATATAGCAAGATAAGCAATCTCCCATATTCTCTAAGCCATTTTAGAGTAATTTGTTCTCAGGACAAACCAGAAGGGATGATGTGTTTTCTTGTGTGAAAAACAAACGTCGGGGGAAAAGAAATACCAAAGCCACCTTCCTCAAGTCTTCCTAAATAATGTTGAGATTACAAAAAGTGCCTTTCAAAATCACACTTAAAATGGGATCTTTTTAGACTACATTCCCCAAATGTCAATGATCATTTTTTTATTGTTTATGTTGTTAATCACAGGAGACAAATCCTGTAAATGCACTTACGGAACAGGCTGCTTTGTACAATCCCCTTTGCCGATGGAGAGCTTCTTAGAGCTGAAGCTTTTTTCAGAAAATCTTTCTCTGATTTGCAGCATGGCTCTTGTCCACTCAGAACCTTAGAAAAGCACTGGGTCTCTTGCCCCACAACTAGATTTCTAGGCAGAACTAATCCAACAATGCGGTCAGCCCTGGAAGATAGTGATATTTCCTGTCTCATGGTGAGAATTTAGAAAACATGGGCTATAAAACTGAATTTCTCTACAATTTATAAATACAGCACCCCCTCTTATGCCTTTTGGCTATCTAGTTTATTGTCTCTTCACTTTGTCTTTTGTTTGTTTTTTGTGACAATGATGGTAGAATGGGGAAATGCACTCTAGTTTCACTAGCCCTCTACCTTCCTCAACTTCTTAAATTCAAGTTATGGTCTGTTCTCATATTTGTGCTAATAAAGGGAAGCAATGTCTCCTATACAAAGTACAGATTATTACAAAAGTAATGTGCACAATGTAACTTATCTACCTAAGTATGATATTCACAAAATATTAACTGAGCAAAGCTTAGCAGGGCAATGGTTTACACTAATGCCTTCATTTAACTATGAGAAGAAACCAGCCAGGGAAAATAATAATACCTTCCATTTTTAAATTGCCTTTAGAGTGCTTACAATGGATTCGTACATCAACTATAGCATTTGATTTTCAAATATAACCTTATGTTATAGCTGTACTTGTCAATTTATACATTTTGTAACTGAAACGTTAACTTCTTCCTAAGATCATAGAGCTAGTATTTGAAAGGAGAGGAACTGAAATCAGAATTCTAGCTCCTATTTCCACTATATCAGTTGAAGAGCATAAAAATCATAACTATAGATAGTAACATATGTAACTGATGATTTTAGTTTTATAAAAACATTTGGTCAAGTTTATTTTCAGGGAACTCTACACTGGGGATCAAGGGTCCCACAGTCAACTTGCTCCCTTGTGGCAATGTTACTTTCAGGATATGTTTATTACCTAGATTGAGGAGATGGTGACACAAATATGTACATACGTCCAAACTCATCAGATTTTATACATCAATTAGGGGCTTAATAAAGCTGGGTGAAAAAAAACTTTGAAACTTATGATTTTTTCAAATAATTGCATTGAAATAATAGAAAATTTTTGAAAATAGAGATGAATTAAAACATTGAAATAAAAAGACCATACTTAGTTTGTGATGTGAGCACAGTCAAGGTGCATAAGTGTTCAGAGTTTCTCTCTGCTGGAATATTTGTTTGACACCATAGATGCGTCAGTCTCACTGAAATGTCAATCTTAGTGTCAATTTCATTGAAACAACATGAAGCCAATCTTGGTGGGCCCACCAGTAACTGCTCAGGGGCCCTAAATTGTTGCAGAGGTGACCATTTCCAACACTTCACTATGAAAACAAATTGATGGTATGATCTTACCTTCAATGCATGTGATAGGTAAAAAACTCCGGGAAAAAAAAAAAAGTCACTACTCAGTGATTATATGGGAACAAAGCTATGAATTCTTATAAGTGATTATTTCCTAGCAGAAAACATCAGGTTATTTGGCTCAGCTACTATGCTAATCTATCAATACTTTAACACTGTTTTAATAAAGTGCTAGCATAACGAATTATACAAGGCAGCATAATTAATATTAATGTCAACAGACCTGAGTAATATTGAGATTTCAAAAAGCAGTATAGATGCCAGTAGAGGATAATCCCACTTACTATTTATGTGTTCACACATAAAAAGGAAAGTTCAGGATTGATACAGGTAATTTGAGCAAGCCATACCTGCCCAAATACTTTTTGATATTATTAACTAAGTCCCTGCCTTTGGTGTTTCTTATATTCTCCTAGACTTTTAAAACTAGAGGTCCTTAAAGACCATTCAACTACCATTCCAACTAGGATTTTCTATTGAGGAAAATATAACCGGAATCACTGAGACTTGCTCAGGCAGAACCGAGTCTAGAACCCCACTTTTCTGACCACTATCAAATTGTTTTATCACCAGGTTATTTCACATACATTTCCAAGTTTATAACCTTGGGATTGTTTGTCAAGATATCATAGTGACATACTAGATTTCATAGAATTCAGAAAATTTTATGGCCAGTCAAGAAGTTATTGCCAAAACCAAACCAAACCAAAACACAATTATAACACTGGTTTCTGTCTGCAATATTAAGACTTGAATAATCCTTCCAGACTTGCGGGGCAGCGTAGGAAAATAGAAGGCAAGTAAGAAGATGGGAAACAGAGCATATTGAAGTTTTTCTTCAATCCACTGGTTGATGAGAAAAATTGTATGCATAGAAACATGGGAGACGGTTTCTCCATCACTATCTCTGAGGTTATAGAATTTAGCATAAGATTGGATGACTTTGCACCTTTAGTGGGAGGTTTTTTAGTTGGGTGGTAAAGAGATCTCAAGGAAATCTTTAAGGGTCATGTCTCAGAGCTGCAAATCTGTCCAACAATCCTGCATAGATGTCCCATTTTACAGATGAGGAAAGTGAGTCAGAAAGTATCATGGCCACTTAGGTAGTTGGGATTTAGTGATTAATTCCATGACATTTCGTGTTCTGTTTACTAAACCAGCATCAATGTAAGATTGCCCCTCTGATGGTATCCCATGGGTTTTATCTCAAGTATAATGTCATAAACATTTTAAATAACTTTGAGTTAATTATGTATTTCCTTAATTAAAATCAGAGATCTGTACTAATACCCTGATAAATTATAAATTGTTCCTTGTACTTGTCATCTTTCCCTTTTTCTTCCACACCATTTAGATGTTGCTTTGTCACATGAATTTATCATTAGCATACAGAGTGCAGATGGGGGACCCTACAATCCTGTGATAATTTAAATTGAGCAGTTTGGGGTTTTTTTCTAGCCCCACTAGTTTTCTTGAGGCCTGTCAACTAAAACTATATGTTCCAGACATTTTGTGGTTTGATGCGTGAAAGTAATAACAGGTTTAACTTTTTAAATTAATTCTCTAAATAAATATGATAGTTTGACATCCAGATTTTCCTTAACAATAAAGAAGACAGTTATTACTTAATTATAAGCAATTTTAAACAGTGTTTCCAATAGAAGTTATTTATTTTTCCAGAACACTAGTAAATTTTAAACAGCCTTTGATTTACAAAACTTCCATGCTTCGTTTTGTGTGTCTGCATAAATCAAAGTGCAACTGTATCTTTCTTGACAATTATCACTTTAAAAAGTTTTTTTAATCTTAGACTATGGTTCCAAATTTGAGTTGATGTTCCATTGCATTCTCTCTGTTGGCATATAGATCCTTTTAATGTAGTTTAAGAGAGAGTGATTGAGCACCTCAATGGGAGAGGAGAAGAGAGAAGAGGAGAGGAGAGCAGGGTAGGGGAGGAGAAGGGAGAAGAGAAAAATTTTAAGACACGGGATTTTGCAATGTACTTGGTATGTTGCCCCTAAACAAGAAATTTGTCAATATTTTTTTTTTTTAATAAATTTATTTATTTATTTATTTTTAGCTGTGTTGGGTCTTCATTTCTGTGTGAGGGCTTTCTCCAGTTGCAGCGAGCGGGGGCCACTCTTCATCGTGGTGCGCGGGCCTCTCACTGTTGCGGCCTCTTCCGTTGCGGAGCGCAGGCTCAGTAGTTGTGGCTCACGGGCTTAGTTGCTTCACGGCATGTGGGATCTTCCCAGACCAGGGCTCGAACCCGTGTACCCTGCATTGGCAGGCGGATTCCCAACCACTGCGCCACCAGGGAAGGCCAATTTGTCAATATTTTGACATTTTATTTCAAACTACAAGAAGCAGAAGCTATTATCAACATTGGAGTAGCAACCTTTTTAAACAGCATTTTGAAATATATTTTTCCATGCCATACATCTAAACTAAACTCTTGTGCATGATTATAAAGTTAATGATTCTCATAGACCCACAGGGCCTTGACCTGAAAAGGATCTTGAAAGTATGCAGAGCTCCTGGCTTTTGGCAAAGAAGGTGATAATTATATCCATATTAAAGATAACGCACTGAGGAATCATGTGTGTAAGGGGTTTTTACAGTGTCCCGGAGTAACTCTCTACCATCTGCGACTTGGTTTATATGAATAAAGAGGTGTTCATGTCAACAAACTATTACTTTTAGTAGAAGTCTATAGAGAGGTATATCTTCATCATGAAAGGGGCATCTGATTTGACTCTCTTGATCTGTACAATTGAATTCTTATATGTTAAATAGCACGGCCCAAATTACAGGAATAAGAAATAAAGCCAAGGTCTCTTGATTCCCCCTTGGGTGCCTTCTCCTTTACTCCACATATAAATTTGAAATGGGCAGTGATGGATGGGGTTCTGTGTCTGAATATAGTTATTTCTTTCTGATTTCTCCAGCATAGATTGCCCATTCCATTCCTGAACCACCCATTTTTCCTTGGTTAGCTTTTTATGGCTTTTATAGCTTTGTCCCATCGTTCAATGTGAGTCTTTTGGTCTGAGAACAGGGTATTAAGTCAACTTGAATTACCCACAGTGACTGACATAATACTTTGTTCATAAAAATGCTTAAAATGGATTTCATTGATTAGGAAATTGATAAAAAGTCATTACATATGATACTGAATTTAGAATAAGATATTCAGTTCTCAAAATATTTAGATTTAGTACCCTTTTAAAAATGCTAACATGACATTAAGGAATTAAATAAAAATCAAAAATGATTTTGCTTAACAAAGTCATTTGTAAAAAAAAAAATTCTCTCCTGTGCCTTAAACTATTTCCCATATAATGTTTTTGTTTTTTTTTTTTTTTTTTGCGGTACGCGGGCCTCTCACTGTTGTGGCCTCTCCCGTTGCAGACCGGGGCACGAACCCGTGTCCCCTGTATCGGCAGGTGGACTCTCAACCACTGCACCACCAGGGAAGCCCACCCATATAATTTCTTGATAAGTATTTTTGATTAACATTTATCTTCACAAAAGGAAACGACGGATTGCATGAGAAAATAAATGATATAAAGTAAAATACTTGCTATGTAAAACTCTCAGAGAATAATCTTTCAGCACAATAGTTCTCCTAAATAATAGTTTGCCCCTTATAAGCAACATTTAAGAAAATAATTTTAATTAAAATATTTTAAAATACATCAAGCATTTCTTGATATTATAAAACAGAAGACTTCTAAATGGAATTTAACATTCTCACTAAAAGCCCCAGAAGACTTCATTCTTAGTGACTATTTCTGTTTTTTTTGATTATTTCCCTTCCCTTTAACTAAGACGTCAGCTATCACTTGCTGCTGTCAGTGTAACTACCCTTAGAAGTATATTTCTTCTCTTTAAGTTCTTGATGCAGGTGGTCTGCCAGGTTTGTTAGAATTGAGCTCAAAGTATGTATAAACACGCTCTGGAACCCGAGGCCTTTAAGTAGTAAATGAATTTTAATTCTTGGACTTTATGAGTTGGATTTGGCTTCTCAGTGACCAGTTTTAACTAAATTTGTCATTCTTCTCTGTGTCCTAGATATATAAGAGATTGATGAATTATCAACGTTTAGGATAGCTGAACTGTAAATCTATCAGATCCCCGATATTACAAATTTTACCTGCCTGATAAAATATTTGTTTCTACTATGTTATAAAAGGCACTCTGTATGTTGTATTCTGATACTGGTTATATTATATTAGTTCGGGGGTCCCCAGCCCCCGAGCTGCAGACCACCGGTACTGGTCCGCGGCCTGTTGGGAGCCGGGCCGCACAGCAGGAGGTGAGTGCTGGCAGGCAAGCCAGCGAAACTGCACCTGCCGCCCCCATCGCTCTCATTACTGCCTGAACCATCCCCCCACCCCCGCCCCGTCCATGTAAAAATTGTCTTCCACAAAACTGGACCCTGGTGCCAAAGAGGTTGGGGTCCGCTGTATTAGTTAATAGAGACTTACTGATATTGATCTTTACTCCTTCTCAGGTGTTGAGTGTGTCTTCTCATGGGTCTTGGCTGATTGCAAGTAATGCCAACAACTCAGCAGCCTGGGTATGTGTCACCTTTACAAAACTGCCCCATCCGTGCTGTCCAATTTCTGACAACACGCTTTTCCTCACCTCTCCCAAACTCTCCAACTTCTCAATTTTCTTCATCCAATAAACTCTCCCTTCTTATTTTGCTACAAGTTGGTAGGATTGCTACTGTCTAAACTTTTCCTCAACTCTGCTCTTATACGGTAGGTCCATGAAGGGCTGATGGAATAGGTTTTCTGCTTGTTCGTTTGTTTGGAGGAATTATAGATTCATAGTCAATGTGTTATATATGATGCATGGTGTGGATCAAAGTCACCATTTTTTTTTTTTTTTTTGCACATGGATATCCAATTTTTCCAGTACCTTTTATAGAAAGAGTATTTTTTCTTCACTGAATTGACCTTACATCGTTGTCAAAAATCAGTTGTCCCTATATGGATGAGTTTATTTTTTGGCTGTCTACTCTGTTCCATGATCTAGTAGTCTGTCAAAATATCAGAATGGTGGTAGTCAGTTTTTAATGAATATAACAGTGTCCCTTAAACTCAAAGCAGTGATTCTCTTTTCACACAGGTAATCCTAACAAACTTGTTTTGAAGTGCTGCCTTTAATTACTGGCCCCAGGGTCTGGATTTTTTAAAGTTGTTTATATATTAAGTGCTTATGTTTGCTGAGACTCAGGGCTCCCCTCAAAAAGCACCATGAACCTCCTTCCTATCCAATTCTTTAGACGCAAGTATGGAAACGTGTGTTGAGAGAAGGAAATATGGAAATTTTAGCTTCAGGTAAATGCTTCTTTTTTTTAATTCCTTCAATGTTCAGCAGGAGATAAAGATGGGTATTCAAGTGAAGTTGAGGAGCTGGAAGGACATTTGAGATAACATTGTTTAACATGGAGCAGACCATGGCTAAATGTGAGGGTCCCAAATAATGTTTAAAGATGTGTTGGCTTTGGAAAATCATTTGCAATGAAGCTCTGAACACGATATTTTCTAAAGAAAAGCCAATTAGATTCCATACATAATATTTTATGAATATTAACATGTACATATATTACAATTAATTGCATATATATTAATTCAGCATGCATTAGCATCTATACTTAGTCACTCTCAAATTTGGTTAATTCAGGAATTATTAAATACAAAGAAAATCTAGAAAAATTACATTCAACGTCGAATATAAATTCAAAATTTATGTAACAAATAATATTTATGTTACAAAATTTATGTAACCAAAAATACATAGTTACTTCTTCTACCCAAATTATAGGTCTTGTCTTCTACTTTATTAAACTATTTTCTATTAAACTCTTTTCTATTCTATTTCTATTAAAGAATTTCTATTAAAACTTCTAGATGTCTTGGGAAAAACACTATTCAAATACTTTGAATAGACCAAATAAAATGAGCATACAATATCAGACCATACAATATTAGTAAAGTAACGATATAGTGGAATAATACTCTTTACAATGACAGCACTGGGGACCAGGATCCTTAAGTGATTTACTAAAAGATACATTTAGCTAATAAATTGCTGGGGCTGATAGTTACACATCCACCCCACTTTTCTCACCCTTCCAAGTAGCGGTTAAAACCAATGTGTTAAAAGGCCTGTACTTAACACTTAGGATTGCGAAGATTGATGAGAATCTATCTCCACCCTCAAGAAGTTTAGCAGGAGATAAAAGGCGATGTACACATAAATATGGAGCATATATGTATGGTATTTGTGGCCTGAGAAAGGGTCGCAAATGGAACTGAGTTCAAATAATGGGAGAAGGAAAGGAAGAAAAAGAGGAAGAGGAGAAGGATGGGGCAACAACCCAAAGCAAGTTCTCTTCAGATTGAGCCAATCAGTAGAGGCCCTTGAGGTAATTCTTGCAAGTGGGAATTCGAAAGCTGAGGGTAGAGAAGGAAAAGGAACAGGAAGACATGTAACGATGAGGCAAGTAAGTCAAACGGGAAGACACCACATTTCTCTCTGCCACAGCCCTCCACGCACACACCCGCGCTCCCCGGAAATGTTACACTTCTGTGAAGCCCGGCTCTGCTCCCGTCGTATGACTGCAGCTGACACATGGCAGCAGGCACTTCGGCAGCCAATATTTGCACCTTGAGAAAGGGCCGTCCTCGCAGACACCGTCCCATTGCAGTCCACGTGCGACGAGAGGAAAACGAAACTTGATTGTTTTGTGATCAGCATTTGTGAGAAACAAGCTTTGTGTACCATTCCAACACTGATTTTTACACTTTTCTTTAACTAAAGGTGGAGAAAGCTTTTAGTAAAAGCAATCCAGATCCCCAGCCTCATAACATGAACGTTATGGCCTGGCTGTTTTCCAGTTTCTCTGTGATAGGAGACAAGCACCCTCCAATTTAATAACTAAATTCATGTTTTCCTCCTGCAGCAGCTTGTGCAATGATTGAAGTCAGAAGACCTTGGCAGCCTCTGGCACTGGCAAATAGAATGTGGCATTCTCATCATATGATTAATTAATGTTCCTGATTCAGGGAGATATAGCACCGCTTTACGTCCCTTGTGTTATTGAATAACCTCACGCGCATTGTTTCGCAGGCACTTTTTACATCAATGCAAGTAAATCCCAAGGAACCGGCCACAAAAGCCTAAGTTTCTGCTGAAGCCCTGAGTGAGTGACTTGAGGATGTGCCTGGATGGGAGAGAAAAGAAAGGAAAAGAAGGAGGAAGGAGAACCTGTGTTAGCCAATCCATCGTGTCAGAGAATCGTTTTACTTCTTGCTTGTCCATGGTTTGCAGTCTTATTTGGTGTTTTGTTAATAACCTTTTTCCTTATTCACACGTCAAGAATGATAAAAATGGGACTTCCCTGGTGGCAGTGGTTAAGAATCCACCTGCCAGTGCAGGGGACATGGGTTTGAGTCCTGGTCCGGGAAGATCCCACATGCTGCGGAGCAACTAAGTCCGTGCGCCACAACTCCTGAGCCTGCGCTCTAGAGCCAGCGAGTCACAGCTGCTGAGCCTGCGAGCCACAACTACTGAAGCCTGCGTGCCTAGAGCCCGCGCTTCACAACAAGAGAAGCCACTGAAATGAGAAGCCCATGCACCGCAACCAAGAGTAACCACTGCTCGCCACAACTAGAGAAAGCCCACTTGCAGCAAGGAAGACCCAACACAGCCCAAAAAAGAAAAAGGTAAAAATAAACATCCCAGCAGACAGTCAAGAAACCTGCCTATGTGATCCTTGGAAGTTATACCAATTGGCCCCTGTATCAATGGTTTCAAACCATAAAGCTATTCTCCAGGGTCCAGCGAGTATAAATAGGACGCTTTGGAGAAACCATCGAGGAGATGTTATGAAACCAAGTGTATTCATCTCTCATTTCTAGCATATTCTGGACCCAATAAGAAAGAGCGACATTGTGTCGTCTAACAAGTTGTCTCAAGTACTGCAAAATAAACAAAAAGGACAAATTTATGCCATACTTGCTACTTGGCTTTTCTTCTTAAGGTTGAGTATTGAATTATTATAGTTGCACCTTCCCTCCCAAAAGGAGCAAATGTCTTTCTCACCGTTAACTGAAGTAATGAGCTATTCAGTTAGAAAATGATCACATCTTTTGAGAAATCTATTCTCTGTATCATTAGAGACTTGGGACTTTATCCCTTCAGACTACTTTTGGGACTTCTAGGCATCGGAGAAGTGCTCCGGAGAAGTCTCAGTCCCCAGTGAAGAGCTCATCAGACCTAGGAAACAGCCTCATCATGTTGCATGATTTCCCGGGTGAAAGGTTAGCAGAGAAAGAAAGTCAAGGAGAACGACAAACTGTGCCACAAACAGAAACTGAAAAAAAAGAAAAAGTCCAGAGAATTGCCAGGGAATAGTAACCAACATGTGTAGTGTTAGAGAAAGAAAATGCATTTATTTTTAAACCACTTTCCCACTCTGCCTTCAATATAATACACATCATAGAATCACGTTAAGTTTGCTTTTTTACCAAATTGAGATGCTTTCAAATGGAAAAAAATACCTATATATGGGTAATATGAAAGAAATAGATACTGACAACTCTTGAATAATTCAGGAATCTGCTGAAAAGATTTTGAGAATTCTACTTTCATAAAACCCCAACATTGAGATCCTTAATGTTGCTTTCTAGTTAAACTCCTAGAGTACTGATGAGGATTATTGAATTGAGCTAAGGTAATTGGTAACAGTCATGGAAAGGAAAAATAATTCTGGGTAAAAGAAAATGACAGTCTCAGTGTTTCTCCTTCATTTTGTAGTTAAGTTATGCCTAGTAAAAGCACAGACTCTCGTAACCACATGGGCATTACTGAAATATTATGTTTCTCAATCCTCCAATGTACTTTGCTTTTTATTTCTATTTTCTTCTAATCCCCAAATATTTTTGTTTGCCTTTCTCTCTAGAGTTTAGTACATTTCTGTATCCTCTAAAATCTCTAATGCATTTTTAACACTCAGTAAATTTTAATTAAATATAGAAGTAAAAATACATTCCAGAAATTAGTATTTATTTTCTACTATCTTAAAAAATTTACATGCCAGTAAATGACAGTCAAAACTGAAAATTCTGACAGCACTGACTAGTGCTGGCTCAGGAAATACAAGTTTGCTAAAATTTGAACCCAAAATTGCTATGTGGCATGGACAGAATTTTCACTATTCTTGACTCACTTTCTCCCTATTAAAAGAAGTAATTCTTCCTTCACAGGAAAGCCAAAAAGGCAAACATGATGCTAGATAAGTTTTGTTTTTTTCTGGAAGAAATAAGGCATTGTCAAAATTCAAGGCATCATCATTATTCATGCTCCTGACATCTATTATGATAGTAGAAGATATTATATTTAAACTTTTCTTCTGTTTTCCCCAAAAAGGCATTTAAACTAAGATTATAGCCTATCAAATAATTATTATCAAAAAAAGGTGAGAAAAGAAAAGAATTATGACCCAGGAAGCAGGACATAAGTAGTGAGTCTAAATACAAATTTGTGATACCACTGCTTATTTTTCTTCTCTAGAAACATGCGTCCAGTTTTAAATATACAATGTCGGTATTAGCAAAGTACATTAAATCATCACGTAGCTTATTATGGATCCAAAGTGGTTCTGAAAATAAACTTGCGTTAAGCAGAATCAGTCATATTGGTAGTATGGAAATTTGGGTTCGGTTATAGTTCCCTGTCAACCAAAAAGTTCAGTGTTCACTGAGAAAATAATAAAAAATAAAAACCCAATGGGGAAAATTCTGCTCCCTTTAGTATGCAGAAAGCACATACTGGAAGTAGCTTCACCTGCCAGTTGTGATTAATTTGCTATTTCTTACAACGTCTCACTTTGATTATTAATGATAATGATTTGATTTATGAGTTCTGTCCACTGAATATTCTCAATTTCCAAAGATGTACTCTTTTGGAAAAAAAAAAAGGAGAGGAAATAAAAAGCTGTTGGGGAGATAACGACTCAGGTAACGCAACGTGGCATCATTTACCTCTAGACTGTGGTTCAAATCTCTCTCCCCACATTTTCTTAAGGTGTACAGGGAAATCTAAAGGCCAGGGCAGAGATATTGTATACGATGAGTGAGAGAGGAATATCACGATCGCACCTCTGTTCTGAGGTTTTGTCTCTTTATGTGTTATGGGAATGGAGAACATTTGGGACCAGGGCTTCTGGATTTTAAGGCTTTTCTCTGTGCAGAATTATAACATGTAAACCCTGCGACATGAATTGCATATTAACATTTTGTCATTCATGCATATATTAAGAAGCTGAGATGTTTAAGACTGTATGAAAAGATGTTGGTTCTCAGAATAGAATTACAGAGAATTAAGGCAATTAGAACTCTGAGGAACCATACACAGCGTTGTTAGAATATCATATTTTCTACCAGCTGACCTCCTCGTTGATCACAGAAAAGAAAATTCAGTAGAAATTAATTTGGAGCTTTTCACAAATGCAAAAATAACTCAGGAATAATTGATTTTTAAAGGTTGAAAATTACAAAGGCTCTCATTTTCCTTGAGAAATATCTTCTAGGAAAATAAGTGTAAGACAGAAAAATAATGTAATCATCTTTGCCCAGATCATACCCTCCACTGGGAGTCTGAGGATCTGAAAAGATTTCAGAGTCCTCAGCACTACCTCAGTGAAGTACCCACTGGGAATTTATGAGCTTCTGGCCCCACTAAGTTTCCATAGAAAAAGTATTAGTAATAGCTTATCTTATTAGTAGTAGAGCTTTCCACAGGCTAGACGCCTTAGATACATAATCTCATTTAGTCCTCACAACAAGACAATGAGACAATTACTGTTATCCCCATTTACAGATGAGGAAAGTAAGGCTCAGAGAGATTAAGTGACTGCCCCCGGTCACACAGCCAGACATGGTGCCGACTGAGGCAATTGGATCCCACTGCTCTGTCGTGGCACCCTGCCTCTTCTTTATCCCTTGTAAAAGGACAGTAATGACATGGCTACAAACTCTACTTTCTAACACTACACTTTGTCATAAATGAATTCTATCTCCTGCTGACCACAGGAAAAGCCTATCCCTTAGAATGAGCTCAGAATGAGGGTGGTAGCTTTTAGCAGTTGGTGGAAAACAAAGAACAGCTGCTACCCCAGTGGCTTGCGTTGAGTCTGATAAGGTTCCTAAATCTGAGAAAAGGATCCCTCAGTGCCTCGAACTTTTTAGAAATCTCCTCTCATTTCCATGTCTAGAAGTTCTGTACCTAGAGCCAGCTAAAGTGTTCCATTCACACATAAAAATCTGGTTTACGATGCCAGAACACTGGTTCCCCCACCTGGGGCGCTTGTTCAAAATTCAGACAGCTGAGACACTCTCTGAGACTCTGATTATTAAACCTGAGTTTAAGACTCCACATTGGCATTTTAAACTCCCCTGGGTTGGGCTGAAATGAAGCAGAGAGCCTGGAAGACTATGTGGGAGCATCCCCTTAACCTCTGCTTCCTGGCTGTTTTTTACTTCTTTGAGTCTAACAGATAGAGTTTCCAAAGCTCCATCATTCTATACTCTCAAAAGGCAATCTCCTCCACTCTCTTGGTTTCAACTGCCCATGGATATGCTGGTGATTTTAAAGTTTATCTTTCCATTCTAGACCCCTTGCTCATTCGAATCTCATGACTGCATTTTCAAAATCCACATTGTTCTTCCTAAACCTCTTCTTGTTCCTATGTTGTGTTGCATTGCACCTTGATAAAGGTCAGTTCTATCTCATCTTCTCCATTCAGACAATTAATGCTGTAACTCAGGTCCTTATTACCTCTTACCTGGATTACAATGACGAACTCCTCACTGGTCTCCCTAACTTCATCCTGATCACCCTCAAAACCATCCTCCTCAGTGTCACCAAGGGAACTTCACGTATCGTGTTGCTTCCTGCTTAAAATCTTTCCAAGGTTCCCAAACCTTTACGCATAAAATTTGACCCTGCCTTTTTCCCTGGCCTAATCTTATGACAATCCCATCTCACACATTATACTAAGTAATTGAATACTTGCATATAACACCCTCCATGCCTTCACTGAAGTTATTTCCTCTGCCTAGGAAGCTCTTTCAACCTCCAACCCTACTTACCCAATTACAGTGCCCTCAACAGCGTGCACCTCAAAGCAGGAAGAAACACTTTGGATTTAAATTATCCTGAGTTGGAACCCCAGTTCTGCCTTTTCTAATTGTGGGACCTTATGTAACCTACCTCACCATGTTATGAACATGAAATATAATGTGGCTGAAATACATAGTATGACACCTATATCCTGCATAGCTGTGTGAATTTGGGCAGGACACTCATCTCTTAGTGCCTCCATTTCTATGTCTGTAATTTATTTAAGTTGAACTAGATTTAGGAATTCTCTGAACTCTCGTGATGCACAGCCAATGTTGGTGTGTTCAGATTTACCCTTTCTAAAGCACTTTCATAAGCACCTACTTTGTCCCTTATGATGACCCTGTGAAGATGTTTCACAAACAGTTAATTAACTAGTTTTAGGTAACAGGGCCAAGAAGTGTGACTTAGTTCATTCACAGACCTGCAGGATTCCTAGCTCAGTACGTCTACACTCTACCACAGTGCTTGGCAGCAGGCTCATGAGTCACTGTGGAGAAGTCACATGTTGAAGCAAAACAAATCAAATAATTCATTATATATTCATATATTATTCATATAAATTTATTTATGTAAAGTAACTTAAACCAACATAGACTTACTCTGTTCTTATATCAAAGACAAGAGTGTGTTTGATGTTTCTTCTGCAGTCTTTGGTGCGTAGTAGTTACTACAGGGTTGTTCGTTAGACTCCTGTCCCAGGCAGCATCATAAACAGAACAGAGTCCTCCAGGGAACATATTGAAGGACCCCAGGGACACCCCTGTTTTAGATGTGTTCTCTGAACTTACAGAGAACATACATAGGTAGGTTACCTTGGGTGGTGGGGTGTCCTTCATATCAGGTGGCCCTGATGGCCTTAGGAGATGCAGGGAGGCCGGGCAGTGCAAGAAGCCTGCAGGGAAGTTTGTCCAGCCAGGCTCCCTGGAGGTCTGGAATGAGGATCAGGACATGGTCTGACTGTACGGCTCCATCCTTCGTTACGCCTTCTCTACCTGCTTCAGAAACCCAACTACCCTCCGTCGTACACGGAAGCACTGCCCTTCAATCAGAGTTCTTGTGCCAGGCACCTCGGGGCTGAAGGCCAGATTAAAGAAGGCCACTTGGGGGCCAGAGGCCAATCCCTGGATGGATGAAGCTGCCAGGTCACCTGACTCCAGTGCACATGCAGTCACTCCAGCCACTTGAGACGAAGTTCTTAAGGGGGCTGTGTGGGTGACGAGCTCTGGGACCTTCTAAGGTTACTCTCCAATTAGAATTAGTTTGGGTTACATAGCACAGAAGACCCAGAAGAAAAATGGCTTAAAGCCCTGAATTTCCCACTTCAGACTCCTTTGGTTCCCAGCAGTAGGAGGGAGGAAGGGGTGTTCTTCAAACACGTGCTTCCCATCCACCCCTCCTTTGGGAGACATCCCTGGGTGCCCTGCATGCTTCTGCTCATGTCTCATTAGCAGAATGTCATCCTCTTGTTGCAAGGGAGGCTGAGAAACAGCCTTTTACCAGGCTAGACTCAGGATTTGCTCACAAAGAAGCATGGATACTTCTGTAGAGAACTAGCCAGCTCTGGTACGTCAGTATAGCTCCTACTCACACCTCACACATTCATTTCCAGTTGGCTATTCAATAGTCATACAATTCAAAGTAGAATACGGAAGAAAACAACTTTAAAAACTCAAAATATTACCTTTCAGAAGTATTGAACTAAGAGAAATTCAAGCCCGAGAACCTCAACTAAATTTATCTCACTAGCTAGTTATTCCATTCACTATCTTCTGAAAAAATAGGCCACGAGATAGATAAAAGGTAAGGGACCTCCAATGGTTGACTTTCAAGTAGAGGCTCCGACAAGCAGGTTCATAACATCAGGGTGTCCAAAGCAGGCAACCCACAATTGGTCTCTGAACCCTAAAATGAGGATAATCATGTCAGTATCATTGTTTTGTTTTGTGTGTGTGTGTGCAGATCAAAGTAGATAATACCCAGAGTGGCGGTGAGCATAAAACACGTTCTTATATCTGAATCTGAAACAATGCTTAGGACCAACTCTAGACAAAATTGTGGATGAAGCCAATTTTGTCCTCAGGATCCTAATCTCACACACACCATCCTCTAGATATCTCCCTTCCTTTATCTCTTTCTTAGGTGACAAATTACAATCCCTCTGGCCGACCAGAAGTCCCTCCCAGATCTGCTCTGCCAGGGCAGCCCTGTAACTCTGGGTTTTAAACCTGCCACCATTCCCTCTTCTAGTACCAACTTTTGATCTCATGGTTTTAGCGTATTGTCAAAATACAGAAGAAGGATGGATAAATTCCCTTATGGCAAAATTGCTATTGCATATAAGACTTTTTTTCTATAGTATTTGTATTTACATTTTAACTTAAAAGAAGTCCTTTGAGCCAAAAGAGGTGTATTTTAAGGTATATTTCAAGCATCAACATACAGGGGGAATATATTCAATATGGAACCTTTCCAACATCCTTTAAAATTTCCCATATAGGTATAAAGTTTTCTTTCAATTTTATTAAGGTATAGTTAATATACAAAAATTACACATACTTAATATATACATTCTGATGAGTTTACACATTTGCATGCACTCATGATACCATCACCACAAACAAGGAAATAAACATATTCATCACCTCCAAAAGATTTTTTGCATTTCTTTGCTTTTTAAAAACATTTAAATATTACTATTTGAATTCATTTTCTTGAGCTTCAAACTGGCTAGGTATTCTTTCCTCAAGAAAAACATAAGCTTAAAAAAAAAAAGAAAAAGTAAAACATAAGCTTGATGAGAAAGGATATCAAGGGAAGGAAAAGATAAAGACTCTGGCTCCGTTTCCTTGTTAAGGTTGTACCTTCTCATTTTTACATTTCCAGATAGATGTAGCAATTTTGGCAAACTCCCAAATAATGCCAGTCAAAGGAAGACTGTCATGCTTTGTAATTTAAAAAGTATATTGCCCATACTCAAAGTTCCAGGACCTCAGTTATATCATACCCCCTATGCTGAGATCACTTTGTTTTATTTAAGAGCTCAAGCAGATAAAATTAAAAATCTCAGGTAGAAGGTTAGGGTGTTTGGGGGACTCAACATAAGAGAACCAAGGAAGGTTCTCCCCCATCTTTCCCTTTGGATAAGGTCCCTGCCAGATTTCGTTACTATCAGTGAGGTTTCCAACAGCCATTTTAACATTACTTTTTATAAAATTAGATGAAAATATGTGTATTAGATGAATAACTTCATAAACATTTAGGTTTGTTGCAAAACTGCTAAGAATGAGGCTGACAGAACAGCGTTCCTGTCTAAATGAACTTACGTGCTTTAGTAGAAAACCAGGTATTTCCTTGTTTTGCTCTTCCCGCACCTGTCACTGCCCCCGCTTAACCTCCCTGAAGGAGAATTAACACGACCTAGTCATGGGGCAGGAAGCACTGAGGACCTAGGAGCCTCCTTCATAAGTTGCTAAAAAGAAACATTTGTCACATTTTTGTTTAATTCATGAAATATCTATAGACACTAATGGGCTTTACTATATTGGAACACTAATGCAGAAGAAAACAACGTTATGGTATAAGGACAAAAATAATTGATTAATACCAGTTACCTCCAATCATAAACTGAAGTCCAAAACACAAAGCAGAGATTTTTTTCAATCTGTTGAAATGAAATCAAAGGGAATTTTTGAAAGGCAAGCTCTCACTGCTGAGCCCTGGGAACCAAGCCCTCGTTACACTTAATGGATGTTCCCTGCCAAGTTCCCCAACCCCTGGGGGTGAAAATTTCCCCTAAAAAGACCTGGAAGGAATTCAAGGCTGCCAAAGGCTTGAGTAAAACTTTACTTAATGTGTATTGTACATTTTTATTACCCTGAGATGATATGTTATAATTACGTTCTTAAATCATGTGAGAAAAACTTAAACACATTATTAACAAATGATAATATTCCCAAACCAAACTAGATTGGTGCCAGTCTCTCTAGAGAAGAAGATAGTAGGTAGTAAGCAGGCGAACAAAGTGGTAAACATGTCGGGAACGGGAACAAATATTAGGTACCCTGGTTCTATCGAAGGCACAAGACTTAAGAGAAACAACTTAGCCTCTGCTGGAGCTATATGGTAAAAGGACAGAGATCCTTTTGAACTTGCCTGAAATTATAACACGTGATTTCTGGATGTGCCATAAGTAATTAGCCAAAACAGAAATGTATGTTTCCCAGAATAAAATGAAGAGAGAAAAATATTCCATGAAGAATACTGATTTTAGCTTCTTAGAAAATAAGTTGAACCTTTAACATAGTTGAAATGGGCAGAATCAATTTCTGATGGTGTTTGGAAATAAAAGAAATGAGAGTTAATTTGAATCCTTTCCTTCACCCTGCCTGAGTTGATCCAAACTTCAATATTAGAAATCACTCTCAGAAGGAAATGCCATAAGAATTCTTACATTCAAATACACATTATGAAGTCTTTTAAGTGAAGCAACTTTTAAAGATCGTAGAACTGGAAATAAAGCTGGTAGCCAGAAGTGTGTTGCTGCTGTCTGGATAACCCTGAACTTCTTGTAGAAGGGAGGTTGTCTCCTTTCCTGGCATCCTCCAGGCTGGTGGGACCCATGGTGCACAAGCAAGCAGAGGCAGGTTCTCTCCAGGAGCCTCCACGGGGTGTTCTGGAAAGGGTTGGCATCCACCTGGAGTGAGGAACCATACATGGAGGCTGGCTTCCCCATTGCCTGCTTGAAGATCAAAACAGATTTTGTTTTGGCAAATGACTTTTAGAAATCAAAGCCTCAGAGCACTTAAAAATTATCCTTTAGCAGTATATTAAGGGAGATGGACCAAGAGTCATTTTGCAGGAACTTGCGCTGTTAAATGTTGGTGGAAAGAAACTGACATGATTGATAATGCTAACTGGCTACACAGGAACCTTGAGTGTAGGGAGATATTTGTATGAAGGTACAAGAGAAAGTAAAGGGCTTTTGCATTTCTGCCCTTGTTAAAGCTACACTGGCTGTACCTACACAGATCTAATTATATGTGAATATTAGAAATATGAATAAAATACACCAGTTATTTCCACTTGCTTTGAGTACCCTGTTTCTCCTAGACTTTTAAAATCCTGTATCATGAAAGAGATGCTGGATCCAGGAACAATGACTGTTGAGTGGGGAGGACATAGCTCACAAGAGCAAGTATATTTTTTATCATGAGTATAGTGTTAATATTACACATTTCTCAATAGTTCGCAGTTTAAAGAGAGGTTGATATTCAATTTATGAATCCCTTGAAAAAATCATGTTCACAAATATTTCTGCACTATTTCAGGAGATAATAGTAAATACTCCCTCTTCATAATCTTTCCTTTATTCCTTGAAACTTGTGATCAATTCAGGTTGGTCAGAACTGGCCCCTAAGGTCATCAAAAGAGAGAATATCTGATGCACATCTATGCAGTAAAGTCAGTACTTTAATCTCTCGGAAATAGGCAATAAAATATGCTATTATCATAAACTCACATCTAAACTGTCAATAATTCAGAGGCTTGAGCAATCATCTGGACAGCCTAGAAAGTTAATGCAGACAATTCTACAACCATATTTTATTAGATAACTCTGCTTTGCCAATGTAGACATGATCTAAGTTTATCTAAAAGTTCTCTAGGGAAAATTGTATACCTAAAGCCAGCCTCAAACTGTGACCATTGGAAACTTGCATAAATTCACTGAAAATAAATTATACCAATCTCACTTTTAGACAACATTACTAGAATGGTTTATCAGAGGACTGCCATGACCTTTTTTAAAATTTTCTTATAATTCAAGTTTTATTGATAGCAATACCAAATTAGAAAGCTTTCTTTAAATTGCTGTAGCTCTTAAGCAACTTAAAAAAATTTTTTTTATTGGAGTATAGTCGCTTTACAATGTTGTGCTAGTTTCTTGCTGTACAGCAACGTGAATCAGTCATACGTATACATATATCCCCTCTTTTTTAGATTTCCTTCCCATTTAGGTCACCACAGAGCATTAAGTAGAGTTCCCTGTTCTATACAGTAGGTTCTCATTAGTTATCTATTCGATACATAGTAGTGTATATATGTCAGTCCCAGTCTCCCAATTCATCCCACCACCCCCTTCCCCTCTTGGTAACCATAAGTTTGTCCTCTGCATCTGTGACTTTATTTCTGCTTTGCAAACACCTAGAGACTGTCATACAGAGTGAAGTAAGTCAGAAAGAGGAAAACAAATATCGTATAATATCACTTATACGTGGAATTTAGAAAAATGGTAGGAGATGAACTTATTTGCCATGACCTTCTTCAACTTCAGTTTTAGCAAAATTTTGGTCAATGTCTTTCAAAGTCATGAGGCAATGGGATATAGTAGAAGTAGAGATAAATGAACAGGATTCTGGTTTGAGTTCTTTCTCAGACATGATATGTAACTTTAAAAAGTTATGTCACCAGTTCTTAGACAAAGTGATAAATCGCGCACCTGTAGACCCCTTTCCCTCTGTTCCAAACACATGCACAATGCAGTTTTATGAAAATATATGAATCCGAAAAAATATGAATATAGACACATATATTTAAAACAAATAATTTGGTTTGAAAGTAAGAAAGGAAATTTCCAGGAGTCAGAAATGGAAAGGAAATATTTCAGTAAATAGGAGCTCAATTTTTGTGGCCTATAGTGGTGCCGAGACAGTGGGGCAGTTTTCGGAACTGTAACCATTGGTTCTAAATGAGATAGGTTATTGAATTCCATTCATGAATCTGGGGTCCAGCAACTCACTGTTTTTGTTTGTTTGTTTGTATGTTTTGTTTTTCACAAGTAGGAATTCAGAATATCCCCAAGCAAGGTACCTAGATCACAGCTAATGCAAAAGACCTGCTGCTGACCATGAGTAGAAATAGTGCCTCAAACTACATCAGAATCAAGAGTATGTGCCATTACAGCGTGTGGGACTCAGATCCATTCTGTTCAATCTATTAGATTCTACTGATTAGAGTATAATGACTCTATGTTGAAATATGACATTAAAACCTAGTTTGAGACCTGTGAATTTTGCATGTCATAGACAGAGATAACTATGAAACTACTCCCAAAGCAAGGCTATCAAAACTATATCCAGTGGAAAATAATTACCATGAAAGGTGAGCTCTAAAAGAACCATTAGAAAACATACGGGAATCTTTTGGCTTCCTGGACTCAATCCCAGGGTGTATGTGTGGAGGTGGGGGATTTCCCCCACACCAACAAGAAGCAAATCTCTGGACACCAGCTGGGTGTCCTAAAATTCAACTCAATCTGGACACTATCTACCTGGAGATAGCACCAGATCCCACAGGTCAAAGGCTCAGTCTCAGAAGACTGCCCCTCCACCCCACCTCCTTCAGACACCAGCTGCAAGCCCAGGTAATTACCTGTACTTCTGATCAGCTGGCTATAAATCAGAGGTTCCCACAGCCCCCTCCTTCCTTGGATTCAATTAGTTTGCTAGAGCAGCTCATAGAACTCAGAGAAACATTTTACTCCCTAGATTACCAGTTCAATATGAAAGGATATAACTCAGGAAGAGCCAGAGGGAAGAGATGCTAGGGCAACGTATGGGAGAAGGGCTTGGAGATTCTGTACGCTCTGAGCACACCGCTCTCCTGGAATCTCCACAGGTTCACCAACCCAAAATCTCTCTGAACCCCGTCCTTTTGGATTTTCGTGGAGGTGTCATTACGTAGTCATGATTGATTAAATCATTGGCCATTGGAAATTGAACTCAATCTCTAGCCCCTCTCCCTTCCCTGGAGGTCAGGGTGGTGGGACTAAAAGTTCCAACCTTCTAGTCACAAAGTTGGTTCTGACAACCAGCCCCATCCTTAGGAATGGTCCAAAAGTCACCTCATTAGTATAACAAGAGATACCTTGATTGCTCTCAATACTTAGGAAATTCCAAGGGTTTTAGGAGCTTTGTGTCAGGAACACTGGACAAATACCAAATATATATTTACTATAAATCATAATATCACAGGGAAACTCTAGCATTTTTGGTCTGCTTAAGCTATCAGTTTCTGAGAATGATAATAAAAATATCTCACTGTGACTATGGTTTTCAATTTCTCAATTTTTCAGTTTCAGTTTTTTTTAATTCTCCCCATTTTTACTTCATATTGTTACTATGTTGTTAAAGTTTTAAAAATTCTGTATTATTTTGTTACTGAAAAGATATCCCTTTTCTATTTAATAATTATTTTATCCAAATTATGCTTCTAATGAAAAAAATTTATTGTTATAACTACATCACTAATTTTCTGGTTTTATCTTTCTTAGTCTCTTTACTTTCATTTGTTAAGTCCCTATGTGTTAGGGTATTATTTATATAGACAATTTGACTGAACTTTCCTTTTTAATTCAGTGTGATAATCTTTGTCTCTCCACTGGAGAATTTAGCCTTGTATTTATATTGACATCTATTACTAACCTTTTATTAATTCTACCATAATTTGTACTTTCTGATTATTTGTTCCTCCTGTCTTTCCTTCTATTGTATTAATATTTTTTCTTCATTTACTTTTCCTTCTACTTTTTTTGAAATATATGAGCTGTGTCATTCTGCTTGTTTCTTATCGATAGTTACTCTTTGTGCTTTTCTCTACTATGAAAATATCTCAAAGGTATAATTAATTTGCCCATCTCTGATGGTTAATTTTATGCGTCACCTCGGCTGGGCTAAGGGATGCCCAGAGAGCTGGTAAAACATTATCTCTGGGTGTTTTTGTGTGGGTGTTACTGGAAGAGATTAACGTTTGAAACAATAGACTGAGTGAAGAAAACTGCCCTCACCAGTGTGGGTGGGCATCATCCAACCCATTGAGGGCTCGAATAGAACAAAAAGATGGAGGAAGAGGAATTAATTCTCTTATTGAGCTGGACCATCCATATGTTGCTGTACTGCTATCAAAGTTCCTCAGTTATGCCTTCAGACTAGGAATGAATCACACCACCAGCGCTTCTGGGTCTCCAGGTTATAGGCAGCATATCTGGGGCTTTTTGGCCTCCATAGTCACGTGAGCCAATTTCCGTAATACATCTCCTCTTTATCTATCTATTTACCTATCCTGTTGTTTCTGTTTCTCTGGAGAACCCTGACTAATGCACCATCTAAATGTCAATTTTCTCATATGTAAAAATAGGAAGTTGTTCTAAAGTCCTTTTCATATATATATATATTCCCTCTTTTTCAATAGGACAAAGAAAATTAGGCTAGATCAGTGATCTTAAAGCAGCTTTATCCAAAGTTTTAGAGTTTTAAAATTCCCTTGACAACTTCAGGAGGTAAAGTCCTGAGAATAGGACCATGGTCCTCCCTCTGCTTCTAGAGCAATTCTACTCTCAGTCTTCGTGAATGGGGTTCTGTGTTGGAGGCCACTTAAACAGAGGTTCTTGAAAAAAAATTTTTTTAAGCGAGCAGAAAAACAAAATGAAATTTGAAATCCAGTAGAGAGATAAAAATAAAATCAGGATATTTCATTGATTATTGACTAACTGTACCCAAGATGGTCAAACAGTAAGATCCATAGAGTTCTGTAGAGCTTTGCCTGTGCCTCTAGCTTTTTATCATTTTCATTATATTTCTCCATGGAAGTCTACAAAATGTGCTTTTGTCATTTTGTTTATTATAAACTTGATAGAGTTGGATAAAATGCTAAGTAAAAAACTGAACAGGAAAAAAAATCCAGTATCTTCAACAGCAATTTTCATAAATATTCAGTATTTGAGGACATTTTCTTATACAATTACTAAGAGAGGATGGGATTAATCTCAATAAAAGAGAACTCATAAAAACGCAAAAAATAGAGATTTCCAAAGATCTGAAAAGTTATCATGTTTATAAGGAACTAATTAGAGTGTCTTTGGAAAATAATACTAGAAAAATGAATAGGTGACTCTAGGTTATTAAAATGAAGAACTTTCTAGCAATTACCACTGCTCAAACTGGTGGGCTTTCATTTACAGTAGTTGGTTTATTCATCATTAGAGGCATTTGAGCATCAGAATTGCTGGGCTCTTCCAGACAGAATCCCCATCATCGGCATAGAGTAGATAAAGATCGCCTCCAACTCTGCAGTGCTGTGCCTTGCAAATTAAATATCTGGAGGCCAGTGTATCGTATCAATTCAGTTCACAATTTTAAGTCATTTTAAGAATGAAGCACAAGACTGATAAGTTCTCCTCCTTAACCCCCAAGACTCACATAACCTTGTCCACCACAGAGCAGCTCAAACAGCTGAAACCAAATTATATTAAGCTTTATTCTGAGAGTCTTCATCTAACAAAGTTAGCATCTTTTTCTAAAAATACAGCTACTCATTTGTACTTGCTACTCATTTTTTTCAAAACTAAAGATATATTTTTGAGTCTGTATAAATAGGTGATAAAATTTTAAATAAAATCAGGGGGATGATCAGCACACTATGCAGGCAAGTGGTGCTCTTGACATTGGGAGGAGAGCACAATTGTGGAAAAGCAGAGAGGTTCTTAAGGTACTGGCAGTGTTCTAAATCTCAAACTGGATGGTGCAAACATAGGTTTGTTTTATAAACTTCTTTAAACTCTATGCATAAATGTTACATGCTTTTCTGTATTATGCTACATTTCTTAATTAAATTTTAAAAATGTGTGATTTGAGTAAGATGGTCATAACACCTAACTCCCTAAACAAAGCAAGCTGGGAATATTTTCACAATTCCAAATGACTGGACAGTTTCCCAGAATGGCAGGTCACACAAAGTCAGGTTACTTCACATACTTAAATTTCGTTCTTACCTCTTGAGTTGTGGCACCTTAGTTTTGTTAAAGGATTATCCAATTTCTTTTTTAATGACCAGCTATATTGATGATGCACTAATATGCAATATGGAAAGTTCCAATTTGGTGACTAAAATCAAGAGTGTAAGTAGCAATCTCTGCCTTTTGATTTAATAGCATGGAATATGGAGGAAAATTAAATTTTGGAAAATAAAGCGATTAATATTTATGGCTTACGTATTGAAATCAGCCTATAGTTATAGATAGGATTAAGTAATTACAGGTTAGAAAGGCAGGTGCAAAGATGTTTTAAATCTATCATAATTCAAGAATCCTTATATTGTAATTGAATGTTTGGTGTAATAAGTATTTTTTATGTCTAGGCAATGAAAATGCCATAAAAAGTTTAATTAGCAAAAATGCAATGGATAAGAAGATAATGGAAACAAACTTTGGGAGAATATAATCATGTCTATGAATGTATATTTAAGACACCATCAAGAGTAGTAATTAAGTTAAGCATAATCAAAGAACATTGTTATAGGAATATATTAATGTAATAATTTCTTTTAAATTATTTTTAAACATTATATCTAAGGATCTTAATGCATTTTCTATTGCCAGTTAACTCTGTAATAAAGCAAGTATTTCTCTTTGTTTCTATTATGATCTTGCTAAACTGAGTCAAAGAGGAGAAAATTGTCTACCTATTTCACAGAGTAGGGCAGTGGTTAAAACAGGAACAACTTCTGTGACTATGCTAGACCAGTGGCATGAAGTATATACTCGGAGAGCTTCAGTGAGTCCCCGAAGTACCAAAAGTGATAAGCGTAAAAACCAGAAAGCTCTATTGAGGTGCTGATGTTGGATATCACTCACTGCAAATTTAATTTCCTAAGTGACTCACTCTTGCATAATCACATAACTAGTACTTTCCACTTCACAGCTATGCAAAATTATAAATCACAACATGCTGCACTCACTTTGCAAAAATTAAAAATTTATAATTTCAAGTGCTAAGAATTTACTGCATTTTTCTCAGTTGCAAATTTTGAGTTTAAAACTGTTTCCATACTAGTCCAGTTGTACTATTGCTTCTGGATGCCCCTCAAGAATGCTCATTGTTTCAAAGTCAATTACTAATCTTTATTGAGAGTTTACTATAGTCAGGAACTCTCTACTTAGAGCCTCCTGTGTGTTGCCTTTGTTTAATCTGCAAAATAATTCAGTAGGCAAGGTATTGTTGTCTCTGATTCCAGAAGGTTACAAGTCTTAATAACTATCCAAGTTTACACAATGGTAAGCGATAGATCAGGAAGCCAGGGGCTCAAGATTTAAAAAAAAAAAAAAAGACATTTTTGAATTCCAAAAGCCTACTTTATCATTTGAAATGTTAAATGCTGGAAGACTCAGCTTATAATAAACCAAAATGTGAAGGAAATACATAATGAATTAAGAGTAGTTCTCCTACACAGAGGGGTCATAATAATATCTGCCCTGTGAGAAGGAGACTAGAGAAATCTCTGATTGGAGAACAGAGAGTAAAGGCTGGTATAGGACAATTTTCTCTTCTACTGTAAGTAAACATTTGAAAGTTTCATGTTCATGTCCAAGCAGAGACCAAGAGCACCATCCAATGGAAAGAGGCCTCAAGATTCCAACAGAAGAATTAAAACAGCGTACACAGCACAAATCATACCGCATAGTAAACATATTGCAGCTAGATCCATCCAGAGGTGGGTGTGTTGTAAGATCAGATGTGTCCAATCCAAGATGAACATCAGACAGAGCCATCACCCAAGTCCTGATGCCAGGAACGTGCCCTCCCCTCTTCCCTTCCAGAGATACCAAGAAGAGACAGAAATTAAGAGGCGGGGGGAAGGAAAACTTCTCATTTGACTCACTACTCATAGGGATAAATGTATAAATCGGAGGTGACTGAATTACTACCATGGAGACTATATTTTTCTGTTTCTTCATGGAAGTAAAGTTCTATAATAGAGATCATCTGTGGCCTGAAACCATGTTTACTGACTTAAAAAAAAAGACCCCTCTAAGTTTATCTCTCTCCTTCTTATCAAAATTCTTACTATTTTCTCTCATGTTTTCCATTGCAAAATTTTATTTGCAACAACGGATCTCCTTACTCCAGCTGTTATGTCCCCTATATTCTCTGTCATCCATAAATTAGCATGTACAAGTAGAGACATCTGTCTACTTGCTGTTTTCTTCAGCCCTTTGTTATGAACAATACAAGTACAGGCCTCACATTCCTCTTAGAAAATGGGAGATTTATAGCTTTTGAAACATTATTAAGAACTTATTCCTTATGTATTAAAAAGAAGCAAAGGAATGTTTTTTTTAAGTCTCCTGTTTAAAAAAAAGAAGTCAGAAAATGCCGGACACTATTTATGGGACAAATATGTAATCTATAAACAATGATCTCTACAACTATAGACAGTAATCACTATAAACAGTGATCTCTGCCTCTTCATATTGGGGATAGGATCTAGTATGAAACCAAACTTAATAAAACATTCTTTAATGCATAGGACTCACATAGACACTTCAGTTGATCATCTCTAAGTGGGCATGGGTTTGGGTGATATTAAATCACACAAATTCTGCCTGATTTGATTAAGATGATTTAGACCAAAAACACTAAACAAACAAACAAACGATGAAACCCAGACTATTGAAGATATCAGGTATGTAATAGAAAAGAACAGCCTCATGAGAGATATCAACTAGTATTCCAAAGGAGAAATACCTGGGAAGGATAATGGAAATAATGCCTGGCCCAGAGCCTCAGAGCTCTAGCTACTAATGAGGAGACTATGGATATAAAAGAAGTAGACTTGCATTTTATCCTGTGAGCCACATAGGACAGAAATCATGATGTTACACAGTGCACCATCAGCCTACTGGAGGGTAACTGGGAGGAAGATGGTGGAAAAACAATAGAAAATTATGGAAAGAGCATAAAAAGAATCAAACCTGGATCCCAGGCTTAACACAGTTTGGGAGGATGGAGGGGAATTGGGAAAGATCACATGTGAGCTTAGGAAGAAAGAAGAATAAAAAATATCAAGTGAACAGCCTAAAGAATGAACCTAAAAGCAGATAGGATAGGATTCTAGACCAGATATACGGCAAGAAGAAGCCAACAATGCATAAACTCAGTCTCCATTTACTGTTTATCCCCAAAACTTGTAGAGATAATTTTCCAAATGTAAAAATGAGATCGTCTCCACTTGGAAATATAATGAAGTTTTTAGGAAGGACATATCATGGAGAGAAAGAAAGGATAACAAGAAAGTCTAGTTTTAAAATATTACCACATTTTCCCTGATAATCCTAAATCTAACTGAACTTTTAGAAAATACCTTAATCCCATAATGAGATATAAAAAAATAAAAGTTTAAATATACACGGGTGAGCATCTTTAGCTTTTACTAGTGGCTTTATATACATCATCTCTTTTTTACCGAAGATCCACAAATTAAATAAGATATTAATCGCTCTGTTTCAGAGACGAGAATGCTTAGATTTCAGGCAATTTAAGTAATCATCGTAAGGTTACGCAGCTAGTACTTGATGGAGCTGAGACTGAACACCTTTTTCACATACTGTAAATCCAGCACTTTCGTACTACATCTCACTGACTTACTACAGTACACCTGCCTGGAAATAAATAGGTCCTATTTCGAAGGCAGGGAAGTACCTAGGCAAAGACTTTGTACTCCAGAAGAGAGAGAAACCTTTTGAAGGCAAACTCAAGGAACTCAATGGATGACACCAACATCCCTGTTTATCCAACTGTGGGTCTAAAGATCTCCTTGGACTTTTGGATTGCTATTACGGAAAACAGAGATTAACACCTGAAGAAAAATGTCTAAGGAGACTTCCTTCAAGGAAGACAAAGCTCTAACGTAAGTGCATGTATCACTTTAAGATTAAAGGATCTACTTTGAGGGGGTACTATCTTGTGGATCAAGGCTGACTTCAGAAACAAATAGTGTTAGTTTCATTTGGCCAAAGCCACTAAGCTTATTTTGGAGCTATCCAAGGTGCTCATCTCAGACCATAGCTGTCAGCTCACCAAATCTATGTAGCAAATTTCCTGGTCCTACCTGTGATATTGAAGCAAATGCCTTTTGATTTTGGGGGGGTTGAGGGTGGGGGAGGATCATAATATTTTATTTCACACTTGATTGAATTTTTAAAGGTCCAACTTTCATAAAGAATATAGTATCCCTGCTTTCAGAAGCAGTCAGTGGAAACATTAATAGGACCACATAGAGACATTTAAACAAATATTAGTCAGTGATTGACTGTGGTTTGTACAAACTGAATACTTAAAATCTTCAGGAGTCATATTTCAGCCAAAATGCTCTTCTATATTTATATGTTTTTAAGGCCTGGTATTGCCAAGAGTTGTGAAGATAAGAATGTTCTCAATATTTTTCTTTTGATTTTTTTACAACTTATAGTAAGTGAAACACACACATAACTACTCACACACACACATAACACATAATTAACCCCATAATACTTTCTATTCTACTTAACTTTATTGGAAAGAAAAAGTTCTGATTATAACCCACTAAATGGATTTCAGGTCACACTAATGGATCTTGATCCACAGTATGGGGAAAAAAAAGAAACCAAAAAGGACTACTAATGACCGAGCTCACAGGATAATCTCCATCACATGTCTTATTCACCGTACCTGTCTCCACCATGCTGCCCTGGACGTGTGCTCAGCTCTGCCTCTCTTATCACATCTTTTAAAAATAATGTCACTGCCAAGGCCCTTTTGAAACCATACTCAATCTGATTTGGCTTCTAATAAACATCTTCCGCTAGCCCCAGACCACTTTCTCTCATCCAAAGTCAGGTAATGAGATTAGAGAGAGCACAGTTTGGGGAAAAGAATTGGGATCTGAATAAGGGGTGCCCCTCTAAGGAGAAAACCTGATAAAGACCAAAGGCACCGAGCACAGCTAACCACTTGAGTCATTTTTCTCTCTTTCTCCTTCACGTTGTCCTCTTTCATCTCCTTCAGCAACATAACAGCAAACTTTTATTATTGCCTGTGTCTACCTGTCATCTACTGAGAATTTTACAAATGCCCCCTACTGAAATTAAGCTTCACAATAACTATCCAGTCTGTATTATTATCTTCATTTTTATAGATGTGGAAATTTGGCTTCCAAGAAGATAAATAACTTTCCAGTGATGAGATAGGATGTTATGGAAGCTGTTAATCTAGGATATTAATGGACATGTAGGAATTATTTAGAAGTCCATTACATAATGCACCACTCAAGAACAGGAGCAGTTTAGATAGAACATTATAAACTAGCATGTATTAAGCAAGTAAAGCATCCATCATTACCTTAAAAAGCTATTAGATCCTTAATCCTTGTGCTATTGCACAAGTTAATCACTGAGTGACATTATTTTAACAACTTTACACACAAGATAATCTTAAATAATCTAATGAGAAAGTAAACGTGTCTACTTCAGCTATAGCACAAGAATTTGAAGCAACTATCATTTATTCTGAGCATAGCAGAGATCAACTTAAACTCAACTTTAGTCATTCTTAATAAGAGGAACTGAAGAGGGGGAAAAATACCCAGTTATATTCCTCTCTCTTGTTCTTCCTGTGAACTTTCAAAAATACTGACAGATATTTAAATGATCAAAAATATGGGCAGCAAAAACACTAAGAACTAGAAATGACTCAGAGGTGAGTTATGAACTCTTAAGGACTTTAAGGAATAGTAAGACAAGGGCAGAGAGGGATTTATACGTTTCTGGATCTGTCAATGAGATAATTATTTTTTAAATAGTCAAGTCATAAAATATAAAAATAGACAGTAATTATGAGAGTCTCTCTGCCAAGATAATGCATTCAGCCCTTTCTCATGGGGAAGCAGTTTCTAGACGTCATGAAATTTGAGAAGCTCTAAAGGGTCACTGAAGTGAAAACTGAAGGGTTAGGACAGGGTTGAGGAGGAGAGGGTACTCGAGCTATTCTGGCAAATGAAAAGAAAGCACGTGACTGAGAAAATCTTCAATCAATTCATGTGCATTGTAAGGAAGAGGCTGACTATCTTCCGTTCCCACTTTTAAAAATGCCCTAATTGCCTTAAAATAACTTATATTGGACATATGTAAAGACCGTTGCATATTAGCACAGACTGCAGACACGAAAAGACTCTTTATCTCTAAAATTCTCAATTAGAATATAAATGTAAGTTGCACAGAAGGAAAATAGGTGATACAACCTATTCCAACGTGAAGTTTTATTGTGGTGACGAGTGGCAAAAACAGTGCAAATTCCTTTATTTCTAGCATTTGTGTTTTCTAGAATTATGGCTCTGCATAACTGAAATTTCCCACACTGTTGTGAATGCAATTATAATTTGCCATGTAGTTTGTACCTTTAGCAATAATATATTTCATACCTGGTAGTGGTATCAGATGAATAAAATATCCTCAAGGAAATAGACGTTCATCTGAATTTCAGAAACATATTGTTTTAAGGGCCCCAAAGTACTGAAGGCTGCGCCCTGATGCTGTCTCCATAGAAAAGTTCTATACTTAGTTATACTTAGTTAATATACTTAGTTATACTAAGTTAATACTTAGTAGTATTAAACCTTTAACCTATTTTTGTATATATGTTTTACTCAGAAACACTCAAGAATCAAACCAAAGCCGTACGTGGGGCTGAAGAAAGAGAATATACCGAGGCTATGGATAAACCTACCAACTGAAATAATGATAAAGGAAATTATGTAAGTGATTTGTTTTTCAAACTCTCTATTTTCCCCCAAAATGAAAATGATGGGAAATTACTCTTATGACCCATGTCATCTAATAAATTTTCTAGTTCAGATATTTTCTAACTCTGCTTCAGAGGAACATCTGTGTTTAACCCATTGAACTGAGACAATCTACCGAAAGTGACAGCACGGCCAATTAGTGTTAAAAAAAATAATGTTAAAAAATATAGTGTTAAAAAAATAGTGTTAAAAAAATAATGTATGCAATTTTCAGATTTTTTTCTCATAGGGTTTCTCTCAGCCTTTGGTAATGCATATACACTAGACTCTAGTACAAATGAACCTAGCTTAACACAAGCTATACATTTAGTTATCTTAAATTAATTGTGTCACTATTTCATTCTCCTCTCCCCAAAGCACCCAGGTCTAGGTGATAGCGATCCATGTGAAATCTAGAGCAGACATTAGAACCCAGTCGCTCAGTCCTTTCCCAGCATTTTTCCTTTCGGGTCTACATGCCTTAGTAAAATTTTTGAGACACTGAAAGGAGAATATTTCATACTATTTCTAAGATTCTTGATGAAAAAAATCACGTAGATCAAAGCAGAAGTTAGATTAAACAGTACTTCCATTTTACCATTCAGAATATTGAAACTCTCAAGTTGCAATTCCTTTTTAAGATTTTGAAGTCATCTCACAAAATAAACATGAAAAAAAATGAGTGAAGCAATGAATAGAGTTTTACCCAAATAGCGGTGTTCATTTAAGTCCTTCTTTCGATCATGCTTACTAAGAGGTGACTATTAAGACAGAAAACTAGGGGCTCGTATAGTAAAGGAAATCAAGACACCTAGGAGTTCATAATAAACTCATCTCTACAAACAAATAACTCTCAAGTAGTGATTATTTCTCTACCTATTTTCTACCTCAGTTTTTAAACGTAGAATTTTATCTTCTGTGATTCCTTAGCCAACAATTTCCAGTCTCTTTTATTCAAAGACAAAAATTTTTAAATCATCCTATCTAGGGTAAATTATAAGGCAGTTTGTGGGAAGCTTGTGGTCATCCAGGGCTCCAGATGCCCTAAAATCCAAGTGCAGAGAAGGCTGAACAGTTCAATATCATGGCACACTTGCAAACAGGTAAATCCTGACACAGGGTTGGAAAGCCCACCTGACCACCACCCCCAGACTATCGCAATGAAGACAGTCAATCTCTTATTGGTACTAATAATTGCTGGAAATAATTGTGTTTATTACCTGTCAAGTACCTTACTTAAGATCATGAGTGCATGATCTCAACTCATCTTTTAACCAAATTTATGAGCTTAGTAGTATTAAACCTTTAACCAAATTTATGAGATTAGTAGTATAAAACCAATTGTTTGGCTAGTAAAATTACAGTACTGGAATTCAACCACAGATCTCTAAAGCATCTAAAACACTATTCTCTACTGCATCTCTTCAGAGACAGACATCTAAATATTTTAAAATAACATAAATTGTGCAGTAAACAATCTGATAAATCAATAAAGGTCAATAAGCAATCTGATAAACCAAACTTTAAATCCTGGGAAATATATTAGATTAATTAAAATCCATGAGTTAAAGACTTTTTTTAAGTCCAGGGGAAATCTATGATTATTTTATCAGGGGAGGAAAATGTAATAAGCATTTCTCATCTCAAATTCTCTGATACCAGAATTGTTATTTAAATATATTTCTGGAAAAAGGCTTTTACGTGGCAGACATTTTTTATTGGTACGGTTATCTGATTAGTTTTCTAAGAATGTCAATCTAAATAGAAGGGAACATATGCATCTTAACCCTTAGCAAAACCAAAAAGAATTAAAATAAAATAAAATACATATATATATATATTTAAACCCTGGCTTACATATGATTTTAATAAGAAACTCTATGTCATCAGTATTTCTAAGTGTATTACCAAATAAGTAAGAGATTTTAGATAATTTTCAGTTCACAGTACAATTCTTTGAAATTAACCCACAAATTGGTTTTGCCTCATATTTTATCAAACCCATCTTTCTGACGTAGGCATTTCTTTTCTTGGGATTCTAACAAAGATAGTTATCGTGCACAGAGTACACTTTAGCCTTTGGTGGTTTTAATCTCACTTTAACATCTTTGTGTTTGTAAGTACATTTCTTTTCTTTCATCTGATCATGTACATGTTAAGATGTCAAAACTGAAGTCTACTGACATATCAGTCATAGGTTCTCGCAATGTTTCAAATCCCTTAAAGTTTAAAATTCAGTTTAAACAAGAAATATTTTTAATTCATCATAATAAAATAGAATTTTGAATCTTAATGTGTGAAACTTATAGTTGGGTCTACAGCAAAATATACTTTTTAAAAAAATACAGGTGGAATTGAATGTATGTTCTACAAAGAGGGAGTGAAGAAGCAGGTATTTTATTACAGATTGTCCTGTCAACTCACAGGGCAATTCATACTTCGATTTTAGTGCAATTCAGGTACAACATTGCCTGGTCATTGAGCTTCCTCAGGAAGGATTTTGGACTAACATGTCTATCAGCAATAAAATTTACTTAGAACACAGTTTTCTGGAAAACAGGCTTGTTCATGTGTTTGTGAATGAAGCTACTTTTTGTATCATATTTGCTGTCTGCACAATGCATTTCCCCTAAGGGACTAGCAAAGTTTTCCCATATTGGTGTGAGGTTGAAATTTCACTTAACTGAAAAACAAGAAAGGCAGCGATTGCATTTACAGTTAGTTGAACTTCAGAGGCGCTTAAAAGACAGAAACTGGGAGATTCACCTCTTTGACGAAGCTCATAACAGATCTCCAGACCTCCTTAACAGACAGCTCATTACTACAGACTGTCTATGCAAATTGTACACTGACTATGGGCCTTCAGGGGAGGGTTTTTTTGTTTTCTGTTTGTGGTACTAACCTAGTATAACTTGCCGTATAACTGCCCTCTTGCCAGTAATGTTAATGATGGTGATTATTAGTAATAACTCTGAGTAATGAGGTTTTTTTCCTTGTACTCAAAATAATTGCTCCACGTAAATCCACAGCAATTTTTATGGTGCACTAAAGATGAGTAACATTAGAAACTTGGCAAATCTTACTTATAGAGGCATTTTACCTAATGATCTAATCCATCAGTTCCCAGGCTTGACAATCTTGAGACTCACTTAGTACTGAAGGATCTCCCTTCTTCATAGCAGCACTAGGAAACAACTTAGTCACTAAACTGTATATTTAAGATCTTTATTAAAAGAACCTTGAAAGTATAATCTCTAGTTTAAGCCAGGGAAGACTCTGAGTGTAGAAATATATAAAATTTACTGGACATTAGTCCCATGGACTGAGCAAGACCTTAATTAATCACTAATTAAACATTTTTTAGTTTCAGAAAGAAGTTTAATATTTTGGTTTCTAAAGTAATTCAAGATTAATTTCTAATCATGTGAAACTTGTAATTTATTAATTATGTGAGCTAACGTATGAGAGTGTCAACAAGGAGTTAGAAATATTAGCTACGCTTTTGGTTTTCTCAATCTCCCCACTTCTAAATGCCCCAGAATCTCCCATGGGAAAGAAAGAACATAGTAGGGAGAAAGTTACTCACCCACCGCTATTGGTCTTTCTACCCAGTTTTTCTCACTTGAAAGTCAGTTCATTCTGAGAAAGATGTAGGACCACTGATTTCAATGAAGAGGGAAAGGAAGAGTAAGGCTATACATTTTGGCTCACTTGTCTTACCTTGACATTGTGCTATTTACAAATAGAACTAGGCTGCCCAGGGGTAAGAACTCAAGTTCAAATCCCACAAGATATCTTCTCGGTCCAAAGGGAAATTTCCACCATTGTCATCCCCACTAGAGCCTTTGATCAATCAGATCTTTTCAAAATATGGAAGGTAGAGTGGGTAATATTCCATGAAGTTTCCTACTTCATTAAGTAGTACTCAGAACGAACAAGAGTGTAGAGATCCATAATCCACGGGTAATTCTACATCTATTGTACATGGATTTTCCACATATGTTTGGGTTTATTTATGTTCCTATTCCAGCATTATCTCATTGTATTCATTACAGTGTTAGAGCAGGTCTTGATATTCAGGAGGAGAAGTGTTACTTAATGTTTTCTTTTCTTTCATGATGTCTTAACCATTCACCACATGAATGTTAGACATCTTATTAAATGTCATGAAACCTTCTGTCAGTATTTTTATTAGAATTGCAGATTAATTCAATTGGAATATCCATCTTTGTGATTTTTGTTTTCTTATTGTGAACATGGTATATATTTATTTATTTCCAATATATATTTAATTCAGAAAACAATTTGATTTCCTTGATGCACTCTAGTATTACTTCATTTTCTACTTCATTTTTACTCTTATTTTTTATTTCTTATAGTCTATGTTTTTTATATTTAATCTGGTGAATTTTTTTAGTTGGAAAAATTATTTTCAATTTTTAAAATCAGTTTAAGTTGTATATTTACCTCTAAGGATAACTTTAACTACATCTAATAAGTTTTGTTAAATAGCACTTTCTTAGTCACTTAGTAAAAACTATTTTTATAAATTCCATTGAGATTTCCTTTAAACTCATGGGTGACATAGTTATGTATTGTTTAGCTCCCAAATATATTGGAATTTCATCTCCTTTAATTGTTATTTTCCGTTTTTTTTTTCATTATAATCAAGTGACTAGATTCAGTTTCTTGTTGGAGGAATATATTTGTGCTCTTCTGTCTTCCTAGACCTCTAACCCACATTATCTGTATAAGCTGGCAGCAATATTTTTCAGCTTCCTTCAAGCAGGTAGCAGCCCTCAACATCCAACTTTAAACCAAGAAACTAGCACCTGTCCTCTTTCTCTTATAGAGTCCTCTTAGTTTTCATCACCCCATGGGAGTGGTACCTAGAAGTAGTACAGTACACCAGAATAATGAATTTTGTACTTCAGTTCCACTTATAGTCCAGAGAAATATTTAACTTTTCAATCACCTGGTTATGACATTTATTATTTCTTTTTAAAAAATATTTTAACTACAATCACTAGGTATTTAGAGTGTAAACAAGCACATCAACTCGTGAATTTACTCTCGTATATTGGCTGGAAATCCTAGATAATGTTAGTAAATAGCTACATCAAGCATCTGAGTTAGATGTTATTATTCCATTACATAGATGGAGAAACAATCCTATGGAAGTTAAGAAACCTGCAGTCAGACTGAATTAAACCCTTAAAAATAAGATGTGGTCTCTCAAGGAAACATTTTCTCATAAATGTTTCAAAGAAAATTTAAAATTTTGACAGTTTTTAAAACTTCTCCTTTAAAATAATTACTTTTCAAAATGCTGAAACCCATGTTTGGCATAGCCAGTGAAATACCAAGATTAAAAGTCTGTTTCTAATCTCCCAAATCTTTTCCTAGGCTTGAGTAAACATATACAAACATACATATCTAGAGTTTATTTTTTTTTAATGGGTCACGATTTATGTAGTGTATCACAACTCGTTTTTCTTAATACCTTATGAATATATTTTGGTGCACATTGATCTAACTCACTTCTTTTTAATAGCTGCAATGGCATTGCATAGAATGGATATATAAAATTTTGTTATCTATTTTATTAATGGATATGTGGGATTTTAGAAGGTTTTAGGAAATTATATTTAGTATTGTGAAATTCTTCCAACAAAATCTATATAGCCAACTCATTGCCTATAACTTGACCCTGAATTGCTCCCTTTGTAGATTTCATGACGTTTTCACTCTTCCTTATACTGTATATCTCACCTCACATGTCTGCCCTTGAGTTAGTTGTACTCCTACATGAAAGGCCAAGTGACTGGGGAAAAATAATAAAACAGCACACCTCAAAACAACTTACAAATTTTCCTCAAAATATTTCTACTAGAATTGAAGAAGCCTTCTGAATTCTAATTTCTGAAAGAATTGTTTTTCAGTTGTATTATGAATTGTGTTTTGAAACAGGGGAGTTCTAGGAATGACTGTTTATCATGGCTTGTCAAATGTGACCTTCCTAAATTTATTAGGAAAGTGCTGTGAGGGTTCTCTGGGTCATGCAGTCCAGCTTTCCCATTTCATTTTACAAAGTATAGCAGTGCACTCACTGGTGGCAAGGCTAGCAGAAGACTTGAACTACTGATCTAAAGAAAGGGGCAATTCTCTCACTTGAACAGACAATAAAGAACCTCCTTCTGAAGGCTAAATGTGGTTCAACACTAATTAAGGGAAAAATCGTATCTTAAATATGAATTCCTTGAGTCCTTGACCTTCGTTACTTAGCATTGCTATCTTCTTGAGTCCCTTTTAGGATTCACCTAAAATATTGCTTCTAGAAGCATCCACAGAAAATGATTTCAAATTTTAAAATAATTTTTATATAGCAATATTTTATAAATGGTCACCCTAATTTTATATTCGCTTACAAACACGATGTGAGCCAGGAAACAGCAGGGTGTTAGAATGAGACAATAAATGCTAGATACCTAACTTTACCTATGCAAGCAATAAGATACATCATTAATACTGAAGTGAAAAGGCAATAATGTAAAATCAGAAGAGGGTATCAATATTCCTTAATTTAGTTGAACTATAATTATGTAATGAGAACATTGGCTCTTTTGAAACAATTTGAAAACTGTGCTGGGCTCTCTTGTCACTTGGACCAATGGATCTATTCATCCCAAGACTTGATTTCCTGTTCAGGTTAACATACCATTAGCTGAAGGTAATTGTTGAGAGGATACTCTGTTACGAAAGCTACAGAACTCTCAATCATTCCAGTGCCGGATAGGTGCCCTGGATAAAGGATCCTATTTCCCTAGTGTCCTTCATTATGTTTGTCTCTTCACACAATTGTGTGATTGTATACTGCTAAATAGTTATTTGGTGGTAATGGTGCATTTCAAATTGGTGACTCAAATAACAGGAATGGAGGGAAAAAAGGGAGAGAGTATGATCTTTGCCGAGCTATACACCTGCAGGTTTCAGCTGAGTCAGTCTGGGAACAGAATCCCATAGTAATTAATTTCAAGACCTTTTGCAATGACTGAGTGAAATAGTTCTGTGAAGACAATATTTGAAAAATATTTAAATATTACAAGACTCAAACTCCGATTACTTAGACTTGCAGGTGCTGTCTTCCTAGATATGCAACCTCCTTCTCACTTCTGTTCTACACATTCAGTTCTTTGAATTGTGGAAGAAAGCAAGGCTCATCAACATTTTTTTCTTCAAAGATAGAATGTGATCTTCTGGATTGGCATCTCTTTAAATTTGTCTTCCACTTTAAAGAGAAAAGACAGGACGTTTTCCCACAATCGCGTTCAATAGATACAGAAATATAGCTCCTTTCAGTGCATTAGCTTCAATACATTATAGAGGTGCAACGGTAGGAAATGTATGTTTCTTATGTTTGCTCTTCTTTTTAAATTACCTTGCACTTAATTATGTAGTGTTTGATAATTAGCAGATGTCATGCAATTTGGTAAACAGCATGAATTAAATATTGCCTTAAACAAGTGGACCTTGAATATTGAAATATTTTTCATACTCTTTGGTGAAATTTTACCTGCACTGTATATGAATTAATACCTATGATGGAAGCAACTAAAGTTAAAATCACTAAACATATGTACTTTACATTCTACAATTTTGTCTAGCAAACTAAATAATGGAGGACAGAACATGTTTCATTTAGCACTCCAAAGTTTTAAAATTAGGAATATGCAGTCCTCAAAAAAAAAGGAAACTTTAAAAAATTTCAGATTAAGTCTATGAATGACATGAATTACACATCCCTGTGTGAGAATTAAAGGATAACTACAAAGAAATCACTCCTTCATTTGCACAAGAAGTAAGATGTGGATGTGATTTAATCAAACAGAGTTGATTGATTCATTATCTTTGACCAGCATCATGATAAATGTGTCTGTCAATCAAAGCTTAAGCCTTTTAAACCTCAGTTTATGCTCTAGTCACTTCAACTTAATAGCACTTACCTGTCTGACAGGCTAGTAGCTTTGGCTTCACCAGCTTAAAATGCTAGGAACTATTTTGTAAAGTATCAAAGAGTCTATACCCGTTAATATGTGAACATGGCACTCCAATTATTCATTTGATTTCACCTATTCCCATTTAAATCGAAATTTGAAATGCCTTTCTGTGTATTAACAAGTTGTTCTGCAAGAAAAGAATTACCAAAATGCAGAGTTTTTATTTCCTCTCCTCGGTCTGTCTGCAAAGATATGGCAGTGAGTCATGCATAGGAAGCTTATTTACACTTGCATGTTACACGGAGTTTCCCAAAATGTACTCATCTGCAAATGTTTTCCCCAGCTTTTCAAACAATTACCTTGGCCAGAACAATAGTGCATCTGTGTCCTAAAGTTCAGTCACCTGAAGAAGTAATAACTTTATAAATTGCCCAGTGATGAATTTATTGACTGAAAATTAAGAAACTTAATCAAAAATATCATGGTGCTTCAAGAGCAGTTAGGAAAAGAGAAATTTTATATGAAATCCGTACAGAAGTCAGATTTTTCTACTTGAATGTAATTTTCCCCAGCAAACTCAATAATGCAAACTTAATAGTTAAAGGGCGAGAGAAGATTATCCAAAATATGGCAGAGAGTCAGCCTGCCATCTCCAAAGTCAGCTGTTTTACACCGTAATTCTTCAGGGCCAGGCATTTGTGAATAAAGATGCGTCCAAATAACTAAATGGTGAGACTTTTATAAATTAAAATAATTCAAGAAAAAAGGGCAGGGGCTTTCCTGGTGGCACAGTGGTTGAGAGTCCACCTGCCGATGCAGGGGACACGGGTTCGTGCCCCTGTCCGGCAGGGTCCCACAATGCCGCGGAGCGGCTGGGCCCATGAGCCATGGCCGCTGAGCCTGCGCGTCCGGAGCCTGTGCTCCGCAATGGGAGAGGCCATAACAGTGAGAGGCCTGCGTACCGCAAAAAAAATAATAATAATAATAAAAATAATATAACAAAGCCATAGAATTCTTTAAATAGAAGAGTAGGTAGACCAATAACACACCCAGAAATTATAAATAGGATGCCAGGAGTAACGGGCCTCCGTATTGGCTCTGTTATAAAGTGGCCAGGTCACACTGGGGAAACAACAACTTTGGGGTCTTTCCCCTCAATAAAATTAAGGGGTTAGGCTAGACGATCTCTAATTCCCTTAAATCATTAAGATAATCACTCTGTATCTTACTGGAGTAGGATAATAAACAATACTAAATACTATGAAGACTAAAACTGCCTTTTAAATATTACAGAATAAAATGAATTATTATTTATTAAATATTTTGTTCATTCATCTTTTTTTTTAACATCTTTATTGGAGTATAATTGCTTTACAATGGTGTGGTGGTTTCTGCTGTATAACAAAGTGAATCAGCTATACATGTACATATATCCACGTATCTCCTCCCTCTTGTGTCTCCCTCCCACCCTCCCTGTCCCACCCCTCTAGGTGGTCACAAAGCACTGAGCTGATCTCCCTCTGTTATGTGGCTGCTTCCCACTAGCTTTCTGTTATACATTTGGTAGTGTATATATGTCCATGCCACTCTCTCACTTCGTCCCAGCTTACCCTTCCCCCTCCCTGTGTCCTCAAGTCCATTCTGTATGTCTGCGTCTTTATTCCTGTCCTGGCCTTAGGTACTTCAGAACCATTTGGTTTTTTTTTTTAGATTCCATATATATGTGTTGGCATACGGTATTTATTTTTCTCTTTCTGACTTACTTCACTCTATAGGACAGACTCTGGGTCCATCCACCTCATTACAAATAACTCAATTTTGTTTTTTTATGGCTGAGTAATATTCCATTGTATATATGTGCCACATCTTCTTTATCCATTCATCTGTCCATGAACACTTAGGTTGCTTCCATATCCTCGCTACTGTAAATAGAGCTGCACTGAACACTGTGGTACATGACTCTTTTTGAATTATGGTTTTCTCGGTGTATATGCCCAGTAGTGGGGTTGCTGGGTCGTATGGTAGTTCTATTTTTAGTTTTTTAACGAAACTCCATACTGTTCTCCATAGTGGCTGTATCAATTTACCTTCCCACCAACACTGCAAGAGGGTTCGCTTTTCTCCACACCCTCTCCAGCATTTATTGTTTGTAGATTTTTTGATGATGGCCATTCTGACTGGGGTGAGCTGATGCCTCATTGTAGTTTTGATTTGCATTTCTCTAATGATTAGTGATGTTGAGCATTCTTCCATGTGTTTGTTGGCAATCTGTATATATTCTCTGGAGAAATGTCTGTTTAGGTCTTCTGCCCATTTTTGGATAGGGTTGTTTGTTTTTTTGATATTGAGCTGCATGAGCTGCTTGTATATTTTGGAGATTAATCCTTTGTCAGTTGCTTCATTTGCAAATATTTTCTCCCATTCTGAGGGTTGTCTTTTCGTCTTCTTTATGGTTTGCTGTGCAAAATCTTTTAAGTATCATTAGGTCCCATTTGTTTATTTTTGTTTTTATTTCCATTTTTCTAGGAGGTGGGTCAAAAAGGATCTTGCTGTGATTTGTGTCACAGAGTGTTCTGCCTATGTTTTCCTCTAAGAGTTTTATAGTATCTGACCTTACATTTAGGTCTTTAGTCCATTTTGAGTTTATCTTTGTGTATGGTGTTAGGGAGTGCTCTAATTTCATTCTTTTACATGTAGCTGTCCAGTTCTCCCAGCATCACTTATTGAAGAGGCTGTCTTTTCTCCATTGTATATTTTTGTCTCCTTTATCAAAGATAAGTTGACCATATGTGCATAGGTTTACCTCTGGGCTTTCTATCCTGTTCCAATGATCTATATTACTGTTTTTGTGCCAGTACCATACAGTCTTGATTACTATAGCTTTGTAGTATAGTCTGAAATCCAGGAGCCTGATTCCTCCAGCTCCATTTTTCTTTCTCAAGATTGCTTTGGCTATTTGGGATCATTTGTGTTTCCATACAAACTGTGAAATATTTTGTTCTAGTTCTGTGAAAAATGCCATTGGTAGTTTGATAGGGATTGCATTAAATCTGTAGATTGCTTTGGGTTGTATAGTCATTTTCACAATGTTGATTCTTCCAATCCAAGAACATGATATATCTCTCCATCTGTTTGTATCATCTTTAATTTCTTTCATCAGTGTCTTACAGTTTTGTGCATACAGGTCTTTTGTTTCCTTAGGTAAGTTTATTCCTAGGTATTTTGTTCTTCTTGTTCCAATGGTAAATGGCAGTGTTTCCTTAATTTCTGTTTCAGATTTTTCATCATTAGTGTATAGGAATGCAAGAGATTTCTGTGCATTAATTTTGTATCCTGCTACTTTACCAAATTCATTGATTACCTCTAGTAGTTTTCTGGTAGAGTCTTTAAGATACTCTTTATATAGTATCATGTCATCTGCAAACAGTAATAGCTTTACTTCTTCTTTTTTGATTTAGATTCCTCTTATTTCTTTTTCTTCTCTGATTACTGCAGCTAAAACTTACAAAACTGTGTGGAATAATAGTGGTGAGAGTGGACAACCTTGCCTTTTTCCTGATCTTAGTGGGAATTGTTTCAGTATTTCACCATTGAGAACGATGTTGGCTGTGGGTTTGTCATATATGGCCTTTATTATGTTGAGGTAGGTTCCCTCTATGACTGCTTTCTGGAGGGTTTTTATCATAAATGGGTGTTGAATTTTGTCAGAAGCTTTTTCTGCATCTATTGAGATGATCATATGGTTTTTATCCTTCAGTTTTTTAATATGGTGTATCACATTGACTGATTTGTGTATATTGAAGAATCCTTGCATTCCTGGGATAAACCCCACTTGATCATGTTGTATGATCCTTTTAATGTGCTGTTGGATTCTGTTTGCTATTATTTTGTTGAGGATTTTTGCATCTATGTTCATCAGTGATATTGACCTGTAGCTTTCTTTCTTTGTGACATCTTTGTCTGGCTTTGATATCAGGGTGATGGTGGCCTTATAGAATGAGTTTGGGAGTGTTCCTCCCTCTGCTATATTTTGAAAGAGTTTGAGAAGCATAGATGTTAGCTCTTCTCTAAATGTGTGATAGAATTCACCTGTGAAGCCATGTGGTCCTGGGCTTCTGATTGTTGGAACATTTTTAATCACAGTATCAATTTCAGTGCTTGTGATTGGTCTGTGTATATTTTCTATTTCGTCCTGGTTCAGTCTCGGAAGGTTGTGCTTTTCTAAGAATTTGCCCTTTTCTTCCAGGCTGTCCCCTTTTTTTGCATATAGATACTTGTCGTAATCTCTCATGATCCTTTGTATTTCTGCAGTGTCAGTTGTTACTTCTCCTTTTTTATTTCTAATTCTATTGATTTGAGTCTTCTCCCTTTTTTTCTTGATGAGTCTGTCTGATGCTTTATCAATTTTGTTTTATCTTCTCAAAGAACCAGCTTTTAGTTTTATTGATCTTGCTATCGTTTCCTTCCTTTTGTTTTCATTTATTTCTGATCTGATCTTTATGATTTCTTTCCTTCTGCTAACTTTGGGGTTTTTTTGTTCTTCGTTCTCTAATTGCTTTAGGTGTAAGGTTAGGTTGTTTATTTGGGATGTTTCTTGTTCTTGAGGTAGGATTGTATTGCTATAAACTTCCCTCTTGGAACTGCTTTTGCTGCATCCCATAGGTTTTGGGTCATCGTGTTTTCATTGTCATTTGTTTCTAGGTATTTTTTGATTTCCTCTTTGATTTCTTCAGTAATCTCTTGGTTATTTAGTAGTATATTGTTTAGCCTCCATGTGTTTGTATTTCTTCCAGATTTTTTCCTGTAATTGATATCTAGTCTCATAGCATTGTGGTTGGAAAAGATACTTGATACGATTTCAGTTTTCTTAAATTTACTGAGGCTTGATTTGTGACCCAAGGTATGATCTATCCTGGAGAATGTTCCATGAGCACTTGAGAAGAAAGTGTATTCTGTTGTTTTTGGATGGAATGTCCTATAAATATCAATTAAGTCCATCTTGTTTAGTGTATCTTTTAAAGTTTGTGTTTCCTTATTTATTTTCATTTTGGATGATCTGTTCATTGGTGAAAATGGGGTGTTAAAGTCCTACTATGATTGTGTTACTGTCAATTTCCCCTTTTATGTCTGTTAACATTTGCCTTATGTATTGAGGTGCTCCTATGTTGTGTGCATAAATATTTACAATTGTTATATCTTATTCTTGGCTTGATCCCTTGATCATTATGTAGTGTCCTTCCTTGTCTCTTGTAACATTCTTTATCTTAAAATCTGTTTTATCTGATGTAAGAATTGCTACTCCAGTTTTCTTTTGATTTCCATTTGCATGGAATAGCTTTTTCCATCCCCTCACTGTCAGTCTGTATGTGTCCCTAGGTCTGAAGTGGGTGTCTTGTAGACAGCATATGTATGGGTCTTGTTTTTATATCCATTCAGCCAGTCTATGTCTTTTGGTTGGAGCATTTAATCCATTTACATTTAAGGTAATTATAGATATGTATGTTCCTATTACCATTTTCTTAATTGTTTTGGGTTTGTTATTGAGAGCATTTAGATCTTTTCCTTCTCTTGTATTTCCTGCATAGAGAAGTTACTTTAGCACTTGTTGTAAAGCTGGTCTGGTGGTGCTGAATTCTCTTAGCTTTCGCTTGTCTGTAAATTTTTAATTTCTCCATCGAATCTGAATGAGATCTTTGCTGGGTAGAGTAATCTTGGTTGTAGGTTTTTCCCTTTCATTGCTTTAAATATATCCTGCCACTCCCTTCTGGCTTGTAGAGTTTCTGCTGAAATATCAGCTGTTAACCTTATGGGGATTCCCTTGTATGTTATTTGTTGTTTTTCCCTTGCTGCTTTTAATATTTTTTCTTTGTATTTAATTTTTGATAGTTTGATTAATATGTGTTTTGGCATGTTTCTCCTTGGATTTATCCTGTATGGGACTCTCTGTGCTTCCTGGACTTGATTGACTATTTCCTTACCCATATTAGGGAAGTTTTCAACTATAATGTCTTCAAATATTTTCTCAGTCACTTTTTTTCTATTCTTCTTCTGGGACCCCTATAATTTGAATGTTGGTGCATTTACTGTTGTCCCAGAGGTCTCTGAGACCGTCCTCAATTCTTTTCATTCTTATTTCTTTATTCTGCTCTGTAGTAGTTATTTCCACTATTTTATCTTCCAGGTCGCTTATCCGTTCTTCTGCCTCAGTTATTGTGCTATTGATTCCTTCTAGAGAATTTTTACTTTCATTTATTTTGTTGTTCATCATTGTTTGTTCGCTCTTTAGTTCTTCTAGGTCCATGTTAAATGTCTTGTATTTTCTTCATTCTATTTCCAAGGTTTTGGATCATCTTTACTATCATTACTCTGAATTTTTTTTCGGGTAGACTGCCTATTTCCTCTTCATTTGTTTCATCTGATGGGTTTTTACCTTGCTCCTTCATCTGCTGTATGTTTCTCTGTCTTCTCATTTTGCTTACCTTACTGTGTTTGGGGTCTCCTTTTCACAGGCTGCAGGTTCGTATTTCCCATTGTTTTTGGTGTCTGCCCCCAGTGGCTAAGTTTGGTTCAGTGGGTTGTGTAGGCTTCCTGGTGAAGGGGACTGTTGCCTGTGTTCTGGTGGATGAGGCTGGATTTTGTCTTTCTGGTGGGCAGGACTGCATCCGGTGGTGTGTTTTGGGGTGCCTATGACCTTATTATGATTTTAGGCAGCCCCTCTGCTGATGGGTGGGGTTGTGTTCTTGTCTTGCTAGTTGTTTGGCATAGGGTGTCCAGCACTGTAGCTTGCTGGTCGTTGAATGGAGCTGGGTCTTAGCGTTGAGATGGAGATCTCAGGGAGAACTCTCACTATGTGGAGCCAGGAGGTCTGTCTCTGGTGGACTAGTGTCTTGAACTTGGTTCTCCCTCCTCAGAGGCACAGGCCTGACACCCGGCTGGAGCACCAAGATCCTGTCAGCCACATGGCTCAGAAGAAAAGGGAGAAAAAAAGAAAGGAAGAAAAAAATAAAATGAAGTTTTTAAAAGAAAAAATACATTATTAAAAATAAAAAAATTAAAAAGTAATTTTTAAAAAATGGACAGACAGAACCCTAGGACAAATGGTAAAAGCAAAGCTATACAGACAAAATCACACAAAGAAGCACACATATACATACTCACAAAAAGAGAAAAAGCAAAAAATATATATATCTTTTGGGAATTCTGAGGTCTTCTGCCAGCGTTCAGTAGGTGTTCTGTATGTGTTACTCCACATGAAGATGTATTTCTGATGTATTTGTGGGGAGGATGGTGATCTCCACATCTTACTCCTCCGCCATCTTGAAGATCCTCCTGTTCATTCATCTTTTACAAAGAATGCAGCTAGTTGTTGACATTCTCTCCTTTAAAAAAACTGCTAATAACCTGATTTATTTTATACTTAGCCTTAATTTTATTTATAACTTTTGGTCTTTAAAATGAGAGAAAAAGAGAGAGAGGGATAGAGACAGAGACAAAGAGAAAGAAACAGACACACAGAGCTTTAGGGAAAAGAAATCCAGGACATTGACCCTCTGTAAGTGTCACTATTTTATATAAATTCTGGATGAATTCATAACATAGACATATAACATAGTCTTATGAGAAACACATACAAAGACATATCTCTTTAGAAACGGCAATTTTTATGACCCATCTTCCTTAAAACAGAAAATTTTTTTTACTGCAACTACTAGCTAAGACCGTAGGATTAAAAAGAACAAAAATGACTTCAATGCAATTTTTCAGATTGCTTTAAGGAGATAGCAGTATTCCTTCATTTGAAAGCAATTTTTTTTCTGAATTAAGTGATGACAGAAATATAATTTTGCTGTAAAAATGCTACATGCTCTTTGTATTATGGAAAATGTACAGAGTCTCCATTATAAGCATCATGAGTCAGGTCCTAGTGAAAGAACTTCCTAGGTGGTCTATGTGCTTCTACCAACAGGTAAACTAACCCAGGAGCCCATTTTAAAGGGAATGTTTAGACAAACGTGTGTTTAGGTAATTGTTTTTAAATAGGAATCAAATTCTTTCCTGAGAATGTGGTATATCTTTGTCATAATTCAAGGGAAAGCCAACTATGGGCCAGGTATGACATGCAGGATTAGAGAACCTATCATTCAGTTCACTGATCTGATAGTTCCTAAGTTTGTCTCTTTCATTCCTGTATCTACAATTGATCAAGGAGAGCTGAACTTGCACATAAACATCATTCCTGCCTTCAACCAACCCACCATGACTAGATCATTAATGGAATTCACTTAAAGTGACAAAAGGCCTTTTCCACCCTAAGCAGACACCGACTGCTAAATGAGATTTTTTTTCCCCCAGCAATGCAACCTATATGTACGAAAGAGCATGGGTATATTTAGGCCACTAAGCAAAGCAATCATTTTACCCATTTTCAATAGGCCATTTAGAATTAATCCAAACAAACCCTGGAGAAGTTATGGAAAAATAAAAATGGTATTTCTGAAATCTTACAGTTCAAGAAGACATACATATTTAAGAATATTATGCCTATACCCCAGAATAACAAATCAGTAATTTTCTCCCAAACTCTAGCAGAAACTAAATTACAATTTTGAATTCCTTTACCCAGAATAAATGGTAGCAACCAGTACCTTTCAGAAATGTTTACAATTGGCTTTCCTTTTGGACTCTTCGGTGATTGATTTGAGGTTCAACAGTAGGTAAACATTGTGCTATTAGCAGCCTGGTGTTCATTCAGACATACACCAGCCTCTGCACAGCTCAGAGGATACAGCATCTTTGAAAGTTAACTGGGAACTTCATTAGCTAAAGAAATAACTAACTCAAAAGCATCTGGTGGTGAGAGCCAGGGTCTATGAAATAGGATCTTCCAAAGAGATGCATGAACACTGTTGATTAACAAGACGAAGGTTTCCAGAAGTTCCTTGAGATACCACATGCTTGTAATAAGTTGATAGTCAACAAGTTGCTAAATAATAAAGTCCATACTGTAAAAGATTGAAATTAAAATAGTTTTATTATTTAATTGCTTTCCTGGTAGAACACTATGATCATAATGAACATATGATGAATTAAGTTAGGTCTCTGCAATTTGACTTACACTGATTTTCATGCACTCTTCCCCCCACACCCTGCTGCAAAATAATCATCATCATAGTCATCTTCATAGCAATACAGACACACATCATGTTTCTGTAGCAATTTGTAATAGTTTTCTTTAATCGTCACGATACTCCTAGGAGAACAAGTAAGACGTAGTGGAAAAAGAAACAAAGTAGAGTTAAAATCCATAAGAGCTGGGCTTGAATCCCTGTATCATCTTTGTAAATTTGGGGAAATTATTTAACCTCTGTAAATGTCCATATCTACATATTTAAACTGTAACTAAATAATATTCACCTTGTAGAGTTGCTATGGCCTTAGGAATCAGGAAGTGGAAATGGAATTGTTCACATATAATGGATGAAGAAGTTTAAGTGTAGAGAATTGAGGTGACTTGTATAAAATCACACAAGAATGCAGGAATTGACGAATCCAAAAATTCCACTCTTTATATTTACTTCAGTTCTTATGATAGCTCTCAGAGACAAGCTCAAAGAACACCTCTACCCTGAAAATTGTGGGAGTAATTGTTACTCTTGTAGTCCATAACAGCCTTTCATTTTTCTTATTTCTTGTAAACTATCAGTGTACCTTATAAGAGACCTATTATCACATATTATAAATGATAGGAGACTTGATATATAGACAAATAGGTAGATGGATGAATAAATATATAGGCAGACAACATGAAAGAGATTTTCTTTACTTAAATGTCCGGTACCATACAAAGACAAGGAATCATACTTATGCTTATAATGCATGTGCTTGATATATATATGATGCTTTGACAAAGTTTTTCTACGAAATTAATTTAAAATTGGATTTTGACATACTTTTTTTACTTTTTAGGATGAGAATGATAGTCAACAAATGTTATAAAATGCCTATTAAATATTGTCAAAGAAATAAAACTTGTAGTGAATTTCACCATAAATTGTAATGACTCAGACTTCCCAGTATTCAGAGTTTTCCCTACAGTGGCTGATGTATCTTTCCATAATAATCCACACCACACAGGATGAATAATTGCCTCTGAAAAGAAAAGCACTCACACTCATGATGAACCTTTTACTGCCATGTCCTTGGAATGATTTAAGTTCTTTTTTTTTTTTTTTTTTTTTTTTTGCGGTACGCGGGCCTCTCACTGTTGTGGCCTCTCCCGTTGCGGAGCACAGGCTCCGGACGCGCAGGCTCAGTGGCCATGGCTCACGGGCCCAGCCGCTCCGTGGCATGTGGGATCTTCCCGGGCCGGGGCACGAACCCGTGTCCCCTGCATCGGCAGGTGGACTCTCAACCACTGCGCCACCAGGGAAGCCCCTGATTTAAGTTCTTGAAGCCCAGAAACTGTTCTTAACCCAAAGCGTGATGGTTCAGGCTGAACAGCCTATTAAGCTCTTCTTAACATTTTGGGTTGGATTACAGCAATGGCAGCAGCTCCTGGTTTCCATAGAATTCAATAACTGGACTCATCCTAAGTTATGTTTTTACATTAATGGATATTGAAAAGAGTTGACTAGGCAGTTAGTCCATATGTAAATCATTCCAAGCCAACTTTAAAGATGATTATGCAATGTTTTCTCACAGTTGTTCTTAAATCCTCATGCTATTTTATCACTGAAGCCAAGTAGTTAAACCTTGGGCCTAACAAAAGATAATGTTTTATTTTGTGTTTGCCCCAATCCAAGTTCTGCTTGAATATCCAAAACAGGTAATTAACCTTCCCCTCATAATAATTACTAAAAAATGAAGATAATTATTAAAATAATAAGGGAGTGTATTTTTGACAAGTCAAATACTGTTTAGCATCTAATATACATAATTTACCCCAATTTTTTTATTGAGTTGGAACAAATCTAGTTACAGCCTGTTCATACACTCTTGTAATCATTTCTGAGCTGAAAAGGACTTTTCTTAAGTTAAACTATGCCCAGGTTTAACAAATGGACCCATGTTGCTCCTAATTCAGAAGGGACAGAGTTTTTCCTGTTCGCTAGTTAGAGTCTTGTTGTTTTTGTATACAGGAAGTATACTAGGAAGGTTGAATTTATAGCAAAACAAAATCAAATTTCCTTTTTGGAAAAAAAAAATCCCTCCAACCCATTTCTAGTGAGTCTTCTATAGGTTAATGGAATATATGTTATCACATTAACACAAAATGTGTTTAGTTTATTCCTCCAATTCTAATAGAATGGAAAATGCCTAAAACCCACTCACATCAAAGTGCACTTACTATGTGATGTGTGTAGTAGAGATTCATCTGCAGTTAGAATCCCATTTACTTTACAGGGAACTTTTCAAATGACAGAAGAAGAACAGCCCAACCTCAACCATGCTTCACTGTTCTAGTTCCAACCCAAACCAAAGTGTTTAACCAGTTTATCAGAATTCAGTTAATCTGCATGTATCCTCAGAGCCCAGCACCATGACTGCAAGTGAATAAATAGTTGTCAAAAGAGTGGGTGGCTGTATAGATGAATTGGGGATTTAGAGGCAAAATATGCAGGAAGTTATTATTTATTATTATTTTATACTTTATAAGGTTTACTTTATACTTTATAAGGTTAAAGACCTTAGCATTGATAGAGAATAACCGTAAATGTGGATGTGAAACACAAATCCAAATCTCACTCTTATTCAAGCAAAGCAAAGAGTGTTACAAGTTTTGGTGATTTTAGACAGCCTGGAGTTTAATGCTATTTTTTAGACTCTTATTGCTTTAATAAAATTTTAAAACCGATTTATAAAATGCACACCCTTTAGATAAAATTGAACTTTTCTTCAAGTATCTAGACTTTAACGTGTCATATGATTAGTAATGCCAGGATAAAACTACCCTGATATGTGAACGGATCTTAGTTTTCAAAAAAAATGTTTATTTACTCCATTTTCTTCTCTTTTACTCTGTCACATACAAAGGATTCTAAATAACTCTCTTTTCACAAAGTATGGAGTTTTTTGCCTTATATTTAACTTTTCACAGCTCACTTATGCCAATATTTAGCGCAGGTTCAGGGGTCTCATCATTATGAACACAATATGATTGTCTCATACTAATTTCTGTGTCTTTGCTCCTGTCGAATCTTTCTTTTTTTTTTTGCGGTATGTGGGTCTCTCACTGTCGTGGCCTCTCCCGTTGCGGAGCACAGGCTCCGGACGCGCAGGCTCAACGGCCATGGCTCACGGGCCCAGCCGCTCCACGGCATGTGGGGTCCTCCCGGACCGGGGCACGAACCCGTGTCCCCTGCATCGGCAGGTGGACTCTCAACCACTGCGCCACCAGGGAAGCCCCTGTCGAATCTTTTAACATAGAATACACTCTCCTGTTCACAAGGCTCCAATGTAATTGCCCTCCCTCATCCCTTACTGCACCATGTAATTTAGCATGCTATTCTTTTACTGGCTTTGTGATCGTTTCATGTTTTTTCCTATCTCTCCAACTATATCACAAGCATTTGAGAATAAAGACCCTGTCTTTTGCTTCTTCTGTGTTACTCAGATGGTCTACCACAAGCTAACTATATAATACATGCCCAATAAACAGAGCATTTATTGCCTTAGGAGGGAATTCCACAAGAACAATAGCATGTGTATTACTTAATTTTAAGGGTACCAAGCATAACATCCTGTTTTACTTAGAAACGATGCTAAAGAAAACCATGTAAATCCGGAATATGCCTGATTTTGTATCTTGTGTTTTAAATTACATTTGGAAGATGAGGAAAGAAATACCGAAGTTTACTTATTTAAAAAATAAAAAAAGTGGGAACAACATTTGCTTAAACTTTTCCAGACTGCTTCCTTATGCTTAAGGCCATTTCTACCCGGCTTTTTAAACAAGGCATTTTAATTTCTGTTAGGGACAACAAGTCTAAACACAACAAGTAGAAGAAAAAACTGTGTAACTCACATTAAAGAATCAATTAATATGTGTATGATGGATGCAGGCTCCATTTTACAAGCAGCGGCTTGTCCCTTCCAGAACCATATCAGTCTGTTACCATCCATCATAAGTCAACAGTAAAAACAGCCAAAGGGATATTCTAGACCATAAGTCAATTCTGACTACAGTGACTACATCTGTTTTACTTATTTGTATTAGTTGATGCTCATGTACTTTTATGACTGTGTTACATTAGAGATGGTCTTGCTGAAAGAGAAATGCACCAGCATCCCAGGAAATCTTAGCCTCCAATATGTGTCTCGGTCTGATCGAAAGCCAAGGCTAATGATGGTGCCTAACTTCAATAAACAATTAGCAGGTGAACTGATTTATTCACAACCTTTCATATTTGTTGAATGTTTATTCCATTTTTCCACGAACATGCATGAATATGTTTGAGACATAATTTCCCAGCAGCAGTAATAGTGATCCAGTATGTAGCAATGTGTATTAAGATTCCCATTCATTTTTGAAAGCATTTCTAACCACAAGGAAAATGTTTACATGAAAGTACATGAAATGACTACATTTTGAAGGGTCTTTCATAGGTCTCATTAAGTCCTATTACAAGTGTCCTTTATGTCACAGCTGAACCATCCTCTTCTCTCACTTCTCTCCCTAATGACCTCCCCGCATCACCCCAGTGCAACCACCGTTCCATTTCAGGTCTCCTAAGCATGATGAGCTTCCTCTCGGTAAAATGTTTCCTCCTCCAACTACCAAAATCTAGACGTTTTTATAAAATCCCAAAGGCTCAGTAGTTGTGACCTTTCCTTTGCATCCTGCAAGTCCTCTGGTATAATTAAAGTCTCAATCTTGCCCTCCTTTCCCACGTCACAGTTCCAGCTAATGTGCACACAGTGCAAATATTTTGATGCGGTAAAGCTGGTTCTCTGTCCACTGGGAGAAAGGGTACCTGCCAGCCTCACTGAACTCAAAAGGCAGCATAAATGTCTCTGTGTGACCCAGGCACCCCCTTTCTTGCCAGCATTCTCTCTCCTCCAGCTCATCCTACCTTGTGTACTTTTGGAGAGCAGCATGTCTGCAGAATGGGCTAGTGCACCTAATATGAGAGTGTTTCAGACTGTAATATTCAGCGTTCCCAGCACATGTTATCCAGAAGAAAGCAGGTTAAAATGAATATGAAAAGGAGTCTTTCAATAACAGTATGCAACCTGAATGCAGTAAGTAGGAAAGAGGAGCATTCTTTTACCACCATTTGATTTGCACTTAATGGAGAAAATGTCAACTAACTGCACCCAGAATAGTGCCTGCCACAAGTGTGCAGTAAACGTTTTTGGACCAAATGAACAGTCTGACATCATGTATATGGTGAGCCGCTCACCGGCTGATAATTGCCTAGGACTGGGGCTTGCTTTGCTGGGAGCCATCATGCGATAATGGGGGAAAGGAAGTTTGGAGTTTAGGCAGCATGAATCCTAGCTCTTTTGATTGATAAATGTGAGCTCTTGGGAAATTTACTTATTGGTGCTGTTCAAAACTTTGTTTCCTCAACTACAAAATGGGAGTAAAAGAATGTTTCTATTACACAGTTGATATGAGGATCAAATGAGTTGATGAATGTAAAAATTACCTAGCACGGTGTCCAATTAGACATTGCTTTAGTTCCTTCCCTACCATCTCCTCTCATGATTGCCCTCCAAAGAAGTGGTCCTGACCTAAGTAACGGACTTTCGGATGAGTCTGACCTGCCTGCCTTCCTGGATATATCAATCACCTCTTGTCACAGATCCTCATTTTTGTGTGTACTTTCTGTCAATCCAGGTCCATTACTCATTTTTTTATACCAAAAATATTTACTACCATGACTTCTGTGCACCTGGTTCTGTACTAGGCAAAGAGATGGATTGTTCTCATGGAGTTTTTCATCTGGTGGTGCTGGAAACCCTGATACAAACTTCTCTTTGTGCTGCTGTTTCTTCAGTTATCATGTTCTGCCACTACCCTCAGTTATCTATCTGTCATCTGTCAGACCACATCTAACTCCACTCTATCTATCCTTCTACCCTGGGCCTCTTTTAGCTTAAGTGACATATCTGGATTAAACTAGTGACCTCGTTCTGTATGTTCTATCTACTGCAACACATTTGTCTCTGCTCCAAGCATCTACCCTTCAGGCAGTCAGTACTTTTTTTTTGTCACCTAACGATCTCAATGTGTGTTTTACTTTTTGTAATTCTAAAATGGTTCCCCAAGATTTCCTGTCTTAATCTCCAGGACTGTGAACAATGAAGAGCTACATCACTCCCATGATTAAGTTACATGGCATAGCAAAAGGGATTTTGCAGGTGTACTTGCAGTTACTAATCAGTTGACTTTGAGTTGGTGAAAAAAGGAAATGATCTGGGCAGGTATAATGTAATCATAAGAGGCCTATAAAACTGGAGGATTTTCTCAGGCTAGTAATAGAAGAAGTCAAAGAGATTTTAAGCATGAGAAGTTGCCCACTAGGGAGCAGAGAACAGTGGGAATCAAGTTGCCCACTAGGAGCAGAAAACAGGCCTGCTGACAGCCAGCAAGGAAATGGGTACCTTAGTCCTACAACTACAAGGAAATAAATACTACCATCAACCTGACTGAGCTTGAAAGAGGTCCCTTCCCTAGAGCCTTCAGGTAAGAGCACAGGCTAGCATCTTGAATTTATCCTTGTGAGACCCCAAGCAGAGATCCCATCTGAGCCCAATTGGACTTCTGACCTACATACTGTGAGATAATAAGTGGGGTTGTTTTTGGCTATCAAGTTTGTGGTGATTTGTTACCCAGCAATAGAAAACTAACACAGCAGTGTTTCTTCCCCTTCTAATTTAAAATATTCTGTTTATCACTGGTTTTCAACAGTTAAATTATAATGTGTCTTGGCACAGTTTCTTCATTTTACTTCTGTTTAGAGTTCACTGAACTTCCTTTATCCATAGATGTATAATTTTTAGTCAGTTTTGAAAAAATTCCATCATCTTTTCTTCAAATATTTTTTCTGTTCCCTTATCTCTTTCCTTGTCATTTAAGACTCCAATTATACCGGTGTTTGAGCTACTCGATGCTGCCTCAAAACTCACTGATGAGTTCTTTTTCAGTCTTTATTTTTCAGTCATTTTTACTTCCCATAGTGCATTTTGGATAGCATATTTTGCTGTGTTTACAAGCCAATTTCTTCAGCAATGTCTAACTTGCTAGTAATCACATCCAGTTTTATTTTCATTTCACATATTTTATTTTTCATCCTACGATGTTAAATATGCATATATATATATATATATATATATATATATATATTTATTCTTGTCTTTTGATTATATTCTTTATTTCTTCTACCTTCCTGCACATATGAAGTACATTTATAATTTCTGTTTAACATCCTGGTTTACTAGTCATCATCTCTTATTTTTTGGCTCTCTTAATTGATTTTTCTTTTGTTTATGGGTTACATTTTCCTGCTTCTTTGCATGCCAGATACTTTTTGTTGGGTGCTGGAAATCACAAATTTTACATTGCTGGATGCTGAATTTTTTTTCGATTATTTTTGGGCTTTTTGCTATGATGCAGGTATGCAGGTATGTTACTTGGAATAAGTTTGATTCTTTCCAGGGTTGCTTTTAAACTGTGCTAAGATGGGTCTAATCTGGCACCACTGCTGAGACTCAACCTTTCCGAGGACACTAAGCAATCCTCCCCTGTGTTAGGAGATCTTCTCACTCTCTCTGGCAGAAACACAAAATATTACCATCCCTGTGTGTGGTCCATGGTTATCTTACCTGTTTCTTTCTAACAATTCTTTCCCTACTCTATCTCCTTACACACATGAATAGATGAGTCTGTAGCCAAAGACTCAGGAGACACTCTGCAGATTTCTAGAGCTTGCTTTCTCTCTACGTGTACCAACCTTTTCTCTGGGACTCTGCCTTGCAGATTCCCCCCGTAACTCTGAACCCATCTACTCAACTCAGTGAAACAACCGGATGCTCTTTGGATGTCCCCTGCCTGATGTGCGTGCTGGTGACTCTCCCAGCAGTGAGCTGAAGTACTTGTGGGACCCATCTCGCTCATTTTCCTTCTTCTAGGGAATCAGTGTTCTGTGCTGCTTGTTTTCCAATATATGAAACTCATAGTTTCACATACGCCGCCTGGTTTTCTAGTACTTGTTTAATGTATGAGGGTAAATTCAGGCCCTGCCATCTCATCCTGGCACCAAGTGCAAGTTTTAGGCACTCAGTATTCATAAACGCAGGACCATATACTAAAAAAACCTACAGAGGCCAAGCAAGTAATGCAAATTAATTAAGGGATATCAGTGGGAAAAAAGCAGAGCTTTGACCAATACTTTGTACTTAAAAAATAAAATATGATGCAAAAAATATTTATGGCCGCATCTAGCAGGCCACCATTTTGTGCCTTCAGCTCTATGCCCTCTCTTCCCATCCCACCTTTGAGTGTAAATCAAAACCATTAAAAACTTCTCTCTTGCAAACCTCTGATAGGATGTGTATCTTTAGTGTGCATTTAATTCAGTACATTAACTTTGAAAAATGTTTGCATTTTCCACCTCCCCTCCAATTATGCAGTACTTCTCAGAAAAATTGAGAATTTCTGGCAAAATTTGAGAGAACTACTATTGGGAGATGGCATATGAGAGTGGAGTGGGGGATGGGAAGAAAGCAGGGTCGAAAAACAGAAAAACTCCACTAAAAACTCTGAAAATCCCACCTACTTTATCTTGAACGATAGAATCGGAAGAACAATGAGTCAATGCTGAACCCTGTAGCGTGAGTGCTGATCGTTGTTAGAATTCATTTTTTTCAGAAGATCACTGCAGTCTTCCAGCTAACTGGAGGATCTAATCAGCTCTGAAGGATTAAAATATAAACGTGTGCTTACAAGTTGTAAATACATATTTATAGTTATTCCTAATTTGTTTAAAATTCACTGCAAACAAGGTACTTTCAAGAACATGTCAAAATGACGGTGTAAAAACGCTGTATCTTGAAAAAGCAGTCATTTTTTGAAAAGTCATAAGGAAGTGGGTAATTCTTGTTCACAAACATCCTTAAAATTTGATCAAATATTTTATCTCTATCTCACATACATGTAGTAACCAAACCACAAAATGAAGATCTAGGGGAGCATTTTCTAGATAACTATCCCCATCTATGAATTACAGCAGCAGCAACAAAGTCAGAGACAAAGGCACCTTGTGCCTCGGTGGAGTCATCAAGTCCCTCCAAATTCTGGAGGACTGAAAAGACACCCGGTAAAATCATCTGAGAAACATACCTAGAATGGTAGATTTCATCAGTCAAATTCTGTGAACTGGAAAGGTATTTTACACCTCAGAAATTTGGGGGGGATTTGGTGGGAACAATAATACCTGTCCAGTTTCCACACCAGCACCCTGGAAAATGAAAAGCTGATGTTTTGCATACTTCAACCTAAAAGAATAAATTTGTGAGAGAAACGCAGCTCTCAAGTAAGAATACCTGAAGGAACGTATCAGCCAACAGATGAACGATCAGTAACCACTGAATTCTCACTATGAGAACCTGTTTGTCCAACATGAGCTATACATCCCATTGTTTCCACGTGAAGCTTGCTGGGTGCACATGGCAGAAAGAGTCATTCATTTCTATAGCTCTATGCAAATTGTTTTTTAAAACCACCACACGAGAATGAAGCCTAAGCCTTCTCAGACATAAAGCAAATGTAATTGTCTACCAACTGCCATTATTTTAATCCAGCCATGGCCTTCCCCAGAGCTAATCTTAGGAGAAGCTGAAAGTACTTGGTGAGATTTAAGAGCAATCAGATAGCACCAGCCACTCTTAACAAATTTTTAACAAGCTATTCATATATTTCCTGCAATCCACCAATTGCAGAACCACGTTCATTAACTAGCACAATGTGTATTTTAAAGGTGAAGTATTTACTGAAAGTGCTAAGGCCTGGGGAATGATTCAGGGTTTGCTATGAATTGTGTTAATTAAATTCACATATATCCCCATTTCCCTCAACTATTCAGCAATGAAGCCCTGTTGATCCCCTTCTTGAACTTTTTTTTTTTTGGCTCCATTCCCATGACAAATGCTCTCGTTTAGGGCTTCATCATTTCTCATCTGAATTACTACAGCAATTTCCTAACGGCTTACTTCACCCCAATCTTATTTTGTCCTAGCAGTGTATTTTAACGTGATGTTTCTCTGCTTAGAATCTTTTAATGACTGCTTAATACAAACAGATAAAGTGCAGGTGTTTAATGAAGACTATAAGGTCCTGAATAATCAGGTGACTAACTTTCTCAATTCATCCCCCACCACTCTGGCCAAATGCTCCAGCCAAAACCCAGCTAACTAGAATCCCTAGAAGAGCTCGTCATCTCCCCTCTTCTGCACATGGTATTTTCTCGACAGAGATTTCTCTGTCTGGCTCCCCACATATCTCCCTTCAACCTGGCTATTTATTCCTTTGAGGTAGTGGTTAACTCCTACTTATCTTTCAAGACTCGCCATTGATTTCACCTCTTTGAATCCTTCCTGATAATGCCCACGGCGCCCCAAGGCTATGGGAATTTATCTTCCTCTATACCCAGAGCCTTGGCACATAATCTTATCAGAGTAAAGACAGTAATCATGTCTCACAATGAGTAGCAGAAGCTACTTGAGGGCAGGATTGTGTAGTTAACTTTCCCAGTGACTCACATTGTGCTTGATAAAGTTTTGGAGTGAATGAATGACAATGCTGGGAGAAGTTACTTTGAAAATAACAAAATCAAACCCTTGGAGAGGCTGCGAGTACTGTGGCAAATTATATTTGTTTTATCCTTACCACAAGCTTTTCTACAGATTCACTCGTTTATTTATTTATTTATTTGTTTATTCATTCATTCATACAATAGTGAGAACTTATAATGTACCAGGCTTATGCTTGGGGTTCAGTAACATATCCATGAAGGCCTGGCAGGAAACTGAAGGAAAACTCAAATAGTGTAATTTGGGGAGAACTTGATATACATGGTAACTTAGCAAGGTGTGAGGAAGGTGAAGGTGCATCGCAAGTGCAGTGCCCATAAACCCACCCCTCTGTAAATAATCTCCTTGCTAATAGAATCTCCTTGAATTATCCAGGTTTGGGCGCACCATCTCTTGGCTATTGAGACTCTGATTGGTGCAAACATACATCCAGCATTCAGTCATTTCCCACCTTCTTCAAGACTGACCTTCTTAGTCCAAGCCGCCACATCCCTCGCTCACCTAGAGATGCTCTCTGATCCCCCTGCTTCCTGCCCTCCACATTCAGTTTTCCACAGAGCCACGGAGAGGATTTTTTAAATGCTGATCAGATCATTTCACTTTTTTGGGTTAAAGCTCTCTGAAGAACCACCATCACATTCAGAATAAATGTCAAATGCCTTCCCTCTTACTCCGTCTCTGTCCTTGCCTTCTTCATATTTGTTTAAAAGTGCCCAGCTCCTCGCCACTACCAGGCTTTACAGGGAGTGATGTCCTCTCGATCTTCATACAACTCACTCTCTCAATGCCTTTGAGTCTCCACTCCAGTGTCACCTCCTCAGAGAAGCCTTCCCTGACCACTCCACCTAGAATAGCTGCCCTGCCCATCATTCACTTTTTCCTTTTCCTGTTCTGTTACTTATTTTATTATTTATTATCAGTTGTAATATCATTTATTATCATTTGTAGTATCATTTTAATACTTAAAACTACCTTTGTTATGTATTATTTATTTGGTTTGTATTTGCTTATTTTAATCTCTCTGGTCAGAATACAATCTGTAACTAAATTAACACTGTAGTAATTAAAGTAGCAAAGATCTTGACACAGAGTAGGCACCCTATTTGAAATACTCTTACAGATGGGCATAATGTGAGTATTATTAATAAAGTATATAGGATGCCAAGTATAGTGCTTAACATAAACATATTCAATAAATGATAACTATTATTATTATATATAAAACTAAATATAAAAGCAAAATAATATCTTAGAAGAGCCTTACAGTTTAGTTTTCAATGTTACGAGTTAATGTAACTCTCAAATTCTTATTTTTGAATTCATACCTAAGATTTCAAATAAATTTGACCAAGTGTAAATGCAAATCAACAGCATTTTCATTGATGTGTGTGTATGAATATGTACACACACACACGCACAAATATGTATGTATATTCTTACAGTATTTGCAATTTAATAGATGCTCAATAAATGGTTCTTATTACTATTATTTCTTTAGATGAATTTAGGGAATATTAGCATTATGACAGTAAATATAAATATTAGCCCTGCAAATTTTATGGGTTAATGAATAAACTAAGTGCTACAATTAACTGAATATTTACCACACTTTTATTCCCAGGGAAAATGAGGTTTTTAACATTTTAATATGCAGATGATAGTAGATTTACGTTTCGTCATTTTTTTTTTAAGGACAAAGGACAATGGATTGTCATTTCCATCTGATTCTCATGGACTCAGTAGGAGTTTTAAGTTTTAAACCACATCTTTGAATTTTTTAACAGGGCCCATTTACCAAATCTCGAGTAGTTTAACCTGTCTGTGATAAACATGGTATCTTATTTATAGAAACAAAATATACATGGTGTACTTAAAGACTGTAGTTGTCTTTAAATAATATTAAATTTAAAAATACCTTATCATACATTTAAATAGGATCATATTTTTAAATCTCGGTACAACAATATCCATGAGCTTCCTGTTTTACCACTCTGTCTGTATAATCTTTCCTGCCTTTGATTTTTAAAAATTAAATTTTATCTTATAAGAAATGTTTTCTTTCATGTGGTCAAATTAAATATGACCATCCATTCATTCATTCATTACCACAGGGATATCAAGTGATAAATTTATCCCTCCCTCTTCTTTTTTCTTTTTTTTTTACCATTTTCTTCTCTATGATTTAGAAATGTAAAAAATGATCATTTTTTTTTCCCCAGGCAATTTAAACAAGGCAATAAATTAAGAAATCAATATAAGTCAAGTTGCAGCATATGCCCTGAGAAGAGTTAGGTAGGAATATAAATCAAGTAAATTTAAGTCAGTTAAATTCAATATTATTAAAAGGGTAATACAAATATAACTGTTATACCCCTCTGCTAAAGAAATCTCTCTAAGTGCAGTGGATATTTTTATAGGCAATAAAAATCCATTTTACCAAGTAGAGAAGGGGCTCCTTCCATTACAGTGTAAACTCTTAAAATCTCATGTCTATATCTTCCTCAATGATCATTTAATTTTATACTATTATTATTGAGAAATTATGTATGGTACACTGCAAATTCTACCATCTGCCTTTAGAAATTCACCAGAATATCTTTCAAAGATTGATAAATTATTCATTTCCTGAAGTTGTGTATCAGAGCTTTGCAGTTCATAAATAGTATATAATAAATTAGGCAGTGCATACCTTACAAACATGGGTTTATAAAGAGACCTTGCATGTGCTATATTCTTCATACAGGAAAAGTGGTTTCATTTATTGGTATGTTTTGACATCCTTCCAGATGATGATAAAACTTTATGTTATCCAGCAATTTAATTTGCATCCAAATAGATAGTAGATTGGACCAAATTTACTTATATCAAAAAACTGTCTTCCAGTAGCATCTCCTCTTCATTTTGGAAAAGGCCAGCGTATAGAAACCCTTTTGCTTCGTATTCTTTTCTGATCAAGCCGTAGACTTCATCACATATTTATATATTGGATGGCAGAAATTTACCCTTAGCACTTCGTTTTTCTCATGTAAATTGAAATTCTTTTTCTGATATGAAATGAGGGGTTGTAACTTAGATTTTTGACTACAATCATATTATGATTCTTTTGGAACATTTAGACAAAACTGGACTCTTTGAAGTCCACCCCCTCCTCCTGTTCCGACCCCAAAGATAGGAAGGTTTTTCCTGGTAGAGCCTCCTTGATGTTTGTCGAGCTTAACAAAATATATAAATAATATATAAATATATAAATAATAGCAGGGGAGATTTCAGCTACCACATATCAAATCTAGGTATATCAAAAAGCTATCTTCCAGAAGCATTTAATTGTTCTGTATGGCAGAGCGCTCAGTGACTTCAGAAAAGCAACCAGTTTTTAGAACAGTGCGAGAAACACTGGGATATAATGGTGAGGACCATGCTGTGCTCCTCAGTTTGGCACAAGTGCAAAGCATAGACTCTCAAACCTGCTATAAAGCAAAACCTGATCTTCACTTTATATATATGTTTAGCTCCTGCATTTGAGTCTGTGCAAGATGTATCTTTCATCCTCTAGATTTCAAGAAGTAAAATCACCCTGCTGTGTGTGTCAGTTTCTACCACAGCAGAGCAATCACTTGACTGTGTCCTGGAAATTCGATCCTAAGTATGTGCCCATAGGTACATGTTCACCAAAACACAGGTACAAGAGTGTTTGTAGTGGTATTATTGGTAATAACCAATAATTAGAAACAAACCAATGTCCATTATCAATAGAATGAATAAATAAATTGTGGCATCAATGGGGATTGGTTCCAGGACCCCCCATGGACAGGAAAGTCCACAAATGCTCAAGTCTCTTGACATAGTAGATGCATGTAATCTATGCACATCCTCCTATAATCTTTTTTTATAATTTTTATTGGAGTATAGTTGCTTTACAATGTTGTGTTACTTTCTGCTGTACAGCACAGTGAATCAGTTATACATATACGTATATCCACTCTTTTTTAGGTTCTTTTTCTATATACTTTAAATCATCTCTAGGTTACTTATAATACCTAATACAATGTAAATGCTATGTACATAGTAGTAAATACAAAGTAAATGCTTTGTAAATAGTTGCTAGCATGTGGATAATTCAAGTTTTGCTCTTTGGAACTTTCTGGAATTTTTGCTTTCAAATATTTTTGATCCGTGTTTGGTTGAATCTGCAGACATGGAAGCTACAGATACAGAGGGCTGACTGTAAGTCCATGCAATGGAATATTACACAGCAGTGAGGATGAACACAATAACAGGGATTAATCACACAACATTAAGCAAAAGAAGCTCAACACAAGAAATACATGCTACATAACTCATTTAAATTCAGTTCGAACACTAATATATAGTATCAAAAATTAGATAATGATTATTTCCTTTGATGGGAATAGCTACTAGGAAGGATCAGGAGAGGCCTTCCAGAATTCTTGTAGTGTTCTATTTCTTCATCTGGGTGCAAGTCACAGAGGCACGTTCACTCTCTGAAAATTAATTGAGCTGTACCCTTTTGATTTACCCACTGTTCTGTGTCTGAAACTTTTCAGTAACAAGTTTTAAAAACAAAACATAAAAAAAAAAGGTCCAAGAGCAAGCAACTCAGATCAACTAGAAGAATGAATGTTTCCCCAAGTTATCAGCTCGTTTGCAATTCAGGCACTAAAACTCAATGAATTATCAAAAAAAAAAAATAACATGCCTACCTTTTATGTCATCAGTTTGAAATTGCCCCAAAAGATTGATTTTATCTGAAGTTTCACATGTTTCTTTCAGAACAAATTGGAGTTCTGATTTAGCTGTATCAGTTCATACAGTGCTTTGCAAATGGACTTCAGACTCTGAATAATTGTACAGGTCATCATTTAGAGATAAGGTAGGGGAAACTTCACTTTTATATGTGCTGTGGCTGTCGTGCTCTCATAATTCAAACAAGACACAAATCAGGAACTAGAATTCTGCCCTATGCTTCTTTCACTAAAGGTCAGTTTGCCCTGTTGACGAGATCTGTACAGTGATGCAGGCACGGCATTCTTGAGAAATAGCCCATTCTTGTGATTTTTTGCAGATCTCATCACTCTTCCAGTGATGTTATAATAATGGACTTCATCAGAGCTATTCACACAATCAATAGCTGATAAAATTAAACTGTCATATGTGGGGCAAATGAAATTCAGACTCTTTGTTTTGTAATGTTTGCTACATGAGTTTCTGATCCCTTGGAATGGTTTTGAAGCAGCAAATTCAGTGATGAGTCTCTTTCTGATTGAATTAGCACCCCAATAGAAGTCTGATTCTTTAATCTTCCTTCCACTGTCTACTATCCACACACACATGAGGATTTCAATTTAGAGGTGATCAAGACAGCAACATCTAGTTTCAAGGAATAACTGTCTCTTTTGATGTGATCTGTTTTACATAAAAATGAATGAAGATGCACATTTACAGAGAAGCACTTGCCATTTGAAAGCATTTTTATAATAAGCTAGCAATTTGCCCCCTGAGTCTCTATGTAAGGAAAATTAGTCTTCCTCCACCAGCACCACCCCTTTTTTTTGGTATAAAAGACCCTAAATCCAAATGATGTAGACAAAACTTGAATAGCAAGTTGCTGATAGAGCCAAATCTAGGACCAGGGGCCATTTTCTTGAGCTCTTCAAGTTGAAAGCATTTTTGTCTTGTGATCTTACTTAAAAAGGCAATACAAAACAACACAGTATGTACATGTAACATAGTGTTATACATGTAACATACTGTTATACATGTTTCCTGCCCCTAATTTCCTTGGTATTGGGGAGTGGCACAGGAGTTGAAAAGATAAACATTTCTTCTGGTTAAGATTCAGAACATACAGCCTGATGGACTAAGACATACTAAACTTTATATGAAATTTGTGTTTGTCCCCACAATGATTGGAATGAAAATGTTATGGATTTATACAGATAGACAATATGTTGAAGGAAACATAAAGAGAGAAGGATGCATAAAGATGCAAGCAACCTGCCAATGCAGGGGACACGGGTTCGTGCCCTGGTCCGGGAAGATCCCACATGCCGCGGAGTGGCTAGGCCCGTGAGCCATGGCCGCTGAGCCTGCGCATCTGGAGCCTGTGCTCCGCAACGGGAGAGGCCACAACAGTGAGAGGCCTGCGTACCACAAAAAAAAAAAAAAAAGGTAGAAGACTCAGATGACCAAAATCAGGCATCAAAGAGAAGACATCGTGACAGCATTACAGAAATTAAAATGTCTGTAACATAATGCTATGAACAACTGTATGCCAATAAAGGTATTGATTTAGGTGAAATGAATAAACCCTAGAAAGATAAAAATTAATAAAACTGACTCAAGAAGAAATAGATAATCTGAGTAGACCTGTAGTAAGTAAAAGAATTAAATTAGTAATTAAAAACCTACCCACAAAGAAAAGCCCAGGCCCAGATGACTTCATTGGTGAATTCTAACAATTTAAAGGATAATATCCATACTTCTACAACTCTTTCAGAAAAATAGAATATGATGGAACACTTCCCAACTCATTTTTTGTGGCAAGTGCTACCCTGATACCAAAGACAAAGTCAATACACAAAAAAAGGAAACTGCAGAACAATAATGCCTCATGAATATGGATGAAAAAATCATCAACAAAATAGTAGCAAATTCAACATATATAAATCGCTACACTGTAAAGTCAGGTGGGATTTATCCCAGGATTGCAAAGTTGGTTTAACATGCAAATATTTAATTAGTATCACAGACAACACTAATAGAATAAAGAACAAAATCACACGATCATCTCAACAGACACAGAAGAATTATTTGACAAATTCCAGCAGCAGGTCTTGAAAAAAATAAAACTAGGAATATAAAGGAGCATCTTCAATCTCCTAATGGGAATCTATGAAAAACCAACAGTTAATGTCATATTTAATAGTTCTATCAGTCAGGATTCTCTAGAGAAATAAAACCAATAGGACACACACACACACACACACACACACACACACACAGATTTATTTTAAGGAACGGGCTGAGACAATTGGCAAGTGAAAATATGTAGGGCAGGTCGGCGGGCTGGAAGCTCAGGCAGAATTTCTGTAATAGTTTTGAGGGAGAATTCATTCTTTGGCAACCTCAGTTTTGGCTCCAAAAGCCTTATGTTTAAAAAAGCATAGATCCAGTATTACCTGCTACAAAATAGGTAAAGCTCAAAAACATTATTCTAAGTGAAATAAGCCATAGGCAAAAGACGACATATTGTATGATTTCATTAATATGAAATGTACAGAAAATGCAAATCTATAGGGACAGAAAGCAGATTACTTTTTGCCTTTGGCTGAGGGTGGGAGCAGGGTTTTACTGCAAATGACATCAGGGATCCTTCTGAGGAGATGGAAATGTTCTGAGATAGGTTTGTGGTGGTGGTTGCACAACTCTATAAATTTACTAAAATGTGTTGTGTGGTATATTTTATATGGATGAATATGACATAATATTGTACCTCAATAAAATTATTTAAGTGTTTTAAAAGAATACATTTTATTTGCTCATAATTTAGTGGGTGGTTATTGCTTAGTGTCTCTCAGGCAGATGGCAGATGTCCACTGGGGCTGTTGTAATCTGAAGGCTCAGTTGGACCAAATGACCAAAATGGAATACAGTTGTCCCTTGAACAAGGGGGTGGGCAGTTAGGAGCACTGACCCTTTGCACAGTTGAAAATCCACATATAGTTTACAGTTGGCCCTTCCTATGTATGGTTCCTCCATATCCACGGCTCTGCATCCGTGGACTCAGCCAACCACAGATCGTGTAGTACTCTAGTATTAACTATTGAAAAAAATCTGTGTATAAGTGGAGGCACGCAGTTCAATGCCTGTTGTTCAAAGGTCAACTGTACTCCCCTGGCTGGCAGCTGATGCTCCTGTTGCTAGTTGCTGACTGGGAGCTCACCTGGAGCTGCGAACCCGAGTTCACATGTGACCTCTCCATGGCTTGGGCTTCTCGATGCTTGGCAACCAGTTTCTGAGAGGGAATAGCCTAAGGGGTCATAGCAGAAGCCATCTGATATCTTCTGACTTAGCCTGAAGACACACAGCATCACTTCCACCCCACTCTATTGATTACAAGAGAATCACAACAGGTATCACAGATTCAAGGGGAGGGGAGTTAAACTCAGCTCTTGATAGGAGGTATATCAAAGAATTGATGGCCATCTTTAATCTGCCAGTCAGACAGTCACTCTTGAATAAATGAGTGGCCTTTACTGAAAGAATAGTTAACCCTAATTTTAAAAGAGCGTATCTGAAGCACAAGCTGGTCAGTGGGTCTTTCAGATTTTTAGAGAACGCTCTGATCCATAGCTAGAGTGGTCAAGCATGGTTAATAGATATTCATATATATATATATATATATATATTCATTTTCTTCAAACAGCAATACTCTTGATTCTTTAAATACTCTTATCTAGCTTTCTTAACCACAGTGAACTGTTTGGAGAAGCACTAAAATGACTAGATGATGAGGAGAAACCAAAGGAAAAAGGAAAAGCATCTAGATCATCTTCTCAAAATTGGTGGAGCACGAGATGCAATTAAATATGTGAGTTTCTCAAGAAGAAAGCCCTTCAGTTTAAGCAGTGGGGACATTTCATAATGGAAATTTTCCATGTGGAAAAGAAAGGTGCGGTACTGTTAGGGTGTAAGGGTGTGGTCAGGTATTGTGGGAATAAGGCTGAGTCTCAAAGTGTTGAGCTTCAAAGCTATACGGCTGCCGCTAGTTCACACCCCTGTCTTCACCTGATCATAAAACATGTCTTCAGATGGTGGGAGGAACTAAAGCAGTGATTAAGTGCTTCCTAAATACTGTTTTCAACATTAACTGATGTTTTAAAGTCTTGGTTAAGACTGAAATTATTCTTGCGCTCAGTGGAGCTCATTCACATAACCAGGTAGGGTCTCTCTATGGCTTAATGTTGAATGAGTATCCTATGAATGAGAGAGGAAGGAGAGAAGGGAGACACTTTGTAATGAAATGAGTGGGTGCCTGCATAAAAATGGGCTCATAGTAACACGTTTGCATGAAAAGATGAATGAAAAGCTAATGATTTTCTGACGCTTTCTGTGTGCCAGGCACCTTGCTATTTGCTACCTGCATTATGTTCTTAGATTTTTGCAGAAGCTCTACAAGGTAAATATTTTGCTGTTCCCATTTTACAGATGAATTAGTAGAGACGCAAGAAGATCAAATTGTGAAGCCAGATAACACATATACTGTATATTTATTAAATCACAATGAACGTAATTATACGACTTCAATCGCATGAGGCCAAGTGCTTCATTTCTGGACGAGAGATTGACAGGGGTTGCATTTTAAGACAGGTTTGTTTTCTCAGGACACCTAAGCTTCAAGCAAGGGTGTGTAGCATGGGCTTTTCCCTGGAATACTGAAGATCAAATGACTCCTGCTTTTTTATCTGGCACTTTCTAGGTGTGCCACAACGTTGTCCATGCCACTCTGCAGCATTCTTAACAGGTATCATCATCCCAGTAAAGGAAGCGGTGTTTTACTCACTCCCAAACTTCTATACTGCTGAAGATTTACTGTCAGCTTCATTTATGAACTTCCTTCGCTCCCGTCTGATATCATTGGAATGCATGACCCTATTTTCTTTCTATTCAGAGTTTTCCTGAACATAAAAATAAACTGTGTTAGATAAAAATGTATGTGATATTCTGAGTTGGAAGGTGGGTCAACAGAGTAGGGGAGAGAAGGTCATCCAATGAAAAACACTGCAGTTCTGAGACTGAAAGGTATTCTATTCTGAACTATATCAGTAGCTAGTTGTGTTACCTTCGATAACTCATTTAACTTTGGGGTCCTCAGATTCCTAATGGTAACATGAGAAAAATACTTCCTGCCCGACCGTCTTTACACATATTAAATAATATATGTTAAAGTGCTTTGGAAGGAATAAAACACTGTACAAAATTATAGTAACTTCTGTAGTATGCATCTTTGCTTCCCTTTCTGGAATATCTCCCACATCCTATAAACACTACTTCCCAACTCTTCATTTATCTATATCCTCTTGATACCTCAGCCCCTGATTTTACAGCTATTCTAGTTTAAAGATCACTGACATTGAAACAAAAATTTTGTGTAACCTGGAGAATGTAATTTGAAGTCTCTGAGACAGGGGTTTTCAAGGAACTAACCATTATTATAAAGTTGATGTGTATTCTTTTATATGTTTAATTCATACCTATCTATAAGCATTATATAGAACTGTTTTATAGGTTTTAAAAATTACTTAATTGATATCAGACTCTCTATATTCTGAAATTTTGTTTCCCCAGGTTTATCTATTTTGAGGTATTAACTCTAGTTTAATAATTTTAATGATGATACTCAATTGTGTGACTGTCAATTTTTAAAATTAATTTCCCTTCTTATTAGGATCTTAGTTTTATAAACCATGCTGCAAAAAACACCATTGCACATGTCCCCTTTTGCACCTGAGAGATTTTCTGCTAAATTTTAGAGTCAGACTTAATTTGCATGGTCAACTGTACTAAATATTGACAAATTGTTCTGAAATGTAATGATACTTACTTCTGCTCTCACCAGAACTGTGTTGTGTCTTTATTTTCCATGTCCAGCCAAAACATGGTGGTATCATACTTTTATCTTTTTCCTTTGCTATGAACTATATGATATATACAATATCATACATAAAACATATATGCATTTTAAAATTAACATTTAATTTGGGGATAATTCACATTCAACTATAAGGAACAATGTAGTGATCCCAATACCCTTTACCCAGCCCCACCCCCCAATGGTAACATCTTACAAAACTGTGGTACAAGATCACAACTAGGATATTGATATGAACATGTGAAAGATGCGACACATCCATACCACAAAGATATCTCATGTTGTGCTTTGATAGACACCCTATGACCCTCCTGTCCTCCTTTCTCTCCTATGCATTGTTAACTCCTGACAACTAGTAATCTGCTCTCCATTTCTATAGTTTTATCATTTCAATAATGTGATATAAATGAAACCATACAGTATGTAGGCTTTGGGGATTGGCTTTTTTTTTTTTAACATCTTTATTAGAGTATAATTGCTTTACAATGGTGTGTTAGTTTCTGCTGTATAACAAAGTGAATCAGCTATACATACACATATATCTGCATATCTCCTCCCTCTTGTGTCTCCCTCCCACCCTCCCTATCCCACCCCTCTAGGGGGTCATAAAGCACCCAGCCGATCTCCCTGTGCTATGCGGCTGCTTCCTGCTAGCTATCTGTTTCACATTTGGTAGTGTATATATGTCCATGCCACTCTCTCACTTTGTCCCAGCTTACCCTTCCCCCTCCCCATGTCCTCAACTCCATTCTCTATGTCTGCATCTTTATTCCTGTCCTGCCCCTAGGTTCTTCAGAACCTTTTTTTTTTTTTTAGATTCCATAAATATGTGTTAGCATACGGTATTTGTTTTTCTCTTTGTGACTTACTTCGCTCTGTATGACAGACTCTAGGTCCATCCACCTCACTACAAATAACTCAATTTCGTTTCTTTTTATGGCTGAGCAATATTCCATTGTAGATATGTGCCACATCTTCTTTATCCGTTCATCTGTCAATGGGCACTTAGGTTGCTTCCATGTCCTGACTATTGTAAAGAGAGCTGCAATGAACATTGTGGTACAAGACGCTTTTTGAATTATGGTTTTCTCAGGGTATATGCCCAGCAGTGGGATTGCTGGATCATATGGTAGTTCTATTTTTAGTTTTATAAGGAACCTCCATACTGTTCTCCATAGTGGCTGTATCAATTTACATGGGGATTGGCATTTTTTAGTGCAATGTATATTCTTTTGAGATTCATCCAAATAGCTGTGTGTGTCAATAGTTTTTTGTTGTTGTGGAGTTGTATTCCATAATATGAATATACCACACCATGTTTAACCATTCAGCCATTAAAGAATATCTGGGTTCCCCCCTCGTAGTTTATATTACATAAAAGCTACTATGAACAGTTGTGTTACTAAAATAAAATAATAGTGACAAACCAAATGCTGGAAAGAACATGAAAAAGCTGTATCACATATACATTGCTGGTGGGATTTTAAAATGATCTAGCTATTCTGGAAAACTGTTTATTCGTTTCTTTTTTCTTAATTTATTTTTTTATTTTTGGCTGCGTTGGGTCTTCATTTGCTGTGCGTGGGCTTTTTCTAGTTGCAGCAAGCAGGGACTACTCTTCGTTTTGCTGTGCGGGCTTTTCATTGCAGTGGTTTCTCCTGTTGCGTAGCACGGGCTCTAGACGCGCAGGCTCAGTAGTTGTGGCTCACCGGCTTAGTTGCTCTGCGGCATGTGGGATCTTCCCAGCCCAGGGCTCGAACCTGTGTCCCCCTGCATTGGCAGGCAGATTCTTAACCACTGTGCCACCAGAGAAATCCCTGTTTATTATTTTCTTAAAAACCAAACATTCAACTACCATACAACCCAGCAATTGTACTCCTGGGCATTTATCCCAGAGAAATGAAAACTTGTGTTCATACAAAAACCTGTATATATATGCAATTTTGAATAATGATAATATGAAATAAACATTTACATTCCCACAACACAAAGTAAGGAATTGAAGTTCACCCCCCAACCCCCCTCTCCTACACTATTCTGAATTTGATTTAGTCATTCTCTTGGATTTTTTTTTATAGTTTAAGCATTTTTATAAACAAATAATATATTGTTTAATTAGGTTGTTTTTGAACTCCATATAAATGGCAGATAACAGTATGCATTCTTTTATATCTGGCTTCTTTTGCTCAACATTGTATTTTAAATGTATTCATGCTGTTGAGTATAGCTTTAGTATATTTATTCTTACTACTCTATAGTATTTCACTCATAGAACATAAACAATATATTTAGCCACTCTACTATTAAGTGATATTTGACTCGGGTATAATTTTTTAAATTTTTTGCTCATCTTTTTCTTATGTTACTTCTCAATGTCATACTGATCCTGAGGAGTTCTTTGTATTGTGGATGATAGTCTCTGAAGATGGCCACCACCAATGTTGTCCTTATCTGCTTTCAAATACTGCTGCAGTCATCAAGAGATGGGTATTTTCCCTCTGTAGTATCTGGGCTGGCCATGTGATGTGCTTTGGTCAACAGCATGCAGCAGAAATAATACTGTGCCAGTCCCAAGTCTAGGTTTCAAGAGGGCTGGCAGCTTCTACTTTCCCTCTTGCATTTATTTCACTCTTATTCTTGAAAGATAGTTTAGCTAGGTATAGAAATCTAAGCTAAATTTGTTTTCTTTCAGGACTTTGAGGATATGATTCTACTATCTTTTGGCTTTATTGTTGCCGTGAGAAGTCAGCTGTCCTTTGTCATTCTTTGAAGGTAATCCCTTTCTTACCCTCACTCCTGGATGCAGTTTCACAATGCTATGTCCAGGTGAGAATTTCTTTTATTTACTTAATATTATGATTTTATCATGTATTTATTTTTATTCATGTAACTATGCTTGCATGTATATAGGTGTGCATGTGTGTATTGGGATTTATTTGACTTCTTTAAACTGACTTGTTCCTCTCATTATTTATAGAAAATTCTTAGCCATTATCTAAGAAAAACATCTTCTTCCTTAGTCTCTTAAAGGTTAGCAGCCGCATAGCACAGGGAGATCAGCTCAGTGCTTTGTGACCACCTGGAGGGGTGGGATAGGGACGGTGGGAGGGAGGGAGATGCCAGAGGGAAGAGATATGGGAACATATGTATATGTATAACTGATTCACTTTGTTATAAAGCAGAAACAAAAAATAAGATTAAAAATTTAAAAAAAAAAAAAAGTTTCCAGCTTAATATGACAAGAATCTCTTACTAGTTCTGGGCCTTAACTTATTCATTCATCATCTATAAGGTTTATATGAAATGAAGTCCACCTTTTCCAAGATGATCAAATGATTTAAGGAGTGAGGCAGCTTGAGGGCTCTGTTTACCTCTCTAGGTTCCCCTATATTTTCAACTGGTAATTTCTTGCTCTATGGATTTTAATAGTTTAAAAGTATTTTTATCTATCATTTAAAATTATTTTCAATGACAGGGTTTGTCCAAACAGCCTAGTCTGCCATGTTCTCGGAAACAAAAATGCACTCATCAATTTAAATTTTTTATTTACTGTATTTTTCATATCCATATGTTCAATTTCATACTTTTCAAATATGTTTGGAAACGTGTTTGGAAAAAATGTTTAGGTCTCTTGTTTATGATGTTTTGTTTTCAAACCTTTCTTCTATTTCTTTAATAAACTAAACAAAATATTTATATACATGTTATCATTTCAATATATGAAATCGTTGCAGATCTGATAGCTAAGATTGTTCCTATGGACATTCATAAATCTTATTTTCATAATTTTCCAATGGGAGCTAATTTCCTTGAAACTTTATCAGTAGAAGTATTCAATAATTTGAATACTAGTTTAAAGTATATTTCACTGGAAAGCCTTTGTGTATACTTCTCCTAGGCCTTTTGGAATGTTTTCAACCTGGCATGACTAAATTAAATTTTCCCCCTGATATTTTGTGAGTCATGGAAATACTGTGAATTCCATCCACAGCTATAAGTATGGGCTTATAATTAGCACATTTCAGGGAGGATTTTTTTCTACTCTTGTCAGGGCAGCAGTTGACACATGTAGCTCTTCTTTAATGGGTGCATTTTTCTTTAGAAAAATGAGTTTCTCATCCTATGAGCTTCTCACATGTTGCAGGTTTTTACGTAGTGGAGGAGTCTCTGATTTGAACTCTCACATTGCTGGGACACAGATTTTCTCTCCTATTCTCCACACACATGACCCATCAAAATTCAGCCCCTAGCCCACCAGAAATTGGCAAATCTTTCAAAGCCAAAACCAACCCCCATACTACCTTACCTCTGCAGAACTACTCTCTTTTCTTATCTCTGATTATTTCTCTTACTTCCTTATTCTTCATTCATAATGTGAAAAGAGATGTTTCATATATTTTATCTTTCATTTTTATATGTGCTATGTTGGAAGGTATTCTTTCTACACATCAGTGAGACATGTTCTAGAAAATGGAACTCCTCATACCCTTTAAAAACCCTCCTGACTAATTACCTTCCTTCATACTGCCTGGCCCTCCTCAATACTCAGTTTTATATCCCATTCATCATACTCACATAGATTCAAATCTCACTGAATGTTTGGTGAAGTAAATTATTGCTGAATGGTAAAAGAAAATGTGTTAATTATTTTTCCAAATGGATAATATTTTATCAGCAGAAGATTAGTATATGAAAAATACCTTCTTTGAACAGTTTTCAATTTTTAACTTTATATCTATATACATATGTAGCTATATTATTTATTTGCAAAACTAGCAAGTAAATCAATTGTTTTATGAGTTGTACATCTTCTGTTATTTTTTGTATGTTAACATGAAGTCACATATAACCTTAAAATTTAACTTACAAAAAAATATATATATACATCTGGCTTCCTTCATTTATTATAATCTTCCTAGTCTTCCCCTGTCAACGTAGTTATTAGATGTAATGTCCATTTAAGCAAGAGCTGCTTCCAAAATCTAAATGGGTTTTGGGGCGGATGAACAGTTGTGAAAACTCAGAGTGATCCATTGTCTTCACATTAGTAATCTCAGGTCAAAACCAACATTTGCTACCCGAAGCAGCTTCAGATATAAATAAACATGTGGTTTATGCTCTGTCAAGTCCGTGCATTGACAATTTTATTCTGCTAAGGCCTAAGTATGCATGGAGATTTTCCAATAAGGTATCTTTCCAACTATATCTCAGATAAAATTCTGAGTGGGTGGTGGGTTTGTGAAATGTGAGTGTAAATGTATAATGACTTACCCTTTTCACTCAGACACATAAAGAACCCAGAGCCATGCCTTTACTCCCAGGAATCTGTGAGGAACAACAGAATGCCCTCCTTGGAAAGCTGGGTAAGCTGTGTAACACAGAAAACATTACTGAGTCATCACAGAGGTTCCTGAGGGCATTACTCCCAGACAGTGATGAAGATCCTAAGAAGAGACTTGCAAATTACTACCATAGATGCCCTTTTCACAGTTATCAAAGCGCCCAATTTCAGCATATTTTAATTTAAACCTCATAATCCATAATTTACTCAAACTAAGGAACTTTTTTCGAGTAATTAGAATTTTAAAATAAAATGTCTCAACATATTTATGTGAAAAGGAAGAGTTAAGTGGAATTATGTTATAATGGAAGCTTCCCACTGAAAATTAGATGAGCCTGGGTGACTTCAGCTAATTATTACATTTTCCCCATTCTTAGCTGGGATGTAGGTGCTGCTTTGCTAGGCATTTTCTAAAATAAGAAACACGTGACTCTTCCCAGGGCCCAGCGATCATGCGTAGGCGTATGAATTCAGTGCTGAACAGAGCATTTCAAGTTCTTACAGTTTGCTTTAGCGGGGATACAACTTGATGACAGTCTAATGCGAATTAGTTAAAGATCTGGTTTGTTGTTTCACTAAACCTTAGTCTTTCAGACAGATGTGTTTGTCTCTCTTTAATCCAAAAAAATAAAAGCCTCTCTACACCATCATCTCTCCTTCAGAAGTAGAAAAAAAAAAAAGTAGGCTTATAAAAACAAGGATATTTTAAGACAGCGGTACTTGACTTTTCCTGCCTAAGTGAGAATTTCCTGTCGAGGGAGTTGACAAAGTGGGTTTGAGACAGCTTTCCTGTAATTAATTTTCTTTGTGTGTGAATTTAATACTGATGCAAAGGTGTTACTCAATTGACAGCCCCAAGGTTTAATGTCTAACCATCCAACAGGAAAGGAAGAACACGACTTCCCAGAATTCCTCATTAATTAGCTTCAGTCCCCACTTCATGGTACTCATCCACTCATCTAAAACTGCTAATTGTTATCAATTGAATGATTTTCAGAATGCAGTCAATACCTAGGAAGAATATAACTCATTTGACATTGCTTGTTGAACATCTAGGTGACAAGAAATGCTCATATTTATGACTCCCAGCCAGATCGGAACTTCTTGTTAAACAGGGAGGTAGTATTACGTGGTGCAAAGAGCATTGAACTTGAAAGAACAATGACTGGATTCTCGTTTTACCTGATTGCGGATAAATTAAATAACCTGAGGGCTGTGAGTCTTAATTTCTTCAATGGTGAAATGAGATGAAGTCAAAGTCTTTTCTGATGCTAAAAAACGGAAAAGAAATGAGTATTTCCAAGGCACTAGGCAAACTCTACGGTTTTGTGTGCTAGCGTGAGACTGAAAGCTATGTATTTTGGAGTATCAGGACTATTGTGTTAAATATTTCTCCACATTAGTCTTTAAGAATCCAGGGGAAAATAGAAACTTTGAAATATCTACATCTATTTTTATTTTCTTCCTTCTACTCAGTGCTTGGCTTTTGTGGTGAAACTGAGATATTTGAGAATATGAGGGTTTTGGATGAATGAACATCAAGTGACTGAATCTCTCAGGAAAGAATTTAAAACTCTCAAAGGCATGCAGCCATGTTATACAAACATGTTGAACTGTACCATCCCATCCACAGCACTGGCATCACAATCGTATTAAGTGAAATTCTATCCAAAAATTGGGAAAGTATTCTGAGCTTGTTGTCTGCTCCTCTGTTCTTCCTCAAAAAACTATAGTGAAAACCCACGTACTGTAGACAAGTGTGTCCAGCGTTGAGGGTCCTAAGCAGACCAAGAACCTTGTAATTTCAGCCAACTTCATCAAAACTGCCATTCTAGCCTCAAAATGATCCCTGGGGAAAACATCAGAATTACATTAATTTTTCTAGATGCTCGTCCCTTTGAACTCAGAGGAAATTTATTCTTTCTTCATTTTCCCCCTTCCTTTTTACTTTTCTTTTTTCTTTTTTTTTTTTTTTTTTTTTTTTTTTTTTTTTTTTTTTTTTTTTTTGCGGTACTCGGGCCTCTCACTGTTGTGGCCTCTCCCGTTGTGGAGCACAGGCTCCGGACGCGCAGGCTCAGCGGCCATGGCTCACGGGCCCAGCCACTCTGCGGCATGTGGTATCCTCCCGGACCGGGGCACAAACCCGTGTCCCCTACATCGGCAGGCAGACTCCCAACCACTGCGCCACCAGGGAAGCCCTCCCCCTTCCTTTTTAAAGAAAAGATGGTAGGTAAAAAGGAAAGGGTCATAGTTACATCTCTTTCTAACTTCTGAAATCCACAGGACTGTTTCTATGCTAGCCTATTATAGTTGTCATGAAAATGCATTCACTTATCTTTTATGCATGCCTCCCCTGCCCCACCAACTAAAATAAAGTTTGTATTTATTTTTCTGGAAATATCCAAAGTGGCCCTGGCTAAGCTTCAAATCTATTTTTCTATATGCTGTGGCTTTAAATTTTGCCGTCTGTTCTTGGCAAAAGGAGATAACTGGAAGAAGCTCAACAATAACTGAACTTGAAAAAAAATGCAAGGGCAACTGACTTCCTAAAAGTCAAATTATGATTTTCATTTGAAGAATTGTAAAATCCTTTGATGATGCTAGTAAGGCTTCTTGTACTTATATTGCTTATATTTTGAAATAATTGCTGTGAATTATTTGTTTTACCCAGGCCTTAAACAAGAAAAGTACATCATTTCTGTTTGCATGCTATATACCATACGGAATTTAAGAACTCACCCTTTTGTTACAAATATTTCTGAAAAATTATTTTCACATTCGTTTCAATGACACAACAGTCCTTGGGTGAAGAAGTAGACACTGAGGCTGTCACCTACATTTCAATGAAATGATATGATATAAATATTCACGATTAAATTTATCTGCCCAGAAAAGGCCTTGAAAAGTCATCTTCTCTGTTTGTCACCTTCACCACGCTTAACATCTTTAATCATTTAAACTAACTCAGAAAGACATTTTAAAATCATCTTTTCTTTAAAGAATTCAGCCACTTCTCTGAGCCATAGTTCAATTTCCCCCTCAGATAATCTTCCTATGTCTAACTTGAATCCTTCCTGGCATTCTTATACTCATTTCTTCTTATACAAAATAAAGTAATCCAAATTTTAAATCTATTCTTATGCTTTTGAAAAAATATATATATATATAATCTTCACTGTTTTTAGAGTTCTAATTATTTAAAAGATCATGTACACATATCTGAAATGGAATTGTTTAGAAAAAAACAAATAGTGATGTATGATCACAATATTTGACTTCTCTTTTCAACACTACCTCACGTCAGGAGTGTTATTTTAGGCCAGTTGACCAATCCCTCTGGTCCTGGATTTATTTGTCTGCGGAATGAGGAGCTTGTTTCTCTGTGTACTTGTTTACTGTCCATGAGAGAACACACCTTGTTGGGCTCATTCACTGCCACAGCCCGCTTGTCTAGAAGAGAACCAGCAACACTGCTGCAGGGATGATGGAATGAGAGCGACACTTTTTATTTTTAGATCTGGTGGCTTTGTTACATTATTTTTCTTTGTGACCCAGCAAACATACACTATGAGTTTGCAGTTGATCACAAGCTGCAAGCTGAATTTTTGTGAGGCATTTAATACAATCTGTCTTTAGGCAATAATGGTAGGTTCTCAAAAAGAAATAAACGTCCTTCAAGATATTTAGGAATAGACCCTAAAATGGAAATTTACTGTACATTCCATTCTGTAACTTTTAAAAAATACAGTCATCCCTGAGTATCTGTGGGGAATTGGTTCCTGAAGGCCCCGAGTATACCAGAATCCATGGGTCCTCAAGTACTGTAGTCAGCCCTCTGTATCTGCAGTTCCATATCTGAGACTTCAACCAACCGTGGAAGGAAATTTTGACCCACAGTCGGTTGAATCCTCAGATTCCAAACGTGCAAATAGGAAGGACCATCTGTATATTTATTGAAAAAAAATCCGTGTATAAGTGGACCTGCACAGTTGCAGCTTGAGTTGTTGAGGGGGCAACTGTGTAGCATAATACTTTGGAGGTTGATTTTTTCTTCATGAAAAATAACATAAAATTGTTTCTTACTTTCCTGAAAGGGACTGTACATGCCTAAATTGCCCAGGTTTCCGGTCTTTATTTTTGTTTACTATCTAACAGTAGTGGAAGATGGGTAAACAAATAAAAACAAATCACAGGATTATGTGGTAAATTGTAGAAGAAGGAGCCATCGAGTTAATACATTGGAAGTTACACGTGTTCAGATGAAGAGAGTGGACATTCAGCTGCCTGTGTCAAGTCACATCTCAGGAGAGATGATGGGAAAGCAGCCGTGGGAAGGGCATGAGTTTACTTGAAGTCACTGCACTGAAATTTACATATGTGCAAAGAGCAAGAAGGGAACGTGAAAACAAGAAAATAGTTTGTGGGAAAAAAAAGAAAATAGGAGTAGTGAAAGTAACAATTTGTATTTCTTCTGTACTTTTCCCTTATTGCTAAATGTATACAATAAATGAACAGAGAGAACATCCTTTTACTTTAAAGAATTTTTTTCTGAAGACATAAAAGTTTACACATTATTTCTTCTTTTTACTCTTAAGAATTTGGGATGGGTTGCCTGTTATTACCCCTATTTACTAAATAGAGAAATTAAATCTAAGAAAATTTTCAGAAAGACTTAGGAGTGAATATATTGGGTTGGCCAAAAAGTTCCTTTGGGTTTTTCCGTCTTATGGAAAAACCTGAACCAACTTTTTGGCCAACCCAATATAAATGGTGGCTCAGACCCACACTATTGGGCAGCTGACCGCTTGTTTCTCTAGAGCTTCACAGGTATAAAACATTGTTTTAGAAATAAAACATTGGTCCCTAAAGTTAAAACACTCATGTTTGTTTTTAACCAACTGTACTGGAATACAGTTTTAATTCTTCAATATTGTTCATTATAACGTTGTTTTTCACTATATAATTTATTAAAATACTGTTTCCATCCTTGAATCTTTCTTCTTCTTGGCACCTTACAAGGTTTGAGACTTTAGAGGAATTGTGAAATAGAAAAAATTAAAAACTAACCGTCTGCAGCAGTGAGAAAGCTCTAGCAAATTGCTTGACTCCAACGGAGGTGACATGTGTGCGAAAAGCCATGTAGAGGCCTGAGTTAGTCACCAGGCTGATAAAGAAAAGGCCAGTGGCCATCGACAGCTTCACCAAGCTAAGTGCTAACTTTACTGTACCCACCTCAGCCTTCACTAGAAGAACAAACTTACTATGAAAGGGACTCCGACGTGGACACTGTCAGCAAGTCTACTTACATATGCTTCTGTGATGGGCATCTGAGCCAATGACTAAGCTGATCAGCCTTTCTCGGTCTGAAGGAAGGGGGACCTGACGTGTCTCTGGTATTTAAAGCACGCATCTTGAAACAGAAGAAGCAGAGCTAACATGCTGCTCCAAACGTCCTCTGTCACGTTTCCGCTCCAAAATGAGCCTTCGGTTTGGAGGGAGAGGCAAACAGCTGGCTTGTCATACAGGCACAGGTACCCAGCCCAGGCTCATTTTATAGTGTCGGGCAGGGTTCCCTGCATACGATGCAGGGTGTCAATGAGCCTATGCACATGGGGACTCAGACAAAAGTCCTGGACACTCTCACCACCATCAGTGTCCCCAAAATGTTCGTCCATACGGCTTCCCTGGTGGCGCAGTGGTGCAGTGGTTGGGAGTCCGCCTGCCGATGCAGGGGACACGGGTTCGTGCTCTGGTCCGGGAAGATCCCACATGCCGCGGAGCAGCTGGGCCCGTGAGCCATGGCCGCGGAGCCTGCGCGTCTGGAGCCTGTGCTCCGCAGCGGGAGATGCCACAACAGTGAGAGGCCCACGTACCGCAAAAAAAAAAAAAAAAGTTCGTCCATGTCAAATATTTCATTCAAGGGATGCTCCGACCCAAGTAAGCTAAATGGACTGCCTGTTGTCCTAATCTGTCCTGCCTTACTCTGCAGACACATCTGTTAGTAAATAGGAGTAGATCTACACCGAACTCTTCCCCATCCGCACAAGAATTGTACTGCATTTCCAGTGTCTCTGCAACGTGCACCCTGCCTCAGTCTGTCATTGCATTTGGCGCGTGCTTGCTGTGGAGGTCGGCTGGCAGCTGACTCTGATTTCAGGGGTCAAACTACATCCCAGTTCCAATCTCACTTGAAGGTGGTATCCACCTTCCCACAACTCTCCTGATGATTGATTGCTTAGTTAGCAGGCCCGTTTGGAAAGCCTGTGGACAGACCGTGGTTTCTAGTACAGCTTGTTTGCAGATCTGCACTGGAAACCAGTGACTGACTTACACTTTCCTTTGCAAAAACATTCTGGCCACAGTTTCTACTCTGGAAGAAAAAAAAAAGCGCTAATACAAAACTCACGAATCACTTTTAACCAAACCCTAACTCTATCCTCTAGACTTCCTACTACCAAAAACACTGAATATTTAGAGTTGAGGGTTCTTCTCTCTGTTGTTTTCAGCCTTTTATTCTCAAAGTCTGAGGAGAGCTTTATAGAGTAACTTTTTCTGAAAATCCACAGACTAGAGAAAAAGTTCAACTGTTAGTTCACCATCAGTCTGAGTTTTTTTCCTTTCCACCATGGATGAAAATGTAAAGCCACCTTTATTATTAGTTTGAGGGAGGAAGAGTTTCAATCCAGTCAGTGTGAAGCGGCTAGTGTTCTGGAAAATGAACCTGGGGAACTTTTCTCACCATCGTGAGCTGAGCTAACCTGATATGCTGTGGGAAAGGACAGCATATTACTCTGGGGAAATGAGAAGCACACAGAAAATAAAATTGTTAGGTTTTGCTTGGAATTGAAAATTGTTGAAGGTTGAAGACTTTAATGTAGGGAGGTTATCAACAGCAGCAGAATCAGTGGTTTTATCAGACCAGCAGTAAGGTCTGCAAAAAGGCACTTCCTGCTGATGAAATTATATAACGAGAGATTTGGGTCCAGATTTCATACTCAGGAAGCCCTTGAAAACTTGTTTGCTGCTGTCATGCTGAGGGAATTAATAGATTAGACATTAACCACTAACATTTTTGAGGTATCCCCCCAAAATACAGCATTTACCAAGAGAGCAGAGCATCCCTCAATTTCCTAATAAAATATGAAAAACTTCATTTCAGATCAAGGTTGTTTGCAACAGCTTCTGAAGCGATGTTTTACATGGAGGAGTTACCTCATAAATGACTCTGAGGCAGTCCACTCATAAGTGGACTCTGCCTTTAAATTAAACCTGAAGTATTACCAGTAAAAGGAAAAGAGAATAAGTGACAATAGGCAAAACAGATTGGATGTAGTTACTTCTGTTATATATTTTTGGGTTTTGTTAATGTATTATAGAATCATGTAGACTTCCATATATACTGTTCAAACTATTTTGTACATGTTAAAAGTATTTTAAAAAGAACGACTAAATAATTTAGAAATTCAAATTATATCCCTTCAGGGGATATAATTTAGATTTCTACATTTTTGCCTGTTCCCACAAAAACATTTATTATCCAGTCATCAGATATTTATTAAAAATTGCTACATATTAAAGCTGAGGGGAAATAGGGAGAAGTTGGTAAAAGGGTATAAACTTTCAGTTATAAGGTAAATAAACTCTGAGGATCTAATGTATGACACAGTGACTATAGTTGCTAATGCAGGGAAAAAAAGAAATAAAATTGTATAAGATAGGCAAAAAATAAAATGATCAGAATTGCCTTAAAGGATGCATTAAATTCAGAAGAATCTCTCTTGTAGCTACTGGACTTTATGTTATATATAAAGTATTTGAGAAATCATGGAGTTGAGCACTTCTTTCATAAGTCAATCAATCTCAGAACAGAATCCCGGCCCTCAAAACTATCAGAATATTCTAGAGGGGACACAGAAGTAAAATAATAATCATAATATTGTGGGAATACATTTATATTACAAATATGCTCCAAATAGTAAGGAAGTTCAGAGGAAATGTTCAGAAGAGGACACTTAACTCAGTTGAAGAACTTCCAAAAGGAGATGATTCTTGAAATAGATCTTAAAGGAGTCACAATGGGAAATAAGTTTATCTGAACAAAGGGAAAGCACAGTGAACGTGGCATTCGAAACTATAAACAGAAGGGTTGGACTAGATAATTTGTAGTAATATGATGAGAGACTTGGTTAGAAAAGTGGGCTGCTACCAGAATATCAAGGACTCCTTGTAAGTCTAAACTTTTTGCTGAAGTCAACTAGGAGCAAATAAAGGATTAAAATAAAGGTGTAAAAGTTTATTAAAAAGTTTGGCTGAAAACAATATGGAGAATTAATTGAAGGGAAGCTAAATTGGGACAAGGAGACTAAATAGAATGAGAAGAATTTTATAGTTCTTCAGAAGAAATTTATAACTTGTAGCCAGTTATTTTTAATGGTATGTAATACCTACAAGAAAGACTAGCAAATTCATGAACCAGAGTTTAACTTAAGCTATTTAGTAGCTTAAGTCATGTGCTGGCTTGAGTAAATTGATACGCATTGACTATGTCTGCAGCTACCCCAGACACTTGACTACCCTCACGTCTCTACTATGAACTGCAAATTATACAGTTGATCCTTGAACAACTCAAGGGTTAGAGGCATCGACCCTTCCTGTAGTCAAAAATGCATGTATAACTTTGTAGTCAGCCCTCCATATACCCAGTTCCTCTGTATCCACGTTTCTGCATCAGTGGATTCTACCAAAGGCAGACACTGTAGTACAGTTGACCCTTGAACAACATGGTATTGAACTGCATGGATCTGCTTATGCAAGAATCTTTTTCGATAGTAAATAATACTGTACTACACAGATACGGAAGAACCACATACACAGAGGGCCACCTATAAGCTGTATACGGATTCTGGTCTGTGCAAAGGGCTGGGCCAATGATACTGTACAATTTACAATTGGAAAAAAAAAAAAGTATAAGTGGACATTCCAAACCCATGTTGTCCAAGGGTCAACCATATTCATTTCAAATACATTTTGAGAAGTGTAAATAATCATACTCATTTCTAGGAACTAATAACTGGAAGAAAAATACTTCATTTTCAATAAAATATTCATTTTGGCAAGATTAATTAGCAAATTTTCCTTCCCTCCTGTGGAATATCCATCGTTTTACCTTCAGATGTTCTACAAACATCACATTGTCTATTTCAAAAGTGTTCCTACAATTACTTAAGGTAGCTAAAGTAATCCCTGGTAGAGCTGCAGTCAGGGACATCTCTAATGTCATTCTACACGGAACTATTCATTTAACTTTTTACTAAAGAGTCAGACGAATGGGTTAAAATCTTTTTCTATGCATTATCTGTATAACTTTGGGCAAGTTATTTAAGCTCTCCATGCCTCAGTTTCGTCATCACTAAAATAAATATAACAAATGCCTAATTGAGTTTGTGTAAGGATTCAACGAGATAGCCTCTATAAGGTGCTTAGCATAGTAGCTGTCCCTCAGTAAGCACCCAATAAGTAAATCTGAGATTTTATTGGCTTTGGAGGATAGAATTTTGCTTGGGAAAAAAAAAAATCATTAAATGTGGAAAAAAAAAAAAAGCTGTATTCCCGCTGTATTCCCACAGCAAGGAATGAACAAGCATTAGTGCCCATTTGAAAATATTGGCTTAGAGAAAGATTAGAAACCTTACCTGAGACTAGCTTCACACAAGATTTACCTTAAAAAAAAAAAAAAAAAAAAAGATTTACCTTAAAAGAAATGACCTCATTGTAGGAAAAAAAAAATCAAACTAGAAAGATATAAATATTGGAATTCATGTTATTCATGAAATGTAAAATCAGAACTTTTTATCAAGGAATATAAACATCATCAATATCTCTAGTAAGTAGTAAGAATAATGCAATTCAATCTAAGAAAGAAAGATAGACAAAAATAAACAAAAAGAGAAGTAATTCTCCAGTGTTAAGGTACAGATCCTTGTCATCAACAATTTAAAGAATTTAAATCTGCTCTCAATTATTTTTCCAAAACATTAGTATCTATGAAATCTACATTTTGATAGTTTACTTAATATTTAATGAAAAATATATAAACTATGAATTCACAATACAGTTAATACAAAATAGCTTTCCCTTATATTTTCGATATTTAAATATGGGGAATTCTTTTAAACATATCAACCATACAGAAATGGATTTATTTACTTTCTGTTTAGTTATAAAATTTCTTAGACAAAGATTGAAGAACAAATCTAATAAACATAAATTCTTTACAAGAAAAAAAAAACGGGGCTTCCCTGGTGGCGCAGTGGTTGAGAGTCCGCCTGCCGATGCAGGGGACACGGGTTCGTGCCCCGGTCCGGGAAGATACCACATGCCGCGGAGCAACTAGGCCCGTGAGCCATGGCCGCTGAGCCTGCGCGTCCGGAGCCTGTGCTCGGCAACGGGAGAGGCCACAACAGTGAGAGGGCCGCGTACTGCAAAAAAAAAAAACAAGAAAGAAAAAAGACGAATGAAAAGATTAACATCTTTTTAGTTTTCTTATTTTTCGTTTCTAAATTGTAATTATTGCATCATGTATAGTACATAGAATTGATTTTCACATCTGTGATGGTTTTTATAGGCAAGACATGCAAATAAATAACTGGCCTTCTCAGAAGCAAAAGGCAACCGGTCTAACAAAGTTCCAGAGTTAAAAGAAAAACTTCCCAACGTGAAATTTAATATAATAGGGGTTTGTATGTTAATCAATGTGTAGAGCAGTTTTCTGTGGAAGCAGATTTATTTGTGTACCTGCATAGGATCACTTATTTATAATCCTTTACAGCACCGTTGCCAAAACTTACATCATACTAATGCGATCCTTCTTCATACTTATGTACGAGTTTTCGAAGTGGTATTCAAACAGGGTTATTAGCCACAGTCCACATACACACTAAATGATGCCTGCACACAAAAATAAACAGAAGTTACTTTCCCTAGGTTGCATACTTACCAGGCCGCCCAGAGAGCACAGAAATGTTAACTGCTCTTTTGCCTAATAGCATATAGGAAAACCTATATCTGAGACCATCTGGGAATCAAACTAATATGATTCTTTACAAGCAGGGATTCGGAATCATTCAGAAGTTGCCATTCTCCACTTTTTCACCCTCAGCTTCAATTTCAGGTGCTGTCGTAGGGCTCCTCTGAGTGTCCACTAAATATTAAGAATGTCTTCTGTCACCTCTAAGCTGTTCGCTTGTTGCAGAAAACACATCATCTTGGGAATAACAGTTCACTGAGCAAAGGAGTTCTCCACAATCTCTTCTAACAGGAGTGAGTTTAGGAGAGCAGGAACCCTGCTACCCAGTGACTGCTGAGGCATAAATGGTCCTGGAATATTTTTCAAGCCCAAATACATGGGAAATAGCTTGCTTCCATTGTTCAGAACGACTGACATTTTGAGGCTAGCTGTAAGTTTAGGAACATCGTTTCCATTTCAGGACGTGGCAATCAACTCCTCATTTACTTATTGCTAGTAAAGAAGTGGAATTTAGTATTATCACTTTATTTAGTCACCTTCACTATATGCTGGCTAAGACATAGGTTACGTAAAAATCAAGTTTCATTCGTAACAGCTTCAACAGTTTAACCCCAGACTGATCAGATTGCAAAAGTGTTAAAAATCCTTCACTGATTTCATTAACTAAGAATTTAGCAAGACAGAATTTAATTTTTATTTTACCTTAAAATTTAAAGTAAAGCAAATTCCATAAACAAGTAAGTAATGCTATATTTCCAAGGTCAGATTAAATTAACATTTTGAAAAGAATTTCTACTATGATTATTTTGGAAGGCGAGTGGGGGAAGGAACTTCCTATGTTATGGCAAGATTGGTGGTGCTTTTGTTGCTGTTGTTCCTTCTGTCTGTTTGTACGTCATGGGTTTCTGTTCCCTTCTATTCGTCCACTATAATGTGACCAACTGGCTTACAGGGAATATTTGCAAAAATCACAAATTCCCTTCCTTTGAACAGATAGAGTCTATTTTTACTCAGATTATGAGAGGTTCTGTATGTGTTCAGACCGACATAAAGAGTTTCACAGATCTGCTTTCCGTGGTGTGTACCTTTTAGTTGCAATGTAAAAACTGGGATAGGTGAACACAATTCTTATTCATAAATATGAATCGTTATGTTTTCCTGTGACTTATACTTTCTTGTGAAACAGACTGCAGAAATCCCATAGCCCTTTTCAGGTCTCTATTTTTCGAAAAGTACAAATGAGAAATACGAGAAAAGAAACTACTGCGCAGTAACTGAAAAGTCGTTATTTTTTCCTCCTGGAAACAGCTGTTTTTAGAGCAGTCCAGCTTCCCCTGCTGGAGCTGATGAGGTCACCATCACCTCCATCAGCAAAGGAAGTTAAATTTCTTCAATGACTTTGTCTGCCCAAATTCTCAATTTAGGAAAATAAATTTTTAGTTTAATTTAATTATGAAATTATGAATAATTCACATTCTGGCCTGTGCAGCCATGTGAAGGACAGTGTCAGTCTACAGTATGGTCTTCTTTCTCTTACGCTATGCATGCAAATTTGAATGTGTGGCTTATAGACTGTGTTTCATGACTTATCAGAGCTTTGGATCAATTACAACAAAACCTCATCTCTGGTCTTATTCCGGGAGATTTACTTACAGGCAAACTGAGGTAAGGAAGCCAGTCTTTCAGGTTCATAAAGTTTCATCAAAGTGAGTGTTCTAAGTGGTTTCTTGCCAGGTGATCACAGCTTTTTTTTTTTTTATTTTTTAGCCTCTGTAGAAATTTAACTGTTGTGACATTTGCTTTAGATATTTTATTTTCCTAAATTGAGAATTTGGGTGATTTTTTAAAAGCAAAACAGTACCCCCAACTAAATGATTCATATGAATGTGTATATAGAGAGTGCATTTCATAACATAAAATTATATATAAGCACTATTTTGTTAAGACTTCAGATTTAACTCAATCCTTGAGGCATGGTCTGTGTAAGATCTATAGACTTCAGTAACAAAAGGTGTTACCTTCAGTGAAATAACATAAAATCAATAGATGTTTTAATACATATTTTACATATTTTTGTGAGCTTCTAAAAGTGCATGCAATTTTTGTGCTGGAAATAGTATATTAATTCACATTTCCTAAATGTTACCTAGTGCAACATATCACATCTGATTTATAGGAGAAAACAGCCTCATTCCCTCTAAAAGCATTCTGGAAACATTTTGTGTTTTAATAATTAGGTATCCCTTTTATTTAAATGGATACATTTAAATGGGTAAATAAATGGCTTCTATTTACGACTACATTCGAAAATGAGAAAACTAAGAATATGTCTTGATTTCTCAAGAAAGAAATCCCACTAGACCTTCAGGACCACTTCATTCATTGACTCAATGCATCCTACTTCATTCCTTTTTATATTTTAGATAATTAGAGGATCCATCTCCTCCAGCAGCCACGCAGCATGGCAAGAATTAATGAACATGCAATGAGTGCACGTGACGAGACTTCAACACTTTACTCTGCCTTACGAAGATCAGTTATGAGCAGGAAGACACATCTGAGGCTGGGCACTCGGTAAATAGTATGACCTTGGAGTCGTTTTTCTCCTCTGGCCCAAATTTCCTCACATTATGAATGATCAGGTTGGGTGGGAATCCCAAGTGTCAGATTGGTGGCTGGTGGGCTGAAAAGATGCTCTGTTTCGTTGAATTGAAAACGTGCTCACTGCATCAGAATCCCAGAGACCTCGCTGCGGTCTTACCTCTAGTCACCCACACACGTACAGTTGCCTAATCTGGCATTGGCTTTACCACTTTTGTGCCAGATGATGTTTAAAGACCTCGCCAACCCTAACACTCCAAGATTTTTAATTCACCACACTAATTTCCAAGCTAGAATCTTATCCTGCGAAATTATGTACAAAAAAGCTTCTATACAGACTGAGATCATGTACTTAGGAGACTTTAAAAATTCGTTCCCAATATTAGGAAAGCAATGAACTCTATATCCAATTGAATGAAAGAAACTGTATAATTGAGGAAATTGTTGCTAACGTGTAATTGCTGAAAAGTTAGACTTTCTGTGGGTGGTGAATCTGTTCATTAATTGGAGAAATAGAAAGCATTTTCAAATTTCTGCAAATATATCTGACTTTAAGGGAAAACAAACGTGTACGGTAAGCTTAGTCCAAAAAAGAATGCCGTCAATGACAGGAAAAATCATAACGATGACTGATTTCAGCCTCTAAAGAGGAGATAAAGAAGTTATTCTACCGTAACTTACGATACATTGAATCTCATTTCAGAAAAATTGCCTTTCAATGAATAACATTGTGAAGAGAAATTTGAATGAGACAGTCATATAATGGAAAAAAGCAAAACAAAATTATTCATATTAATTTTATAACAAATAGGGAAGGTGAGTGTTAGGATATACTTGTTTTAAAAGCAATATAATTCATCTTCAATGAATGTTGACAAAATAGCTTCAAAATTGCATCACACTAAGGCATGTTATGCAGGCATTTAGTTAGGAATTTCCTGACTTTGGCCCCTAGATGACCTCACAGTTAAATGGTTAAAGCAAACTAAAAGGAACTTAAATCTTGCATGTTTATGGTGCCATTCCTACTTTATTTATTGATTTTTTGTTAGCTTGGATTAATAAAAACCAGGTATTATACTGAGGGGCAACTGCAATTCTTTGAAATGTTACATTGGAAAAAAATCAGATACTCTTTTCAGTTTTCATCCCTTTTTTTGATGCTATTTTGGTCAATTTAAAGTGTAACAGCATTAACTTAATGAAGCTGGAGCCGCAGCTTAAAAGAATATCATAAATTGACTTATTCCCTAAATTCAAATGAAAGTTGACAGTTGAAGCTCATACCGTAAGAGAATTCTTTATTCTATTCTATGTTAAAGAATTATTTAAAATATATTAAAAATTAAGTGAAAATAGAAAATAGACATTTTTTTCATTTGCTTTTGTAAGAATGGTCATGGTAGTGTAATTCTTAACCAACCACAGTTTGTCAGAGCATGGATAACACAAAAGCGGGTATTATTTGATGTATTTGGTATATAGAGAAGGAAAAAATATCTTCTGTATAATATCTGTTGCATCTGGAGGTTCATAAATTTCTCAGCAACATTCTCACACATTTAGATTGACAGTACAAACAATATTAGAATTCAACAGAAAAAATTCAACGTTCTATTTACTAATCTTTAATGAAATATTCATTGAATCTCACATTTTAAAAAAAGAGAATATGATCTTTCAACAACTTCATCAGAAACCATTTGAAAATCGAAGTTTCTATCTGAGAAGCAATTTTCTTTAAAGCATATTTCTATCATTCTAAATTCCCTTGAGCCTTATTTTAAGAAAAGATCAGATTCATCTTACCTAAAGAAGAGCTATTCCAAGACTTAGGAAAGTAAGTTTCTACCATTTCAACCTGTAACATTGCCTTAATCTTTTTCATTTGCATTTCAAAACTTCTCGGTCTCAAAGGAAAAAAAAAAAAAAAAAGGCAAATGTATCTTGTTTATCCCTTCCTGCTGTTTTCAATTTCAGTGTATCTAGTCACCAAAAAAATCATCATTTGTGGCATTAACATGTATAGTTAAGGACCCAAGGCCATCTGTGCACATTCGTTTACATTCGGAAGGCCCAGAGCCAATCTTTAATACCTGAACGGTCACATCAGGACCAGGTCTAAAGTACTGAACAGATGAAGCCCAAGATACCAGTTGCCCTAGTTTCAAAGCAGCCACAATTGGTTTATAAATCATTTTCAGAGAACCCTGCCAGTTTCCACCAGCTAAAGAGGGACCCCGGGCATGTCACGATACGGCAGAGAGTGCGGTAGCTAAAATGAAAAAGAGCTCGATTCAAACCTGGGCTACAGTCATGGCAAAATACACTTAGCTCTCTGCTTTCCCCTTCTGTTAGTGCTCTGTACTGAAAGAGGAGTACATAAATGTTAAAGACATTACAACTTTAAACTTTCATTTTTAATACATAGTCAAGAAAAAGAGAGTCAACCACTGCCTTCCTTAAGAGTTTCTAGAGTGGATAAAATAAGAATTAGACAAAATCTATTTACTGTATACTTTCTAGCACAGTAATTTACAAATGACTTTCAAGTGTATATATATCACCTCATGTAATTTTATAACCTGTTCTCATAGGTAGGCATGTCTCTTAGCCCCAGTTTGGGGATGAGGAAGTCAAGACAGGTGGTTGAATTTCTTAGGGCATGCAACAGTGGTTAACTCAAGCCAAACCAGGTTTTTTGGTGCTAAGCTCTTTCCACAACACAGTATTGACTTTCTACGATGAATAGCCCACCCTGATTAATTCCAAGAATCAGAGGTTATGTAAATCAAATACTAGAATATTGAAAATTCTGCTTCCACTGGTTTAATGTCTGTATGTAAATAAATTTGCCACTCTCTGTTTGTTCTCCATTTTCCTGACTGAGCAGAACCCTATGTCTCTCATTCATTTTTAATATTCTTGAGATTTCTCAATATGTGGGTGGACCTTATACGTATATTCATTTCTCCTGAGGTTTCACTTCTCCTATGTCACTGTTTTCAAAGTGGGTACCATAAGGCTCTACATGTTTGTCAAAGGTACTTCAGGGACCACTGTGCAAGATCAGTTGTGGGGAGCCAACCAGGAGAGATTTTGGCTACTTCAACTTTTCTTTTATATATTGAGGTTTATATATACTCTTATCAGTTTACAAGAGGATTTCATAGGAAGGAAGGGAGGGAGGGAGGGAGGGAGGGAAAAGGGGAGGGAAGGAGGGAGGGAGAGGAAGGGAAGAAAGAAAGCTAATAGACACTATTCTAGAGGTTGTTAAGGTTAATGAGAAATTTGAATTTAGAATCGGGGAGCATCAGTTTTGAGGTTTTCATGATAAATATAAAAAATAAGTCAGAGAGCGGGATAGAGTATTCATAATACTGAATCCTGTTCCTTGCAGGTTTGGTGACCTGTCTGACTTCTTAGGAATACAGGTAAGCTCTGAATGTCTTAAAGGTGCACCAAAGAAGCTTTTCCTCTCAGGTGACAGGCTTTACCAAAAGAAAAGTCTATGCAGTACTTCAAAGACTGTCCAGCTTCTTGGATACCTCCAGGGCCTGGGATCCTGCAAAAGTTACAACTTTGCTAATACAGGTCTCTCCCGCACCTTTGTTTCTGGCACCAAACATGCTTATAGACGCTCCAAAGAATGTTCATTATTTTCTATAATATGCTGGCAGGGGTTAGCAGTGAGAGGTATCACCTAAAACAGTGGTTCTCAGCCATGGGTAATTTTGCCATCCCCCACCAGCCAGGGGACACTTAACAGTGTCTGGAGGCAAGTATTTTGGGTAGAGGACAGAAATAATGCTGCTAAATATTCTACCTGCACAGAATAGTCCCTCCAAACAAAGAATTAGCCCGGCACAAATGTCAATGGTGCCAAGGTTGAGAAACTCTGATCTCAGGTCCCAGAACTGTGAACTTGATTCTAAACGCATTACTTGGACTCCTTCACATAATTCTATGTTCTCCACATCTGAGCTTCGTTGGGAATTTATAGAGGATATCTGCTACAGTTATAATTGGTTGTATATGGGGCAAGAGGAGGCAGAATGAATTAAAATGTATCTGTGTTTCAGGGAGACCTTAGGAAATTAAAGAGAAAGTATGGAGGCAAAATGCCATTGGTCCAAATGGCTCTAGTGTTGTCAGTCATTTTGGAGACCATTTGAAACAACATCCCCTAAAGCCACATTAGTGGGTTTTGCATATTATAGAAGTTTAGTTAAATTGAAAGTGTTCCTCTTAACAGGATTTTTGACATTCTTCTTTGACATGCTTTTTTGTTTGTTTCTGAGATTCACTCATGTTGTTTTATATATATGTGTGTGTATAATTTTTCAAATTTTATTGCTATATAGTATCCCATTGTATGAATATACTCTAGTTTATTTTCCTGTTCCACTGCTGTGGATATCTGAGTTGTTTCCAGTTATTTACCATTAAAAAAAATTCCGCTAAAAACCTTTTTGTTGGTGTCTTTTGGTGCATTTATCAAAAAAATGTTTTCTTAGGTATATATACGTCAGAATGGAGTTGCTAGGTCATAAAGTATAACTATATTCAAGTGTATTTATTATCTCAAAAGATTTTCCAAAATAATTGTGTCAATTTATATGCTGACAAACAGGTCAAAGGTGTTCTGGTGATCTACATCTTTATCAGGATTTGATATTGTCTGACTTTTAAATTTTTTTAATTTAAATTAACTCATTTTGTTTTAATCTTCATTGCTTTGATTACTAATTGGGTTGAGCTTTTCCCTTTATATGAATTAGCCATTCTTGACTTTATTCTTTTTATGTGTGTGTGAGGTGCCTGATGGAGTTTTTGTCCAATCTTTCTAATGACTGTATCACTTTGCCTAGTTAATTTGTAATTTGTACATTCTAATCCTTTGTTTTACATGTTGCAAACATTGTCTTCAGTGTGGTGGCTTGTCTTTTTATTCTATCTCTGTTAACTTTTGATACAGATGCTCTTTTTTATATGTTAAAATTTATCATTATTTTCTTTTATTGATTGTACTTTTTGCATTTTGTTTAATAAATCCTTTCCTACCTCAAGGACATAAATATATGCAAATATGTTTTCTTGTTAAAGTTTTATAGTTCTGCCTTTCACATGTTGGTCCTTTATTCCCTAGAATTAATTTTTGTGAAATGTGAGGTAGGATCCACTGGGTTCTTTTGTAGTAATAACCAATTCTCCCAGCCACATTTAATGAAAAAGTTATCAGTCTGCACTGATCTATAATAACAGCTTTGTCATAAGTCAAATTTCCATGTTAAATGAGTGTGTCTCTGAGCTCTATAGTTTGTTCTATTGGTAAATAAATCTATCCTTTAATTAACATCCTACAGTCTTAATTACAGTAGCTTTGTAATTAATCTTGATATCCAGGGGGTAAATTACTCCCACCTTTCAGTTCCTCTTTGGGATTTCTTGTGCCGCTGTTGGGCCTGTGCTCTCCCATATCTATTTTAGAATGCGCTTGTCAAACTCACATAAACACACACACCTGGGTGCACTGGTTGGGATACTGATTACGTTTGCTTTGAGTGTTGAGATTAATTTTTGTGGAATACAGGCTTCTAAGACTTTCTTTTTCATAATGTCTTTTTCATAGAATCTTTTAAAGTATTTCAGAAATACTTTTATATATTTATTCCTAGATTATTTTAATATCTAAACGACTTAGAAAAAGTATCAAATATACTTTTTGCTTGTTTTGGTGCATTTAATTGCGTTTGAAATGCAACTGATTTTTGTATATTAATTTTGTATCTAGTCACCATAAAGGCTTGTATAATTCCAATGATCTAGCCACTAAATTTTTTATAATTTGGAAAACAATCCCATTTTTATTTCATCCTTTCAGACCTTACGTCAATTATTTCTTTCTCTTTTATTACTATGCTCTCTAGGTCAATATTATCATGAAGTTTGCTCTAGTTTGGAGGGGACTGAGGGGAGAGGATATATATACCATTCATAAAAGTAAGAAAATGACTTTCCTTTTTGTGTTTATCAATGTTTTTGGTTTTGTTTTATCATACTGCATGTTGAACTTTTTGAAATTTTATCTATGCATTTGATTTTTTTCCCTTTAATCTGTAAATATGGTAAATTTTACTATATTAGTTCTTAATTAGCCAAACATATAATATTTCAAACACAATAGAAGTTCCAGTCAGGGCTGGTAATTAGGTTGCAAGATTCTCTTCTCTCCTCCACAGAACCATTTAGAGACAATTTGACAGTGACCCTTTAAACTTCAGTTCATGGCCTGTAAAGTCATTCCGGTGCCAGTAATCCTGATTGCAATCCATAGGAAGAGGTAAGGAACTTGGTGAAGCACCTGTGAGGGTGGGGAGAGGGGTATAGGCCAGACTTGGAATTTGCACTTACCAGTTCCTCTCACATTCTCTTGGATAAAATTCAGCCACATAGGATATAATCTTTAGTACCCAAGAAGAAGTAAGCATAAATTGAGTGAGAAACCACCCTGCTATATGAAATGAATCATCTGAATTGATTTTCTAATATTCAGCCAGTCTTTTATTGATAAATGAGCTCAACTAGAGGTATTATGTTTTAAATTCTAATCTTGATTCGAGTAGCTAATAATTTTATAGGATTTTTGCACCTTTTTACAAGACAGAGATTGGTCAAAAATTTCCTGAACTCAATAAGACTTTACAATTATTGTTTGCATGGTCAATATTCAGTTTTATTTCTTCATATATTGACTTTTATCCTGCTGGGTTTTCATGTTTATTGGGAATCTTTTTCTTTTCTGAAGAAATATAGAGTTAGAGATATAGTGCAAGTTTACTGGAAATGATGTTTTTGATTATCTTGCTTCATTTTTTAAAAATATTTACACTGAGTGTAGAATCCTAGGCCAGCAGTTATTAGTTTCATCTTGTTAAGTATTCATTCCATATTCTTCTGCCTTCAATCATTTAAGTTGAAATGTCAGCTATCAGTATAACTATTCCCCCCCTGAAGGTAATAAGTCTTTTTCCTCTTTATGCTTTTAAGATGTTTCTCTTTGTGTTTGGTTTTCAGCATGTATTTTGAAACTCAGTTATTAATAATATACATACTTAGGATTATTATGTCTTCTTGACTCATGAAAAGGTACATTACTGAGCATAAACATGAATATCTCATAATGCATACTAAATTGTCTGCTATTAATATAGTGATTTCAGATTTTCTTTGATTTCTTTTTGCATAGTATATTTTTTCCATCCTTTTAGTCTTAGTGTATCATTTCCTTTTATCTAAAGTTTGTTTCCTATAACCAGTACATAAGTTGATTCTTGCTTGTTTTATCCAATATGATTTCTCTGTCCTTTATTTTACTCTGATAGAGTAAATCCCTGTGACACACATAGGAGGCCCACAAGGTTTTTGAGAATATATATCAGTAGACACTCTGCTGGCACGCTGTGAAAGGGACAGAGAGACGACAAAAGGGAAAAAAAGAAAAACCATCAAATTCCCAAAATTCTACATGCAGGAAGAAGGCTTATGAAACTACTCAACTTTGAACATGTTCTATCGTTCATGAGAAAAGTAGGATGACTCCAAGTGGGGAGCAGTGGGCCCAGAAGGCAGAGCCTCAGACCACAAAAGATTATTCCCAGGCCTTGAAGTCCAATGGGATTTGGATCTAATAGGGTTTGCCCAGTTGGATTTCAAAATTGCTTGGGACCAGTGACTCCTTTTTTCCTGTAATTTTCTCCCCTTTTGAATGGGGATGTCTATAAAAAGAATTGAAGAAACTTTAAGCAGAAAGAAACCGGGATTGATTATTTACCATGCAATTTATTTCTTTGTTTAACTTCATGTTATCATCTAGTATCATTTTTCTTCTGCCTGAGGAACTTATTTTAACATTTCTTAAAGTATGGAGCTGCTAGTGTCAAATTCTCTCAACTCAGTATTTCTGAAAATATTTTTGTTGCATCTGGAAATATTAATTTAATATTAATTAATTATAATTATTTTTAAATTATTTGATAAATAATTCTTGGTTGACTCTTTCATTTCAGCATTTTAAAGAAGTTATACTACTACTTTCTTGCTAATGGATTTCAGACAAGAAAGGTATAGTCATTTTTACCTGTATTCCTCTGTTCATAAGGTGTCCAAGTAGAAATTTAATCAATATCTTTACCTTCTTTCCAAAATTTTGAATACCCACACTCGCTCCAATTTCTCACATACCTTGTGCATATGATAGAGCTGTTGTGTATTTCAGTGCTGTCTTATGTCTTATTTTTACTCTTTATGCCATTAGTATTGTTGTTTTAAGAAGTCAATATTTATCTAGACTTACGTGTGTAATTCTCAATTTATTTGCTTTTTATTTCTTTTTTCATCACAGACCTTCCATTTGGAATCACTTTCCTTCTGCCAGAAATAAACTGGAATTTTCTCTAGTAGGTTTGTTTGTGTCAATCTCTCTCACTTTGTATTTCTTTAAAAGCTTTAGTTTGCCCTTTTTCTTGAAATATATTCTCAGTTTTCAGTTATTTACTCTTAGAACATTGAGCATTGAATCTGCTTTCTTCGGTCTTCAATTTTTTTGAGAAGGAAATTGTTATTGCAATTGTGACTTCTCTAAAGCTAATCTATCTTTTGTCTCTGGCTGCTTTTAAGATATTTTTTCTTTGTCTTGGTGTCTGGAATTTAACTTTGATGTGTCTGGGTGTATTTTTGTTTTTGTTTTGTGGTATGTGGGCCTCTCACCGTCGAGGCCTCTCCCGTTGCGGAGCACAGGCTCTGGACGCGCAGGCTCAGCGGCCATGGCTCACGGGCCCAGCCGCTCCGCGGCACGTGGGATCCTCCCGGACCGGGTCACGAACCCGCGTCCCCTGCATCGGCAGGCGGACTCTCAACCACTGCGCCACCAGGGAAGCCCTGTCTGGGTGTATTTTTAAGTTTTAATCTTGCTTAGGAATCATGGTATTTTTGCCCCAGTGCACTAGTTAAAGAGCCTGAGCTGAAACACATATTAAGTAGTCATGCTTTAGTTGGGAAACAATATCCCAGAATGGAAAGAGTGAGGGGAAAACAAAGTGAGGCAGGGAAAGATGGGAAACAATGCAAGGTGATGCGTCACCATTCTGGCGTAGGATTCACATGGTGTTGCAATGTGACACAGCCAATAGTTCAGCAGGTATGTCTGCTCAACAACTCGGGACTTCTCAGATCGGCTAGTGGGGGAAAAAAGTGCCTCAGAGCAGTGCCTTAGAGGGGAGGAAGCATAATTGTACAGATTGCTCCTATTTCTTGTATCCCATTGGTCAAAGTTTGCCCTACTTACAGTTTAAATAATCCAGCCCCGTTGACAAGGAGCTTAAAAAGCCAGATCACCCATCCTGCTACAGGGTAGTAGTTGATACAAGTCAAAAGTTTCAGAGACAGCCAGAGGTTTCAAGATCCGTCTGGCTGTGCAATGTCAGCCGAAAGCAAGGGCTAGTATTTCCAAGCAGGTAATTGGCTCTGCAGGCAATGGATCTACCTAGGTCCACCCAGTGTCTATTAGCTGTGCCAGTGCTTGAAGTAGAGTCAAGGACTAAGCATCAAGGAGACAGACAAAGCTGAGAGTGTCCGGGGGAATATATTAAGATGTTCCTGACACAGTTGGAATTCTTCTATAGGTGGTGTCATTCAGTAATTCTGGAAAATTTTCAACCATTACTACTTCAGATGTTGCCTCTACCAAGTTTGCTTGTTCTCGCTCTCCCTCTCTTTCTCTCTCTCTCTCTCTCTCTCTTCCCCTTCTGGAATACCTATTGAAGCTTATGTTAGCGTATTTCTTTCAGATTTTCCGCCCTTTCTCAGTGTTGCGTTCTAGATAATTTCGTCAACTCTAACTCCCTATACACTAATTTTCTCTTTAGTAAAATCATTTTCTGTCAAATACTTTCAGGTTTTTATATCAATTATTATATTTTTATTTCTTGAAGTTCTATTTAGATCTTTATAAAATCTGCTTTGTCATTTTTTATACACCCAACTTTTTACTAATGCTAATTGGCGCCAAGAGTGCCAATTCTTTTTTGATACTTTAATTATATTATATATGTTTAGTTTATATTATGGAAGTATGAAATTCTCACAATTACAACTTCTGGCATATTTATGTATATAATTTTTCTCTGTTTTGCTGTTGCCTCTCACGGTTCCTTGTTTTTTGGATTTTTTTAAATTTTTAAATGATTTTTATAAATAGAGCTCATGCATCTTGGAATTGATCTGTGAAATTCTTTGAGGCTTGAGATGAAGTTGTATGCTTCTGAAAAAAGGATTTGCAATTATTTCTTCGAGGAATCTGGGACAGTATAAGCCCAAGACCATTTAAGATGTTTTGTTTTTTTGTTTTGTTTTGTTGGACCAACTAACTAGTATGGATTTCCATTGCAAACCTGTGGTGTGAGTGATGGCTGTAGCAATGAATTCTTAAGGAATTTTTTTTTATTCCTAGTCCAAGGTTTGATACACCACTCTCAAGCCCCCAAATAACCATAAAAACTTAAGTTTAAGTTCACTTATGCCATCTTCAGTATTCATCTTTTGACTGGAGTGTTCTGCACTTTCTTGCCAAATTATTGAGACACTTAAGAAAATTATTGGGTGGAGGGAGAGAGATGCAAGAGGGAAGAGATATGGGAACATATGTATATGTATAATTGATTCACTTTGTTATAAACAGAAACTAATACACCATTGTAAAGCAATTATATCCCAATAAAGGTGTTAAAAAAAGGAAAATTATTTTAATATCTCTTCAGCTTGTTTAATTGTTTTCAGCCAGAAAGTAAACACGTCAGGGGTCCTAAAATGCTTCATCCCAGGAATTGGAAATCTACCTCACTTTTAAATAGCATATTTTTGTCATAGAAGCAATGAACTAATCAATAAATACTATGCCTACTATCTATATTTTGGTGAGATTATACCATTTTAAGTATCAGAGTAAGGATATCTTTCAGATTCTGCAAGAGAAATTTCTAGTCCAGCGTTTCTACCACTTAGGTCATCGTGATACTTAGAAAAAAATTTTTTTTCTTAACTCAAGATAGAACAATGGAGCTTGAAATGGGCAAGTTATTTTTTAAAGGTGAATAAAAAGAACATATCAGAAAAAGCCAAAGTAGTAAAATGGAAAATCCCAGTCAACCTTCAGACACACTCATATTCACCCAACGAGAAACAATGGTTCACTTGCAAATTACATTTTCTCAACTTGCATCATGATTTCTCATGAATGAACTATCACAACCTAATTTTGCAATGGCACAATTGATCCTGCATTGCATCCCAGTGAGTCATTCCTCATAAGGTAGGCAAAAGGTTCGAAGTTAAAATACCATGACCAGCAACAGCTCAAAGAGATCCTGTCCCAATGTCTTTAAAGGAAATGAGGTTTATTTTCTATGTGTTTCCATACTTAGGAAAGTTAACAACTTATTTGAGATGGCACTCTATAACCAGTGCTTAAAAGGAAGACATTGCAACATTACCCAAATATAACCTATTAACTCTTAAGGAGCTCTATTTTTTGTATAACACTCCATGAAAATGTGAACCCTCCAAAAAGGTAATGTGTAAAATGTAATTTTAATAATTTTACTGTCATTTTTAATGTAAATTAAGTATAAAATTTCCTGTATCCCAGTGGGTATTTTCGTTTCCTAGATTAATCAGGCTGTTTTGTTATAATATACACACCTTGAAAAGAAATTTCATGAACATGATAAAAATCATCTCACCGAAGTAGGAATCAAGTACTTCCCGTGAAACATTAATGCTAATATCTTAGTTGTTGCTGATTAGAGTGTAAATTCTACACTGAGCTCACTTTGCTTGCTAAATTTGTATGTCAGGGGAAACTGTCCCAAACCCTTCAGAATATTGTCTTACTTTTTTTTTTTTTTTTTTTTTTTTTGTGGTACGCGGGCCTCTCACTGTTGTGGCCTCTCCCGTTGCAGAGCACAGGCTCCGGACGCGCAGGCTCAGCGGCCATGGCTCACGGGCCCAGCCGCTCCACGGCATGTGGGATCCTCCCGGACCAGGGCATGAACCCGCGTCCCCTGCATCGGCAGGCGGACTCCCAACCACTGCGCCACCAGGGAAGCCCTATTGTCTTACTTTTGTCACCTTTATTACTGAATGCTTTTATTTGGTGCTCACAAAATACTAAATATTTGGATCAGATTTTAAAATTTCAGATGGCAACACAGAAATACTGTCAAACTGACAACTTAAATTGAAACAGCACAGCTTTTATAGCGTTTAAGAGACCTAAAGATTAGTTAATTCATGTCCCTCACTTTACAGATAAGTAAATAAAAGTCCAAGTTTGCAGTGTTGGTAATGGCTGGAATTAGAACCTAAGATTTTGTGTACTCGGCACTCACTATTTCATAAACCATATCATATCAGCACCGATTCAAAATCACATCATTTCAAACCTACCAGGTGTCAGTCTCACCTGTGCTTCTGACTGAAGATTTTCCCACAGAGACACAGAAGAAATAGAAGCCTGAAAATGAGGCATGAAAATCAGAGCTCTTTTGCATTAAACTTAACCTGAATTCTGTATAGCCTGAGGACCTTCAGCAATCACTTTAAGTATCTACTCCGTATTTGTGCTGAAACAAATCACTTCAGGCTTTGTGAATTTATAGGCAGTAAGCGGCATGAGGGGGAAATGAACCCAGTCTACCCTCATTGCTTTGAATGGTTCTAGAAACTTCCTTGACTGACTTTTTACATAAATTAAATAGAAAGAGTACACTAACCCTTATCCAGAAAACATCCTTGTAAAATTACTAGTTTTTGTGAAAATTCATGGAATCACAGAACATTGAAAGAACTGTGAAATAACCACATGAATCTACTTGATTCATTTTATACGTGAGAAGACAAAAGGACGTAAAGGTAAAAAAAAAAAAAGGACATAAAGGTTAAGGTTCTTGTTCAGGTTTATGCAGTTAGCTATGAACAAAACTGGAATTAAAATGAAAAGCGTCAGACGATCTGGACAGGTTGTTAATTCTCCTGTTTTTAGAAACAATGACGACATTAAATCATGTGAGTTTACATCCCCTCCCATCATTCTTTGGAATGCACACTGTTTCATTTCTCGTTCAAATGATGAAATGATTGTCCTGGTTTTTAATCTCAGTACCCAGATGATATTGGTGCGGTGATTAAGGACTCAAACTGTTTTCTTTATTTTTTGAACCTGTTCTATTACTGATATAGACAAAGAGTTACATTTATAACATTTTCAAAACTGAGGAGTCCTCTGATGCTTAATGATCAGACTTCAGTTTGTACATCCCTGAAAACAGAAGCAAGGCAGTACTATCCTGCTTACAAACATTACATGAAAACATCCAAACCAAAAATTGTTTTAAATTTCATACTGCAAATGCTTGCAAGAAAGATGCTTTCCTTTTCCCACCATGCCTATCCTGCCTGGTTTTATTTTTTATTTTTTAAATTTTTTTTAAATTTATTTTTTAGATTAATTTTTATTAGAGCACAGTTGATGTACAATGTTGTGTTAGTTTCAGGTGTACAGCAAAGTGAATCAGTTATACATATACATATATCCACTCTTTTTTAGATTCTTTTCCCATGTATGTCATTACAGTGTATTGAGTAGAGTTCCCTGTGCTCTACAGTAGGTTATTAGTTATCTCTGCCTGGTTTTAAGTATTTGACTCAAAAGAGCAAATTCCCATATTCTTAGATTCAGCTTGTGTGAAAGTTTTAATTGGCCTGTCAAAACCTAATACTTCTATAGTGGTTGATTTTTATACTCTATTTATGAATACACTGAGCTAGTCAATATGAAGATATCCTTAAATTTCCTTGTAACTACTGACTGGAAAGTTTTGCAAAATTTGATGTACACTGACAAGCACAGTAGTCACATTCTTGTAACCACAGCTGTTACATTAGTTTTCTTCTACCCAAAGCCATTTATTAAATGTTATGGAAAGTCAATAAAGGTTTTTTTAAAAATATGTAATTTAATATACAATTTTATATTGTATGCAGTCATTCAGAAACATGTCTTGTGAGGAAAGTTGCATGAAACCATATAGCTCAAATGAATAAAAAGTCAGGTTGGCTAGCATTAAAAAACTAAAACATTTCAGTTATAGAAAGGCCATGGATTTCTAGGCCACAGACCCTTGTTTAGTCCTAAAATCTTGACTATGGAAGCAATTGTACAGAGGCTTGTATTAATTTCCTAGGGCTATTAAGCCCATCCAATAAATTTTTCATTCCAAAGTCTATACTTTTCACTGTTAGAATTTTCATTTTTTTCTTTTTTACAGTGTTTGTTTCTATGAGAATTCCCATCTGTTTACTATTATCACCATTTTTCCTTTAATTCCTTGTAAGTCCTATCTGCTAGAACCAACATCTTAGTCTTGAGTCTATTTCTTTTGACTGATTTTTCCCCGATTGTATTTTCCTGTTTCTTTACAAGTCTGATAGTTTAACTTTTTACTGGAAACAGTAGATGACACTTTTTAAGAACTCTGAATTATAGAGACTGTAGATTTCTCAGAAGAGTGTTGATTTTTGATCTACCAGGCAGTTAAACTTCTGGCTGATCACTATGTACTTGCAGGGAGATGGCTTTACTTTGCTGTTGTAGCTCTGAATTGTTTTTTCCCATCTTCAAACATGAATCCCTTGGCACTGAGACAGTGTTTGTTCCTAAGGCATAGCCCTTCTGGAATTCCAGTGAGTTCCTGAGGTGTTACCAAGCCATTCTAACTGGGCAGGGCTCAAATTCCAAACTCAGTCTCCCCTGTGGTGGGCAAGAGCTGAAATCTCTGTCCAGTTCTTTCAGCCTTCCAGCTGTGCTCCATTGGTCTTCTCGAACTCCCCTCCTAAATGCACAGTGCCAGCCCAAAATTGGTTGAGTATTTTAAGACAGATTTTGGAGCTCCTTTCCTCTCCGTTTCCCTTCTCTTTAAGACTTCCTCTCTTCACTTCCAGATACTATGAATGTCCTGAAATCTGTCCTCTAAACATCTCAAATCAACTGCACGTTTTGGTTGAGCCTTAGATGCTACAGCTTAGGGACTGGAGAGTGCCTTCGTGGAAAAAATTCTATAAACATGGTGCTATCACAATGTGGTTTCCTTCTTTCCAGGGTTGAATCCCTTCCAGTTTCTGCCTACTTTTGGTCTCTTTCCAATACCTTCAAATAGCTGCTTACCTTCTCTTTAATTTTTTTAAGTGTTTTAAATGCTATCCTATAGAATCCTTATTCCTTTCCAAGCATTTGCACCATTGCTCCTTCTGGACTTATCTTGAGTGAGAAATAAATAAACTTTGATGTAATTTAATCCACTATTCTTGGGTTTCTGTTATGGTGGAGCCAAGCCTAAGCCCAAAAGACACAGCTAGGGTCAGAATACTCTCCCTAGGGGAATGGACAATCAGTCTCATGATGAACTTGAGATAGGAAGGAGGCAGAGTGGGTTCCCTGGGAAGGCAGGTAATTCAGATGCCATTGCAGGACTGCAAAAAGCAGCCAGCAGACACAGAAAAAGAGGCAGTTTTGCCAGCGTTGACAGTAAGACGTTCTCATAAAATTAACCCAGAAGTTTGAAACAGAAAAAAACTAAATGGGACACTATTTAGTGTCCAACTTATTATCCCATAAGTTTTTTACACATTCAATGATCACAGATTCCAAATTCAAAAGATTTTCAAAACATTAAATATGCTGTCCCTAAGTCATATGATCTATTCTGACTGTCCATGCCACCGAATTTTTGGTTAGAAAAACATGCTCACTACCCCTACACGCCATTAAGAATGCAAGATGACTTTTCTTTTAGATTGGATTTATTTTTCACTTTCCTAAATATGTTAGCCAAATGGCTGCACAGAGTAATTTGCTCCCAACTACACGTGCAGATCCACGGATATACATTCCCACAGAGAACGTCCTTCCCTGGGATTCCCAACTAAGACGAGAAACAGAAGCTTGGACACAGAAAATGATCAAAAACCATTGGCTAGTGCTACAGTCCTGGCACCAGGTTGGAATACCCTCAAAGCTTTTACACTGTATTTATCTTTCACTCCCGACCAGGCATCAGAAGACAAAGGGGACACAAGACAAACACAGTGAACTGGATGATGTTTTCCTAGTTGAAAACTGTAAGTTGAAAGAGAGAAACAATGACATTACAGAGTTGTTTATATCTACCCATTTTCTTTTCTAATTTATTACTAAGTAAGAAAGCGATTTGAGTTGATCATACGCAGTCACATTTGCTTTCTGAATAGGTTCGGTCCCTGCCACAAGTTTGGGAAAGCTCTCTTTATCAAACTGGAATCTCTTCATGGAAGAATAATGCTATTTTTGTTATTGTCACCTGTCTCCAAGAAATTGAGAGCGGTGGGAATGTGTTTCCTATTAGACAATATTATCCTTAGTTCAATTTCTCGTGTGTCTTAATGCTCTATGGTCCCCCACCTTCTGTCACTATTGCCACTTTGTACTAAGGAAAGTCTCTAGGAGAGGTCTGTACGGGGTACTGTTTATTGACATCTTCCTACCCACCCCTCACACAGTCACCCTGTAACCAGAACATTCCTCTCTAGCTCTTTCTCCCCATTGCACACACATACACACCACACACACACACATACACACACACACACAGGAGGGTTCCTTAACCATTTTTATTTCTGTCAATAGCATTGGAAAGCAAAGTCCTTGGTTTATCATTTTGTATAAAATATTTCGCAAAGCATTGCAATGTGTACCTGTTATCATCAGCTCCATAATTCTTCTCCCTGCCCGCAGTCTCTGCATCCTGGCAGTTTATCATCTCTGCATGCTCTGTGCTTTAGATTCAGTCACCTCTGAAGCACAGGCAAAGCCTGCAGCAACCAAGCAGGGCATTGCTTCAGTCTGTATGTAAGAGTTAATTGCAGTCCCACTCCTTGAAGTACTGCCACAATTCCCTGCTTCACTGAAGGGTCTTTGATATCAACCTACTGCTCTTGGGAAGATTACAACTTGTGCATTTGGATTCTTCTAGTCAAAGTACGCGAGAACACCAGGTCTGAAAGCAAAATTGCTTTCTGTGCAGCATGTAATCTCCACACCTCTCAATTCCCATGGTAGGGGCACTGTAAACTGAGGAGCAGGCTTGTCTCTGAAAAGTAGCTCTTCACTTGTAGTTTCAAAGCAATTTTTCAGTCCCAGAGGATAAACGTCTTGCATATCTGCTGCAACTTGCTGAGAAGTTACGATCCTTATACACTATGCTATTGACCCACCACCAATAGGATATGATCTCTTGAGACAGTATTTCCAAAAGAAAGCATCTACACATATTTCCAAAAGAAATCCTCCACATTCATTTCTGGATTGTGTCTTTGAAAAAATGGAAGTCATCTGCCGAAGAGCTGAAGGTGGGTTTTCTTTGTTGTGTATGGATATCGGACCTGATAACTTAGGGCATTAGGAAGAGTAAGTGACATAAGAAAATTTCACGTGTTTGAGATGTCTATAAAGTTTAAAGGAACTTAAATTATTTTTAGTCTTTTGGAAATCTTAAGGAAAAAAAGGCCTTTTTCTGGAAGAGTTCTCATTTTTTGTTTGTTTGTTTGTTTTTTTTGCGGTACACGCGGGCCTCTCACTGTTGTAGCCTCTCCCATTGCGGAGCACAGGCTCCGGACGCGCAAGCCCAGCGGCCATGGCTCACGGGCCCAGCCACTCTGCGGCATGTGGGATCTTCCTGGACCGGGGCACGAACCCGTGTCCCCTGCATTGGCAGGTGGACTCTCAACCACTGCGCCACCAGGGAAGCCCAAGAGTTCTCATTTTTAAAACATTTTTGTTTCACTTCTTGACTAAAACCAATACTAATTATAACAAAGTCTTTGTTCAAACGTTAAAACCTCAAGTGCCCTTCACCTGGATGCCAACAAGCACACGTGGATTACAACAGAGACCACACAGTTACTTTGGAAATTGACTTTCAGATGTGTCTTCAGCACATTACTTCTCAAATTGGGGTGAAATTTAACTGGAATTTTCCAGAAAAATGAATATATAATAAAAACCTACTACAATACATTTTTAAAGCACCAAAATCATTCTACCTCTATTTGGTATTTTTGTTAAACTCACCTTGAAAATAAAAAATAAGCACACTGGAGCAAAATATATTCTTGCATCCTTATGTTCAAAGTTAGTGATTAGTGATTGCTTTTTCTTTTTCTCTTAAGACCAAGCAGCAAGTTGATGACAGAACTAGGAATGAGCCTGGAAATATCAATATTCTTTGGGATTTTACAGCTCTTTTCATCTTCAAAGTGCTTTACAAAATTTTCTAATTAGGCTCACATGTCCTGTCTCCTAGTTAGGCTCTGTAATCAGAAGACAGCATACCTGTTCTTCTTTCCTTAGCTCTAAGCAACATGCTATTCTTAATCATTTCTAAATTAAAGAAAAAAGTGTTTGTAATAATGTCGACTTAATTAATGACAAATCTGGACATTACTCTAAATACGGATCCAATTGCCTGGGCCCTAATCTATATTAGCAAAGCTTGGCTATTATTTATTCAGAGCAAAGATAACTTTTAATTGTAAAATTATCTGTAATGAAATGCCATGGTTAAAGTAGTTGTATTTCTGACCAACCTAAAATATTATTCGAAAGGCTTTCACTTTATTTCCATGAAAAATATTTTGTTTGACATGTCCTTACTATTTTAAAAATCATTTTTTAGCAAGCTGTGCTTTTTAGTAAACTTTTAAGTAGGCGTGAGATAGGTTAGTCTTTAAAATGAGAACTAAACATGGAAATGAGGAAATCTGTATTTTATTTGCGTTTCTGTCACTAACTAGCTGTATGATTTCGGACAAGTCACTTATTGTTTCTGGATCTCAATTTCCTCCTTTGTTAATCAAAAGGGGTTTTTTCCCCCTCTGGCTCTGTGACCCTAAGAGTAATTGTGTGCATCTCAGGACGTCCTGCGTGCATGGGTGCTTGACCGTCTAAAGCCCCTCTGGTACTTGCTGTCATCATTGGGTGTATATAGAGGTTGAGTATCAGAAGTAGCTACCTGGTCACCAGGCATTTCATCCCTCAGCCATAATATGGCCAATTAAATAGCAATAGATCAGGTCAAAAATAGAAGCATCTGGACATCCGTCTTCACTCAAAGCATCTCTTTGGTTTGACCCAGTGTTGTATGGAGAGAGACTACAGACTCTTGGAAGACTTTTCCTTCCTGCCATTTCTCCCAACCCTCCACCTGTAACAGGGGCCTTCTTCTGAAGTAGTTTCTTTCTTTTGTGAGGCCTGTTAGGGAAACGTATGAACATAAACCCCCATTTTAAGCTTTATCAAGTGCTTGCACCTTTGAGTGAAGGGGCTGTTGTATCCCTTTCTGAGAGCGTGTGTTGAGCCTGGAGAGGAAGGTGAAGCTTCGGTTTGGGGGAGGGTGGGTGTCAAGGGAAGTAACTCAAAACTCCATCAAACCAAAAGAAAGAAGGAGAATGTGAATGACGAAAATGAAGAATGCAGGAAAACAAACTTCACATGTTATCATTTAGGAAGGGGAAAGCCCTGCCTGCTCACATGATACTAGCAGAGATGTCGGGCTAGGCCACAGGACCTCTAGGTGTAAGTAGGATTCCCTGCATTTGCAGTGTCTTTGAGGGCATATTCGTTTCAGGCCCTAGAATATGTATTCAAAACAAATGTATCCCAGCAAGTCTAAGTTCCCCAGCTCTATGACTCCCTGTGTGTGTTGGTGAGGAGAGGCAAGGAAGAGAAAGCAAAACACAAACTCCTAGAACAATCTCACTTTAAAACAGCATGTTACTGAGTGGAAAGGCAGGCAAACAGAAGGAATGCATCTTCCTCCTAATAAATGACAGTGGCTTGAGTTGTAGCAGAGCATAATATCTGCACAGGTCATTGTGTTCACCGTTGTTGGTGCTGTGAATTCTCCCTTTGATGTAATCTATTTCCTCGAGTATCTCAGCTTGGAGGTGGTCTAAACAAATACTGCTAATAACTTCAGAAACAAACTAGGAATCCAAAATATTGATTCAGTGTTTTACTCAGAGTGGAATGTTTTGTATTGGAAAGTCGCCGCGATGTTCCTCTATTAGGCAGATAATTAAAATGTTGCATTTTTCTTTCAGGAGAATATTCAGTTAGGTGTTAGTACTGGTGCTTTGGCCAAACACTTCACAACGGACCTATATTCATGAAACCCAGTCTGTGAGCAATGATGATTTTAGGGTAACCACATTTAGCAAATAAAGATATGAGATGCCCATTTGAATTTGAGTTTAAGATAAAGAACAAATATATATTTTATTACAGGTGTGTCCCACAAAATATATGGGGCATACTTATACTCAATTAATTATTGTATTTATCTGAAATTCAAATTTAAACAAGTGTCTTAAATTTAATCTGACAACCTTCAGTGGTTTTCAGCAGAAACATGAACCCTTTTAGCCTACTCTCAGTGGTGGCTTGGATTGCAATACGGAGAGAAACTCTGTTCCTAGGATACCTTTCACATTGTCTTATTTTACAAAAGAGCAGGAGGCCGACAAGTCCCCATAGGTTTGCAATTAAAGTACCAAGTGTGTGACCATGTGTGAACACGACCTCTGATCCAAAGTCATCGTCTTAAATAATTATTTCCAAACAAGGGGATGGTGTTTGTAAATTATAGAAAAGTTGCATCATTCTCATACTGTCACCTTTAAATTTGGGTTTAAATGAGTCGTATTGAATGATTTACTGATGCTTTGTTAACCACTGGAATTGTGGAATTGTATATTTTTTCCGTCTCTGTTTTTTTCACTCTGTCCATCTTCAGGAGACACTGTGCATTGTTTCCCTGTGTGACGTGCTCCCTGCTCCAAGACTGCTTCGGTCACGGTCACAGCAAGGGCTGCTCCCAGAGCCCCGAGGACCCAGTGTCGAATCCTGAAGGCAGCCATGTGCTCATGACTTGAACAACTTCGTTCTGAGTTTGCACCATCGGTAGAGCCTCTTAATAGATTAAATTGACTCATTAAATTTCATTTCAGCAGCTCAAATCTTCCACCTTCTAAGCAAAATCTATGAATAAGGGAAAAATACTCAACTGGGAAATTAAAAAAGCATAAATCTTTCCTAAAGAGTCTTCCCCAGTCTCCCTGTTAGTCTCAGTAGATACCTTCCCTGTCAGTGGCAGAGAGAAGCGCCTTCAGGTGGGAATCACTCTCCACCTTACTCCCCGCCCACCTCCTCTGGCGCTTAGACAAATATAGAGTAAGTTTTTCTATATGAAGATTTACTTCGTTATAAACTTTTACATTTTGCTTCTCTGTAATACTTTTTGGTCTAAATTCATAAATGGTCAGTCCAATGTGGTAGAGATGACTCAGTGACAGACCTGATCATATACTTTATCAAACATCCAGTTAGCCATCATAGGAACAGTTATTTATTGACTGTTTACTAGGTGTGAAGTGCTCTGTTAAACAGTTTACTTAAATTATCACATTTAATCCCAAGAGTAACTCTCTGAGGTAGGTAATATTATTTTTCAGGTTTTATAGATGAGGAAATGGGATTTAGCAAGTTTAAGGAACTTGCCCAAGGTCCACAGCGTATAAGCAGCAGAGGCAAAATCCAAACGTGCTTCAGTTATACCAGGATCTGAGCTGTCAGAGGAACTATTTTGTTATTATCACTAAGAGAACCTGCAATTCCTGAGGCCACATCAACGTAAATATTTTTAAGCAGCATTGGATTATTTCCCCAAGTAATTTCTCACATTCTCATTTCTGTTCAACACCTTTTTTTGGCCATCTGTGGTCTATAGGGCCCTATACATGCAACTGTAAGCAGGAGTTAGTTGCTCAGAGAAGTGAAATTGGGTGGCCATTCCTGGCCTTCTTAGCTTATTGCTAGAAGCTAGAGTGGGGAGGGGGTTGTGGTGGGTTGTCCTTCTTAGAGTCAGTTATCTTAATAACACGAGAAAATCATCTAAACCAACATTGTTCTTTAGACTCTACATGCATGTAACCCATAGACACCTTGGCTAAATGCTATTTGATGTTATTACAGAAAGAAGAGCAGAATGAAGTTCGTAGCCAGATCTAAATGCAATAGTAAAGTATTTCAAAGAGAAGTTCTCCAACTGCTTCACAAAGTAACCATAATGGGTAGTTATTTTTCTGGAAGGCTTGGTCCATCAGTATATATTTTTTCTTTGGGCACTAGGAAAATTTCAGTTAAATTTACTTTTCAGTCGTCGTAAGAATCTCAACCTTATGTTCCTAGACAGTTTATTTTTCCAAAATGGTTTCCAAACTCCATTTTTAATTAATTAAAATCTGCCTTGTTTTCCATATCCTTTCATGTTGAACAATGTTACAAACTAATTTTTAGTCACGCACAATTTCTAAATAAACAGACAAGCATGAACATCATCAGTAGACAATATTTACTTCTCTCTAAGGTGTTTCGTTTTCATCTCTTAAAAATTCCACTTTTTAAAAAAAATACCACATACACACACATCTAATCTGCAATCACATAGTGTCTTTCTCTTTAACATGTCTTAGTTGAGACCATGGCCCCTGCACTTGAATCACTTCAATCTCCTTCCACATGGTCCTCTCCCTCCCACAGTCCTGTACTGTCAAGTCACTTCCTTGCTAAAAATACTTCCAGAATTTTCCAGATATTCTGAGTCTTTGATTTGATTCACAAAGCCCTGCCAGATCTGGTCTTCTCACCCCCAAATACCTCTTTCTATCCTAACACTTCATATTTGGGCTGTGTTACAACTTTTCATTTGTGGTACTGTATACACAAAGTATTTGGAAGATTGTGCTGATTCTTAGTAAGAGCTCTCTAAGGGTTATTCTTGGTGTTGTTATATATAGAAGTGGTTTTTAAATTATTATCCAGTATGTATCCATGATAATTCTTCTCCTCAATTGAAATATATAGTTACTTTCTTTTATAATCAGTCACCAGAAATTCTTTCTGGATCAAAGTAAGAGATTCATTCCTTTAGACAAATGTTTAAATGTACATAACGCTCTTAAAAGAGATGGGTAAAACACTTGATAAAGACCAAAAATAAGATCATTTTCTTATTTCTTTTTTTGTGCTTTTTGTCTTTCAAATTTGAGATTGGGAAAGAAGCTTAGAGAAAGTTGAAAGCAAGGAAGGAGAAGAGGCTCCAGCAGGGTTAGTTTGATTGATCTCTTAGTTTGAAGCAATTGTACACATTGTACATTTTATACGTGTGCTTAGTGCTTATGTACTCCAGTCAGTATATTCATACTGGTAAGAAAGTTCCTTACCTTCTACAGAGTCTCACATGATAGGAATCCAAGCTTATTTTCAAATTAGAAAATAATCTTTCAGTGCATCCACCAGTATGTGCTGCCACATAAGTGCTCAAAACTAGCAACAACAAAAAATGCAGAAAGGAATTAAGAAGTGTTTTCAGTTATACAACAGATTGTGTATGTACTTGTGTCAAACTGCTTTCACTACTGAACAGTATTTTAACTTACAGGACATATATGTCATTGGTTAAATGTCCTGCAATAAGTCATCTCTGTGAAATCAAACTAGGTTTGCACTTAAAGCAAAATTTTCAAGTTTGTTAGATGCTGGTAATTGTATGTGTGTCAAAGATTTGTGTTGCTCTGGTGATAGGAACTCAATGTTAAACTAGATTTTAAAAAATCATTGTAAATTAATTACTTATTTTTAAGTGATAATAATCTCAAAAACTAAGTTTTTAAAAATGGAACTCCATGAACAGGAAAATATGTCTGCAGGTACTTGTCTCAGGATCCCAAGTCCTGGTTCGCCTTTCCTTTAGTTGAAAGGTTATTTACCTGTGGTTCATGGACCTTGTGAAGTGGTTTTCTTTTTCTTTTTGAGGTGAGGAGTGGAGAGAGGGAAAAAACATTTACATTGAGGCTCTTCCTTCTAATTGTCAGTTGATAAACATAATTTCTCCGTATTTTTGCTTCACTGATCGGAAAGGCTAGTAGTTAATGGCCTTTTATTACAAACTTCCTTTAGCACGCAGCCCAGCAGTTAGGCTTGAGCATGCTCCGTGACCCCTCACTGCCTCGCCACCCGCTTTGATCAGAATTTTGCTCAGTGACACACATCTAATAACCAGGAGTGGCATGAACTGAACCACCAAGACCCTGATTTATTCCTCACCCCACATCCTCAGCCAAATAGGGGTGTAATTAGCTATTATGCCAACTGCCAATATAATCTGACCTTGTGTTCAGGCTGGGGCAAAAACAAAACAAAACAAAACGAAAAAACAAGAAAGGCATGCCTCTGTACCAACAAAAGCATGAAGATAGCACAGCAGGAATTCAGCCTCTGGGACTAGCCAGCACAGTAGCCCGGAAGCAAACAAATTTTGCAATCAGTTTTGTTGCTTTGTTTTGCATAACTTTTTTATCTAGTACAACAGCATGAAGAAAAGAAAAGGCGTGTTTGGAATGAAGACTTCAGATGACAAGCAAGATTCTTCTCTAACATTCCAAGCTGTATAATCCAAACTTATGAGCCTGTGATTGGGAAGAGCTCTTAATGTAGAAAAGAGTTGAGAAATGATCGCCAACACTTGTTTTTAACTCTTCACTAATGGATACAGAAAAACGAAATGGCTCTGATTTATACTACCTGCTCCAACTATGCAACCCCAAGGGCAACATGAAACAGGCCAACTAAAAGTCCTATAACTAAAAGTTCTGCATCAGTGGTCTAGGACTGTAATACTGTAATGTTTCACAAATCACCTAGGGATCTTGTTAAAATGCAGATTCTAATTTGGTAGGTCTAAGGCAGGACCGGAGTTCCAGCATTTCTAACAGGCCCACAGGTGAAGCCAGTGATGCTGGTCCCTGAACCACACTTTGACTAGACTCTCAGAGAGTAACCATTTTTGGCCTGGCTAATCCTCAGCATGGTCTCAGTTTGTCACTTCATTTTGCATTTAAAATATTCTGGAATTCCCAGTCACCTCCTGCCCACTGGATTAGAAGTATCATAAGCCATTTGAAATGAGCTCTGAGGAAGATAATTAAGTACGCTTCCATAGAGAATTTAAGAATAGGACTTTGTAAGATAATTTATAAAGATTTGTTTTTCTAATTATTGTGGAAAATTTGGAAGATATAAAACAGTAATCAAGATAACAAAAATCACCCATAATCTCATCTTTCAGAGATGGACTCAACATATTTTTGTATATTTCTCATTAGAACCCAAGATACTTACATATTTTGGACCTAATTCTTTTCGCTTAACGTTTTATTATATACATTTGCTGTTTCATCTGAAAATGAGATTTAGTATTCTGGTCTATGGAGGCACTATAACTTATTGAATGGTTTTCTTTCATTCAACATTTACCTTGCCTCCAAAATTTCCTTGTTTAAAATATTCAGAAATACAGTAATAGAATTTTAAAAATAGAGTCACTGTTACAACTTACTTTCTATAAGTCTTTTAATGGGGAAGATTTCTCTTCACCCATGAGGATGTTCTCTTATGCATTTTCTTTTCCACTCTCTAAAAGAATGTTCTCCAGAAGCCAAACTTACTGCTTTACTGTCTCTGTACTTCAAGTCAGAGAAAAAAAAAAAAGAAGTCACAACCGTTTTCCCACCTGTAGTAACCTAGGTGCATCTTAACTGAAAACCACTGATAATTCTTCCATTTCTTCTCAGTTTTAGTGATTACATTCTTTTTCTTCTGGAGGATATCTTTTAGCTGTTATTTTTCTCTAATTTATGTTTCAAAAATATCCCATTCTCAATTTATACACGTGGTGCTACATTATTAAGCCATTCTTTTAGGATAAAAATGATCATAATGAAAGAGTATGTTTTATCACGTATTCTTCCTGAGACTCAGAGTACTATCACATAATCGAATTTACTTTCTCTCCCATCTCCTCCTCCCCAGGCACACATAGCCTTCCCCTCCCAGCTCCTAGGAGAAGGGGGTGGTAGTTTTGCCAAAAATACCACCTTAATGACCTGGTTATTCTATATGAACTACATCAAAATAGTTGGTATTAGATGGGATTCTGTTGGCCTCAAATGATAAAAAGCAACTCAAACTAGCTTTAAAGGGAGTGGTAGTGGAATTTATTGACTTGTGTAACTGGGATAATCAAAACGAGAATTAGCTTCAGCAACTGATGGATTTCGTGATTCGACTAATGTCATCAGGGCATATAGCCACCAGAAAGTCAAGGTTTTATACTCAAAAGAGAGGGTTCCTTTCCTGGAAGTCCCAGCCAACCATTTCCCCAGTGGGAGGGATGATTGAAGCCCTGGCCTTTGTCACATTCCTACTTCTGAACCAGTAGTTCAGAACCAGTGGTGAAGGGATTCAGTAGTCTGGCCATCTCCTGTATCATGTATCTGTCCCTGATGCCGTTAAATAGGGTTGACACCACCTAATCCACATGGATTTAGAGTGAAAGAGTATGGTTCCCTGAAGAAAAAATTAAGACACTGTTATTAAGAGAAAAGGAAAAGGATAGCAGGGAAGCAAACTAACAGATGTCCACTGTAAGTATGGTGACCATATTTCTCAGTTTGTCCAGGACAGCCTTGGGTCACACCTGTTTGCATTTGTATTGGATATTTTCATTTTGAATGTGTTAGTATTGATAGTTGAAATAAAGTAAGTCAGAATAGATAGACCTCTACTCTGTACAGATCTTCCTTGACTCAGGATGGGGTTATGTCCTAATAAACTTACAGTTAAGCTGAAAATATCACAAGTTGAAAATGCATATAATACACCTAACCTACCAATCATTATAGCTAAGCCTCACCTACCATAAACATGCTGAGAACACTTACATTAGTGTACAGCTGGGCAAAATCATCTAACACAAAGCTTAGTCTATAATAAAGTGTTCAATATCTCAAGTAATCTATTGAATACTGTACTGAAAGTGAAAAACAGAATGGTCGTCTGGGTACGGAATGGTTGTAAGTGTATCCGCTGTTTACCCTGGTGATTGCGTGTCTGCCTGGGAGCTGAGGCTCGCCGCTGCCCAGCATCACGAGAGAGCATCAAACCACAGATCACTAGCCCAGGGATCCAAAACCTGAAATACGGCTGCTACTGAATGCACAATGCTTTTGCACCATCATAAAGTCGGAAAATCGTAAGCTGAACCGTGGTAAGTCGGAAACTGTCTATACTTCCAACTTATGCCATAACCTCATATAACAGTGTGTAAATCTACTACAAGTTATTCACTTTATTGTTGGTTCTATTTGTATATTTTATAACAAACCATTTGGGTAACAGTGAAAAATAAGGGGCATACTTAATGTAAATTGAATGATTGCACTTCTGTTCCTCAAAAAAGTTGATGATGAATGTGTAAATGGCACAAAATGTTTCAATACATTTATGTTCCTCTGTGGAGGCTATTATGATATCACTCTAGAAAAATAAATTCCATTGTCCCACAGGAAAAATGGAAGACATCACTCTGTGAAGGAAGAGTGAACAGGTCCTTCAAAATTTGGGAGTTATGTGAGAAAGACTGTGGATGAAGAGAGAAGCTTAACATTGCTCTTGCAAAAAGTATGTGTGTATATCCCTCTGAGAAACATGACTTTTCATTTAGATCAAATGACTACTTTTCTAAATTAATTTTGCTCGTTTTGAATTCCAAGTTTTCTTGTACACATGCCAAAGTGATAACTATTAATATTTGGGCTGTTTGCAAAAAACTAAAAAGAAATTTGAAAAAAATTAAATGATGAAAGTTTTATATCGATGTCAGGTGTTCAAAATAAGTTACTTAAAAAGTTGTCTCAATTTTTATGTCACTTATAGATGGAAGCTTATTTTATTTATTATAAACTTAGATATTATTATAAATGGTATCCTAAAGTCAGTTGAAAACTTCAGTCCTGAAGATCAAGTTGTTTTTGTTTTTTTTTTTTAAGGTGATAATACAAATACAAATTTGGGAGAAGTACAGAATTATGCAAGAAATAATGCCCTTACTAAATTAAGAGCTCTATAAAGTAGTGATATTCTACCAAATTAAATATAAGCCATGTTTCTTAAAATCTACAAATACTGGGCTTCCCTGGTGGCGCAGTGGTTGGGGGTCTGCCTGCCGATACAGGGGACGCGGGTTCGTGCCCCGGTCTGGGAGGATCCCACGTGCCGTGGAGCGGCTGGACCTGTGAACCATGGCCGCTGTGCCTGTGCGTCCGGAGCCTGTGCTCCGTGGCAGGAGAGGCCACAGCAATGACAGGCCCGCGTACCGCAAAAAAAAAAAAGAAAACTACAAATACTTTTATCCTATAATATGCTTTTTTCTGATGAAGCTGATGTTGAATACACATATACAATTTAGGATGGCTATAAATGTCATCATCAAGGATTCTCAAAATGTTTGGGTGTTTGAAAAACCACTTTATAAATTAACATAGGTGTTCCACAATTATATTGAACTTTTTGAATGAGTCATCTAAATTTTACTTGCATTTTTTCAAAATCAGTTGGAAATCTAAACAATGGAACAATAAAATAATTCACCTCCTGAATGTTTTAGCACACGGCAATTATCCATAACAATATTCGTAAACAGGAGGAGATGACTGAGTATTGAGAACTAAACTGTGTGCACTACTTACACTTGAAGTTTTACAATTGTGCTCTGTATTGCCTCAGCTTAAAGGCTATATCTTTGGATGATTTCCCTTCTATGTACTGAATAAATATATATTCTATAACAGGATAGAATGAGATTGAGAAGTGCTAGATTTCCATAGCATCTAATTTATGTGAAATGTTCAAAAGAATCATTAATAGGGACAACTTGTATGGTAAGTTTTGACTAATAAAAATATGATCCTTTTTATGTGTGTGGTGTTTGTGTGTGTTAGAAACATGAAAAGAGAGAGAGAAAAAGAGACCTTTATTTCTTCAAAGAAACACAAACTGTGTTGACCATGGCAGCCTCCAGATAGTGAGACGGAGGAGTCTGAAAGGTAAAGAACATAGTTTTTATTTTGCATCTTACTATTTAAAAAAGTTATCTTGAGTATACATTGATTTTGTAAGAATAAAATTATGTGTATGTATAACAGATTCACTTTGCTGTACACCTGAAACTAACACAACATTGTAAATCAACTATACCCCAATAACGATTTTTTTAAATCTTGCAGAAAAAAAATAAAATTATTTCTGAATCTAAAGACATAGAGAAATAAAATATTTTGAAAATATTGTTCTACCGTCCTTCATGGGTATTAGAGAGAAATTTAGAAATCTTTAAAAATCCAAGTTAATCATTTTAATGGTGAGAATTTTGCAAACTGTTCCTAGCCTGAGAACGACATGTTTAGACATTGGTCCAGGTTTTAAGTATTATCAAGGTGACCATTCATGTTAACAAACACGTCTTGCTCACAGGGCTGCGATTTTTGTTGGTAATTTATTTTGTTTCCATATCAGCCACACACAGTCACAAAATTCAAGTTCTTTTCCATGGAAAAAGGAAAAATAATATGTTAATCTTGGAAGTAGGTAATTGACTATTTTAAGGCTGGAGAATTAATAGATATTACCTTCATATATTTCACTACCAGTGTAATCTCAAAGGAAAGAATGAGCAGAGTAGCTACATTTGTTGAACTTACCTTGGCAGCAAAGAGCACTTTTTCTGGCAGTGATCATGTACTTAGCTGATAAAGGAAAAAATACGTTTGGGAGACCACACGTGAGCATTAGAAGCCATTACTTTCCTTGAACTCTTCTTGGTCCCAAAGAAACTGCTAGTTGCCCTCCAAACTGCAACCCAAGTGATGCTTTGTCTATAAGACCTTTTATATCTATAAATAGATAAAGACATAGATGTAGATATAGATAAAGGTACCTTGCAATATTTAGGCATTTGATGCTAAGTAGATAAAATACTCAACAGACAATTGACTGATTTTTTTTCCACACCAGATGGCTTTGCATCATGACACAACCATAATTTCTTTCAGGAGACAAACAGTTTTGTATCTGCAAGGGTATAACTCTAGATAAAGTGTTAGGTCTCAGAAGAAATTTAAAGTTAACCTCATCTATCCATACACTCAATTCTAAGAGAATGTTTTGTTTTCCCAGCTTTAAGAGGTATCAGTTCTCCCTGTGACACCATCCCAAACCATTTTAGTCAGAAACAGGTGAAGCAAAGAATGTTATAAAATAACCATACTGGATGAATTTCATGAGCCATTGACAGCCATGACACAATCCAAAACCATTTTACAAAACATTTACATTTCTCAAGAATTAGTTTCATGAGTTCAGAAGGTTTCTACTGGGAAACTTGCTGAGATTCGGTCATGAACTTTGAATAATGTCAAGAGCTTGACCTCTGAATGTGGTGACTAGGTTGACATTCTGCTGGTGCTCCCATGTGCTTAGTCACTGTGCAACTGAAAATGAGCAAATAAAGGTAAAATGTCATGACAGCTTAGCTCAAGGCAATCGTCCATGTGAAATAAAACGAGAGCATATGCAAAATTATTTTATCCTGTGGTGTGCCTGGACTCAAGGAAGCTACAGTTTCTTCTTCCCTTTTGAAGTCTTGGGCAGGCATTTAGCTAAACATGGTCTCTTCTCTGTTCTCAGAACAAGTGTCTCCAAGTGCACTCCAAGTGTAGTGAAACACCTTCTCTCTTTTTCTCACATATCCCCTCTAGAATAGGGGATAGCCATGACCAAGAAAAGAATCAGCTCACAACTGAGCCTCCAAGAAGGAGTTTTCTTATACAACTGCTTCTACTGAGCCGTGGGTGGGGTGGATGTTGAGGAGAGGAACGTAAAGGACAGAATTAAAATGCCACCAGAAAGCACAGGACTTGGGGGCGGGAGGGGGAGTAAGCAGAATTCTAAGAGGGCCTTCAAGATTTCTGCTGCTGATAAACGAACACTGTATAATCTCCTCCCCTGAAGTATGGGCAAAAGTTACAGCAAGAATAATTTGAGAGTATTTTACACTTTAAAAAATCCTGAATTTTCTTTTAGTATCAAAGCTAAAGTTTATGCCATAAATGATAGATGTGGGAAATATATTTGGTGATAGAAGAGTCCATTTTTCTGCCCCAGACATGATCATTATCCCATGATCTGATACAGTCAGCAAGGAGCGTGCTGGTGAAGTCCTTGAGAAAGTTCCTTGACCTGCCCCCTCCCCCAGCAGGGGCTCAAGGCCAGAGAAGCAGATAACTAGCTTCCCAAGAGGCTTGAGAGCAAGCTGAAATCCAGCTGTGCTTCAATTCCTACGAAGCTCTTTGCGGGGAGGGGTTGTGGAGGAGAAGACGTCACACAGAGACTCCTCATATATGTAGCGTGGCAGAAGTGAACGGAAGCAAGTGTGGAGCTCCAGGAGGGTGCTGGAGAACTTCCAGAATTCCTCATGCACAGAGAAAGACAGGGAATGATTGCATTCAGAAGACCTACTGACCCCGTGTCACCAGGTGATCGCCCTGCCTCTTCCAAGTCTGATATTCCAGGACTCCATAACAGGTACCCTCAGCAAGGTTGAGGAGGGAAACTAAAGTTGAAGTCAAGTGACTGGAGCAAAGATTAGCTCATCCTCTTCAATTATATGGTATGTCTCACCCTGCTGTTGCTCTTAGCTGTTCATTCCCTGCCCTGAACACACGGTGGAAATTCGAGACAGCATAGATTTCTTTCTCCAAATGCCCTGTATTTTATTTTCCTTTGCCCTGTCATCCAATATATTACCACACTCCTTAATTGGTAGTTTGGGGCCTTCGCTTCTTTCTTTCCACACCTAGATTCTTCTAGGAAATCCACTGGTTCCCCATCCCTTTGGCAGTGCAGTGAGCCACAGAAAGACGACTTACAGGCACGTGGTACCTTCCCATTTTGATACAAATTACTAAAGTGCATATTTTTTCAGTGGTGTAGTGGGATTAGCACTCTGTGGCAGGGCTCTAGAAATGCAGATCAACTCAAACTTGTTAAAACAGTGGCCCAAATCCCAAAAGAGACAATTGGCCTTTTGTGAAGCAATTTGCAAGTATCAAGTTCCACCTTTAAAACTTACTATGCCCTGTTATTATGTGATTAGTAGAGTCAACAACAGCAGCCATGTTTTCACCTAGTTCGCATACTTTACAACATCACAAACCAGGCTTTGCATGTGGTTCTGAAATACAACAGTTCCTCAAGATCTATCAGTTAGTAACCGGCCCACTGTGGCAGTACCAGTGTGCTCTGACACAGAGCATAACCATGGGTGGTACAGACAACAGTCACCAGCACCCTAGATATGGTTTACACAACACGTGTTGATATTATGAATGATAAATATTAACTATATCTTACAGTAAAGGCAGATTATAAAAATGTGCAAAGTTAGATTATTTCCCTGGCTATTATTTTCTTTTCAAATGCAGAATAGAATGCTCTGCAGTTTGGGAGTACACTCAGGTGGTTAGTGAATAAAAAGCTTGAGCAAAACTTTAGAGAGACGCTTTCCCAGATTTATGCAATGCAGTGAGGATGGAGGAAAGAAGGTATGTACATTGGTTATATCCTCTGTGCCCTTCAGTATTCTGTTAAGAATATCTTCAGTGTGTACATTATCAAACATTTATTTCCATATATACCAATCACCACCCTCAACTGGATGGTACCTCTTTTTTCTAAACCTCTTTAGCTCCTTTGTATACATATTTTATGGCCCTTAGAAATTCTGTTTAGTAGTAGAGATATTTCCTCTATGTGATTTGAAGCAAATTGTGGGCAGTGACATTGAACGGAACATAATTTATTGAATGTACTGCTATTCGGCGTCTAGCAAAATTCATTGCATGTATTTCTTGCTCAATAAATATTTTTGAATGAGTGAGTGAGAGAGTGAATGAGTGAATGGGTGAATGAATTTAAATGTAAACCAAAACGACACAGTGAGCTCTATTCTGGCTGTCACTAGTCTTCACTCAGTGTGTCTCTGACCGGCTCCCATACACTGATAGCAAATACACTAAGGAAGCTGAAGACAAAAGTTCCCAGATGACTATCCAGTAGTTGGATGCATGTTAGGTCCACCTCTGCCTTGTTCTGCATTTTATACTCATGACCCCTTTCAGCATGGAAGAATTACTACATTGCAAGGTTAGTGTGCTAGTAAAACAAACTTGGTGTGTGGTTAATGTCTTAGCAGAAGTAAGTAGGTATCAATAAACTTAATTCAAAAGCAGAAGGTGAGTGGTAATTTCTGACAGTAAACAGCAACCTTGCACCTGCTACTGATGCCTTCCCAGCGAACTCTTGCAAAACTGCTCATTTCACACAATAAACCATGAATGGGAGATCAAGTCCCATTCATTCTCTTCAGACTTGAGGTTGCTTCTTCCTGGTTTTTCTCTTCAATATTTGGTTTACGCTCCCGTATCTACAGAGAAAGTTGTGATCACAGGATGGTTTTTGTTTCTTGTTTTATATGTATATGTTATTGCACTTGGTCAAGAAGCTCTTTTTCAATGCCTTTCTGTGTGACACACATAAGTTAGGTGCTGAGGAACAGTAAACAGAGACAGAAAGCCTGCTCACAGTTCTGTGTAGAGGCACACAGGTTCAAGTAGACTACCAGTCTCCAGGATTCTTGAAACTAGCACTCCATTTTTCTTTAAAAACTGAAATTCTCATTTCAGACCCAAAAGATGAATGACAACATCTTCATTCCAACAGAGGATTTAAAACTTTTGAGCAAATCTGGAAATAAAAAGGACTCCATTCTTCAGTGCCACTGTTTGATGCCGATAGTGGAAATATTGCTTGCGAATGTGGTTTTACCTCTCAAAATTAATTAGAGTACATTCACAGCAAAAAAAACTCAGGAGCAGTGAGATCCTCAGATAGTGTGTAAGAATTGAGGGTGTTTTGTTTTTTCTTCTGAATGTACGGTCACCTTAGGACGTAAAATGAGTAGTGTCTTTAAAGGTGGCTATTGAAAAATGCTCTTATCTATCTTTTCATCTATCAACCAACAGGAAGCATTTCTCAAGCTGTGACTCAGGAACAAAGTTCACAAGAGCTTTCGGTACAGAATATTTTTGAATGAGTTATGTTTGTCTTGATAGACCTTTTAGGAAATTGTTGTTGTGTTTCTTCCCCTTGTTGTTATTCTATTTTTTCTTTTGTCTCCAGTCTGAAATCATTAGCGATCCTTTCTATAGCTCTGCAAGAGAATCACCAGATCTTATCCCAAAGGATGACACATGGGAAAAGTGCATGGATCTCATCTAGAAGAAGCACAGACCCTTTCCGCTAACATATGACTGTCTAGAACTTAGTCACATGACCTCACCTGAAGCAGAGGAGCCTGGGAAAACATATTCTAGCTTGCAGGACACTTCTATTTCACATGGAAAGAGGTAAGATGGATTTTAATAGATAACTGTAGTCCCCACCACAGCTTCATGTTTACAGTATCTTATGATACTTATGGCATCTTCCTTTGAGGAGCAGATAGGAAGATGAAAACAGACAGAAAATATTGTTTCAAATGATGCACAATAAAATAGATTTCACATGACAAATCTATTTCATTAACCTACTGGAAATTGTAATCTTATATGGAATTAGGATGAGAGACAGACCCAAAAGCAAATTATGTAAGAATTAACATAATCCATTTTCCTTTATTCCCTTAGACCTGGGTTGTGAAAAACCCTGAATGTTTCTTTGAAACCAATAGCTATGTGATTTAAAATGTAGAAGAAAAAAATGTAAACTTCTAAAGTCAATGTTTTCTATTCTTCAATGCAGATTTTTACTTTCCACAAGTAATATTATGTCACTGAGCTCAATAGTCCTGAGAAAGGAACCAACTTCTTTTATGGTTGTACCTTCCTCCTTTAGACCACCTTCATCAAATATACAAAATGTTATGTGCACAGAAGAAGGATTGCTGTCATTTTCATGGCACAGTACATCAATTTTGTTTTCTAGATAAACGCTATATGAACTTAACAGAAAAGAGCAGTTTTTTCAATGAAAATGCATGACAGAAGCCAAAAGGTTTTAAAGCAAACACACAAATGTGTCATCTAATAGTCCATCAACCAGCCCTTGTCACACTGATAAACCTTTTATCTCCCGTTCCCAGATTTTAATCAGTAGCTTGGTTTGCATGTTTCTTGTGTCACTGCAGCAACCAACCTAATGGGGATTCTTTATGCCTTGAGAAATCAACTCATTTGGGCCTAAATGAAACATTTCACTGCCTTGTTTTATCTCCTTCTCTATTCACATTAACATAATAGCTTTTAATTGGATTGTATTTGTGATTAGAGTCAGCAAAGGTGGCATTCTCTCAAAGGAAATTGACTGCAAGGCAAACTGCTGAGACTCCATCTGGGAACATGCTTTCAGCTCTTGCCACAAGGAGACATGGCCTCAGGAAATACAGCCTTGGGAGTCACCTGATAACTCATTTCTCCTAACAGTGGAGTCCACTACATTTATGATCAAAGCTTACACACCCCCATACCTGAAACATTTTGTTAACATTCAAATACATGCCCTCAAAAATAGAGCACTTACAAAAGGACATGAAAAAAAATGGGTGAATTCTTATATAATTTTAGAGGTAGAGGAGGCCTTCCTAGGTCTGATTTCCAAAGCAGAATCTAAAGAACAAATGACGGCCACGTATAATTACACAGACACATAATATAGCTACATATCAAAAGACTATAAATAAAATTACAGCAAACTGAGGAAATATATGTAATTGATATGAACACCAAAGGGTTATTATTCTTAATATATAAATTCTTACAAACTATATAAAAAGTACAAATGGTATATGTGAATAAATGGTAGAAAAAGAAATTTGCTAAGGAAGTACAAATATCCAATAAACACATGACAAAAAATATTACTCTTCAGGTCTGGAAGATGTTTAAATTAAGATGACATTTCTTACCTGTTGAATAAATAAGTAAATAGCAAGGAGTTCAGTGTATCCAGAAAACAAAGTATGAATACCTTTGAATATTCAACATACTTTTAAAAATTATTGCTAGCAATTAGATAAGAAAATAAAATTAAGGGAATGTAGATTGGAAAGATAGAAGTAAAACTGTCTATTCCCAAGTCTATGTATATATTTACATAGAGAGAAAATTCTGAGGATTCTACCAACAACTTTTTCTTTTTTTGACCACACTGTGTGGCATGCAGGATCTTAGTTCCCTGACCAGGGATTGAACCCATGTCCCCAGCAGTGGAAGTGCAGATTCTCAACCACTGGACCACCAGGGAAGTCCCTACCAACAACTATTAAAGCTCATAAATGAATTCAGCAAAATCTCAGAATGCCAGATCAATATACAAAGTCACCTGTAGGGCTTCCCTGGTGGCGCAGTGGTTGGGAGTCCACCTGCCGATGCAGGGGACACAGGTTCGTTCCCCGTTCCGGGAGGATCCCACATGCCGCGGAGCGGCTGGGCCCGTGAGCCATGGCCGCTGGGCCTGCGCGTCCGGAGCCTGTGCTCCGCAGCGAGAGGCCACAACAGTGAGAGGCCCGTGTACCACACACACACACACACACAAATCACCTGTATTTCTATACTCTGGCAAAGAACAATCTGAAAATGAAACGAAGACAATTCAATTTATAATAGTGTCACAAAAAATAAAATACTTAGAAAAATTTTAACAAAAGAAGTGCAAGATTCATATATTGAAGGCTATAAAATCATGATGAAAAAAATTAAAGGAAACCAAAATAAGTAGACAGGTGTCCTGTGTTCATGGATTTAAAGACATAATATTGTTGAGATGGCAGTGCTGCCCCAAATCTATCTATTGGGTCAATGGAATCGGTGTCAAAATTCTAGCTGCCTCTTTTGTAGAAATTGGTGAGCGGATTCTAAAATTCATATGGAAATTCAAAGAACCCAGGAGGCAAAATAATACAAATAATAATACTAATTTATAAAGAACATATTGAGGAACTCACACTTCCCTATTTCCAATTTACAGCAAAGCTACAATTATCAAGACAGTGGTCCTGGCATGAAGATAGGCCTATAGATGAATGGAGTAGAATTGAAAGTCCAGAAATAAACTCTTACATTGATGCTCCATTAGTATTTGACCAGGGAATGAATGCACAAGGGACCAGGTAGTATCAAAGCCCATTTAAAAAGTATTATTTCTATGTTCTCCCTAAATCCCAATGCAAGAAATTCTCCTCCCTTTTATCCAAATAACAACAACAGAAGTCCATCACGGAAATCAACTCAGGCATATAGATGTCTATCAGCCCCACCTCCCCCAACATTGCATTGGACGCACAGGATAACCCGTGTAGAGAATTGTCAGAAAAGGAAAACTTAGGAATATCTTAATCAATGCCTATCCCATTGAAAGATGAAAAGCCAAAATACAACAAAATTTAGATGTTGAATAGTTTCCAACAGTAATTATAACAATTAAATTCGATTTTTTTTCTATTTTTTGAATGTATTCGCTTATTTAAGCCAAATGCATTTTCTGGACCTGGATCGCATGCTAGGCTAAACACTAGGAATATAAAGAGGATGCTATTCAGTCTCCATCTCTAAAATGCTCACAGTTTAGTCACGGCCAGAGAATTCATTCACTGAGCATGTGCTGATTTTGACCTAGATCAAGAACCAGACATTGTGCTTGTTTCTAAGGATATGAAAACATTTAGGACACAGTCACTGCCTTTAAAAAATAGTTGGTCCTCTGTAAGAGTGGATGAACAGATAGGTAGGTATATAGATGATAGGGGGTTAGATAGATAGGTAGATAACGAGATACAGATTGGTAGGTAGGTAGGTAAATAGAAATAGAGATGTTCAAATAAGTATAATAAAATTGCATAGAAGTAGTATAAACATCTTTGCAGAGTTTGGTGTGGTAACAAAGGTGGTAATGGTCAATCCTATGGAGCAGAGAGAAGGTTCAAAGGACTTTGAACCTAATCCCATAGTCGATGGTAAGTCTCCAAACCAGAAAGGACACATTTTTGCTCTGGCCTGTGGTCCAGAGGAATTAAACACCACTGACTTGATGTCACTACAAGTGCAAGCGACGTTATTTCTACCCTGTAAAAAATAATAGCAGCCCTTAGAAAGATTTTTCCTAAGCTTCATTAGCGGTTGTAAACTAAACAGATACTTATAAAAAATGGCCACTTAAAATGTTAATTTTATGAATGTTTATAATAATCAAAGTAAAAAAGGGTTAACAAGCCTAAAAAGGACAGTGATAAAGGATGGTAAATTTATTCAGTGTCTTACAAAGTATGAACGAGTCATAAGTATTTACAAAATAATAATACTCTGTGTTTATTACATTTTACAAGAGAAATTCAAAAGTTAGGAAGTTTATTACTAAAAAAAGTGAGAGTCAGACTGTTTATTTTTTTTTATTTTTTTATTTTTTCAGACTGTTTATTATTCAATATCTTTACTGGGGCCAATGCCAGCTGGAAGGTACTTGTGTCTCCTGGGCTGACGGTCCTCTCTATTTCTCACCAAAGGCTGTGCAGTTTTCCCTTTTGACAAACTGCATGAGACAATACCACTGATATTTCAAAAGAATGCCATTTCAAGTTTACGTTTAGCACAGTCTAACCTTTCTATGTGTTACTCGCAAATTGGCATACTCCCCAATAAGTATAACTTGTGATTTCTGATCAAGCATGCTGAATTTACAGACATCCTTCGGCTAAATACTGTGCGAGCAGGTTCAACAGCCATAGAAGTAACTTTGGTATTATCATACACGATCTGTCCATTCCGTAAGAGTGTCATGACAAGCTAATAACACAAAGTTATAGTCTCACCTTCTATGTGAGCGAATTCTTCATGTTCAAAATATTAAAAAATGGTGGCAGATTCTGTCATGATAGGATTTTCTTAATATTCTAAAAAAGACATCTCATTTTTCTTAAAACTTAATGGTATAATTAACGGAACAAGATTATGTTTTCTGAGACCCACAATCCTAGGACAATTTATATTAAGGGAAGGCTGCTGTCAAGGACATGGTGATAATTGCCACCATCTTTTTGAATGTCCATTGTATGCTTGGCACTAAGGCAAGCGCTTTCTATAAGCTCAAGTACATTTCATATGACCCTTAAAACAACTCTGTAAGGGAAGTATTACTACCTTCATTTGACAGAAAAGGGAGCAGGCTTGGAGCTTGGAACATTGTGACGTACCAAAAGTTGCACAAACAAGTGGCAGAGAAGAGATTCAAACCTAGACCCACCAAACTCCAAAGCAGGTTTTCAGAGAGTTCACATTAATTCCACATCACTGATGAGCTGGGTTTTGGTGTCAGTCATTTGTCTCTCTTGGCCCGAGTTGTATCATCTGGTAAGTAGGTGAAGGGTGAGACTCACTACACTCACTGTTGCTCTTTTAAGTAGCAAGGAAGGAGCTGCAGGAATCACCATATAATTGCTAAGTGGTGGCAAACACTGTAGCGCGGTAATTGTCACTTCCTCTTTTAACATTCAAACATCAAGAATTTTAAACTCTGTCATAAACTGAAAGATAGAAGCTGTGTCTATGCATGCAAGGTTTAATAAGACCATATAATAGGTTCTATCCAATTTTTTCTGCATGTTTGTGAGATGACATAACTACAGGGTGAAGGATAGTGACACAATGCCTAGTTGCATCACCATTTTAAGTAGGCTCTTGACCAAGTCCACAAATATAAAAAGGTCTCTGATCAATTCAGAGTACGTGTCTTTCCAAGTTTTTCTCCCCACTGGTCCTAGTTCTACCTTCAAACGCAATTCCCTCTTCCATCTGACAGTGTAGCAAAACTTTCAAGACTGGTTTAAAGGTCACATCGGTTTGACGTTTTCTTTTCCTAGAATGATTCCTCCTTCAGGAAAACAGCCTTTTGTCATCAATAATCAGTATCTATTAAAAAACAAAATAGCAAGCTTAAAGTTTCCCTGCCGTTCTGCATTCCCTTCTCTTAGGTAAAAGCTGTCCCTAACACAGTGTCTGTTCTATTTCTAACAAACTTGTGTTTGCCTTTTTGACCCTACTTTTCATAGACAGATAAAGAAAAAAAAAATAGGATGGGGAAAGTAAGAGTATTGCTAGAGGCATGAAATCGCTCTCAATACTGCATCTCAAAGATCCGTTTGGGTTTTTCTCCAAGGAATGCTTAGCATCTCCCTAAACCTCTCAATCTCTAGGTCTTAGAGGTTTTAGCAGTTGGTCCATCAGATGAAAATTGGACACATACGTACTTCTGTTCATTCATGAATTTTCCGCTGGAGAATAATTCCTTGAATAGGAAAAATCAAGCCAGTTGGAACCTTTTTCTAGTGCAAGCTTTTTGTGCGGTAAAGCAAAATATAAAACTGGAAAATCCAAGTTTTGACCTCTAAATCTTTATTATCATGTGGATCCTAATTTTAAAAACTTACCTTTAGATATTCTTCTCATTTTTCTACCCCTTGTTTCTATCATTTTTGATAACCAAAGCTTTTTGTAGCCTTTTCTGAAAATTCTTTTTTGTGTGATTAAAATACAATGTTGAACTTCCAAACTACCACTTGTTCTATCTTGTCAAAAATCCCTTCCACCTCCCCAAATCTCTGATAAATCAATAGGACGAGAAGCACTGTGGCTCTTTTCCTGTAAGGCTAGGAGGCTTTCCAGGTCACATTTAGGGCTTCTGTAGCTGCGGTGGGAATACCAACCTGAGAGGTATCCGTGCTAAGTGAGCTTTTAAAGTGGACCTGGATCTTGAATGGTACTTTGACAGCAGATGCAAAGAGTGGAAAACAGGATTTTCATGCCTAATAAATCTTTCCAGAACGTTTCATCAAAAGGGATCTTGGGGGCCTTCCCTGGTGGCGCAGCGGTTGAGAGTCCGCCTGCCGATGCAGGGGACACGGGTTCGTGCCCGGGTCCGGGAAGATCCCACGTGCTGTGGAGCGGCTGGGCCCGTGAGCCATGGCTGCTGAGCCTGCGCGTCCGGAGCCTGTGCTCCGCAACGGCAGAGGCCACAACAGTGAGAGGCACGCATACCGCAAAAAAAAAAAAAAAAAAAAAAAAAAAAAGGGATCTTCGTAAACAGGTTTAAGCCATAAATATCACCAGATTACAAAGTGAGTAAGTACAGTATTACCAATGGTTGAAAAAAGGATGCCAGGAGAAATGCCAACAAGATGTTTTCCCCCAGTGAAAGACTGATCTCAAGTCTGCATCCAGCTTTGTTCCCAGGCAGGTGCTTTGATTGGAGGTGTGCATTCAGAGATGCTTTGATGCTTTTTGATTGAAAGTATGACCTATCTCCCCATTTTTCTGACTACAGATTACTACCGAGACCCTTAAAATAATCATAGATTAGCGGGTCCAGGGTAGTAGTGCCCATTCTAAGGGTAAGAATGTAAATCCCAGGAAACATTATATCATCCTGTGCCCTTCATTTGTTCCTGACAGGACAGTAGTAACTGCTGATCCCACGGATCATATTTCCAGCTCACTGAGTAGACTAATCATCTCCAAAATGATGCTACATAATTCCAGACAAGCACAAGATTAAAACAGAACCAAAATTTATTGAGCACTTAATATCTGCAGGGCTCTGTGTTAAGCACTTTACATACAGTTTCTCATTTTATCCTTAGAATACTCAAGAGAGGGACGTATCACTAATCCCAGTGACAGATGAAAAGACAGAGTTAGGTCACTTGTGTTGAGCCATTAAGAATTAGAGCCATATCCCTCGTGTTCTCAATCACTACAATGTTCTGTCTTCAGTGGGTCTGCAATCTAGTTAAAGAAATAAGACATTGTCATGTGAAATGCTGGCCAACCACACACATACGCGTGCACGCACACACACATACAAAAACAAAACACACACACACACATACACACACAGGAGAAAATAGCATAACTAAATAATTTATTGAGGGGAAAGTATAGAGTTACCGTTATTAAGAATTTTGCGGTACACCAGAAACTAACACAACATTGTAAGTCAACCATACTCCAATTAAAAATAAAGAAATAAAAATAAAAAGTTCATCTTTTCCCCACCAGAAAAAAAAAAGAATTCTGAGGAATTCAAGAGGAGAAAATTTTTAAACATCACTGACATACATCTTAAAAAGAGAGATGAAATTGAGTTGGTGTTTGTGTGGCAGGTAGAATTAGAAGATCAGAAGGGTTTCCAGTGTTGTACAGAGGATCTTGAGGCCGTGTTTATATTATAAACTGTCAATACTTCCACTTAATCAGCAGCTTCAGTAAGAATAAGTCACCCTTTCCATGGGTGCTAATACAAGTGGGAAATGCAGTTCCCTATACAGAGACTTATTAAACTTCTTTGACTTTGACCCTGTAATTCCATTTCTAGAAATCTTTCCCAGGGAGATAGGAAGAGATTCAGAGAAATATATTAATTAATGCAAAACGTTTTTATTGAGCATTAGTCCTGTGCTGGCCGGTGCACGTGACCCTGTGATATAGCTGTGAACCAGGCCAGGAAGTTCCCCTCAGAGTTTCCAAGCGTGTTCATTGAAGCATGACTTAAAACAACAACAAACTGTTTTCGAATTAAATGTCCAACAATGAGGGGATGCTTAAAAAAACTGTATTATGTCCATAGGACTAAACACTAAGCAGCCATGGAAAATCATGTTTTCAAGTATATTTAAGAGCACTGGGATCTCCCAGAATAATGCATAGAAAAAAAAAAAATCCCTCTAGGATTATGTGGCTTTCCAGGTCAAGATCTGAGCTTCTCTAATTGCAATGGGAATAAAAATCTGAGAGAGTCTCAAAGAAAGTAAATTTTAAGTGGTCCTGCTTACATTACGATCCCAATTTTCAAAATATATGTGATAGTATTCCAATTTTAAACACATATTTATAGATATGCCCAAATGAGTGTGATTATTTCCTGATGGCAGCATTATGCTCAATTTTTATTTTCTTTTTGATATGTCTTTATGTTTTCTAAAATGGGCATGTTTTACTTTTAACACCAGAAAAAAAAAAAATTGAAATAACATAAAAACGAAATATTTGGCTCCCCTTCTTTTAAGTGGTGTGAGAATAAATAATTGTTATATTTCCTTACATTGGAGGTCTATCCCAAGCATCTTCAGATTTTTTAGTTCCTGTTTGTGGAAATAAAGCCCATACTACAGAAACGCAGCAGAATGATTTTGGATGATGAGATGCAGTTAATTCCATTTCTCCTTCAATTGGTCCCACATCCAGGAACTGGAAACACCGGTTCTACCTCCAATATCACCTGCAAAGAATCAGGCCATCCTGCCTTTATGATTCCGTGTCCATCATGTCGGGGCAGTTCCAGCTCGAGAGACAAACAGCCCTGCAGCAAATTTACAAGGTGGATTGTGAGAACCTCACAAAGTTCAGGAAACCACGAGTCACATAAGACATGGGACTGAGAAAATAGTGCAGGATTTCTAAACCCTCTTCTTCAAAACAAAGTGACTAATAGCTAAGGTATCTCTATAAACGCGCTTGACACACAGTAGGCATTAATAAACATTGCTTTCTATTCTCCTTCCTTATTTATTTTAATCAGACCTTAAAACAACATATATCCATAAACTTTTACAGCTGAGTCAAATTGTCAGAAAAGTGGAAGGAATATGTGCATTGCCGCTGTGATAATATTGTTGGGGAAAGTTAAGGCTATGAAAGGTTGGAATTATTTCATTTTTAATAACCTAATAGTCAACACAGTAGTAATACATTACATGGAGAAAGATGATCACTGGTAAGACTCAGTATTTACAGTTAAGGAGTGAATTTTTTTTTTCCAGTAAAGGAAGAAAATCTAAGCTGACGATACATTTGTGGGGAGGAAGGGGTCGCATGATTAAATTAGGCTACTTCTTTAAAATTAAGGCTTGCTTCAAAAGGAATTTCATTATGCCTTGCTCGCCTTTTCATATTCAAACACTGGAGCCAGGATTGAAATCCTGGATTTTTCGGGCGCCTGCATTTTAAAAGATTTTGTTTATGTTAAGGCTTAGGTCACTTTAATAGGTATGTTTTAAGGAAAACATTACCTTTGGGTGACCTCTGGGATTTGAAGGTGAAAATTCAGTCACTGGGAAAAAAAAAGGCATCTGAGTTGTCATGGGTGAAATATCTAACCTTAAAGACAATTGTGTGTCATCCTGTGTCTTGCTCCAGCAATAAAAAACAGTTGAACCACAGCTGGCACAAAGTAGGTCCTGATGGATCATGATTCTTCACTAGAAAAACACTGGCGGTTAAAAATAAACATGTTAATGGAAAATAAACTAGCGGAATTTTATAGGAGCAGCAAAACATTTTCAGTGATCTTTCAGGAAGCAGGTTCCAAACCATTCCCCCCAATTCTTAAATTGTTATTATAAGCAAAGCATTTTACCTCTGGAGAGAAGAATAAAATCGTGCTGGTTATCATATATCAGAATTACACAGGACATCATCTGTTAATGATCATTTATTCCTAGCTACTTGAAGAATAATTCCCAGTAATTATAACAAATGTAAGTCAGAGTAATAGCATCCTTTACATAGTAGAGTAATTATAAGTTATGTCCATGCACCTGGGACAATGGTCTTTTATGCTCGGTATTAAATCTGTGCTGCAATTTATTCACAATGCCATCACTAGGACTGAAGAAAGGAAGCTCGCCTGTAGAAAGGAAACTTGTCCTCCTTTCACACTTCCAATAAGTCATTTGAAGAAAACTGCTCTTTGCATGCCTTGCTAAACCCAATTACCACCAAGACATCATAAACAAATATTCCTTGCATTTACAGCTGGTTCTTTATTGCACAATGCAAAATGTATTGTTAAAATTTAAACCATTTAAAGGGAGCCAGCATCCAGATTTCTGCATCTATTTAACATTTAATTGAAAAAACCTCAAGCATGTGTTGCAATATTTTCTTATTTAGAGACTGCTGCTAAACGAACAATCATATAACACTTTCAAGTCTAGCAAAAGCCAGACAAGAATGTAGGCAGGCGTCTCTGGCTTTGATATTTGTTAACACTGGAATCTACCAGTTTGCTTAAGTGGAAAGACACTAAATACAGGTTTTGTAAAATTTTAGGATGAAATGGAACCATTAAAAAGAACGTTATGGACCCCCTCTGAGTAGAATCAGTCACTGTCAATCTTCTGGAAGCTCAATGCAGGCTTAGAAGGAAGTATTGAATGCCACTGATGGTGTCCTAACTCTCTGAGTTAATGGGTCCATTAATCATGCATGTGCATCATTCTTGTCTATAAGAGAAAAAATTAGACTAATAACTCAAGGGGAAATAACTCTCATTGAAAGAAAAGAAAAACAATTCTTCAAGGCTCTTCAGAATTTGGCCCTGCCAATCTCTGAGGCCTAACAACACTCTTAGGGGTAGCTCTAGCCGTACTGAAAGAGTCTCCTTCCAGGCTTTCTGTCCTGCAAGCAAATCACTCTTTTGTAACAGATACCTCTCCTCTGGTTCTTCACCTGGTACACAGAAACCCACCAGTCAGGTTTTAGCTTAAATATCTCCTCCTCCAGAAAGCCTTCCATGCTCCTTCCCCAACTGTGTAAAGTTACTCGCCATTGATGTACTCTTATGAATAGGCTTTGCTTTTCCCTGCAGCTGCTTGTTTATTTCTCTACTACTCTCTTCTCATCGTGGGCAGGCAGGAGACTGTGCTGGCTCAACATTAAGTGTCTAGTACCTACCACCATGGCTGGCACAGAGCAAGAGCCCAACAGATATGTATTTGTTAGTGGATGCCCCTAGACCTGGCTTGTCATAGTGCTGTCCAGAGGACAGCTTTGGGGATGGGGTGGGAGAGAAAGTCTGCAAGAAGGGGCTGAAGAATATCAGGACATATGCTGGGAAAAGTCTACCTTGGTGCAATGAAGTTTGATCATTTAATCTTAAAGCAGATTTCTTTCTTTTACCTTGTTTCCTTTATCCTTCCCTCATTTAATTTTATATATTAGAGCTTCTCAGAGCATTTTAACATATGCTAATGTTTATTATTAAATTCTGTGAAGGACATTTTCCAAGTTTACTTGCTCATGGGACTTTTTGTTTGCAAGCAGCCACGAAGATATGAGACATGTGGTTCTCAGGGAACACAATTGGAGAAGATCTGTCCTGGCTAAACCTTTCTGTAATGCTATATAATTTTTTATCACTGTATCCATAAAACAGGAATAAAAATTATCTGCAGTAATCTGATAGGAACAATAAGTATGTTGTGAATCAAAGCATCTATTGATCTCATAGATCTATTGCATAATAAAGATTTGTGGATGTCACACAGAGGGGAGGTATTCCTTGAATGAAGAAAGGAAAAGAATCCACATAGAAATGTCTGTGTATATTCATGAATTTCAGTTCTACAAATTTCCAGACTCCCATTTGCTTATTATCAAATAGTATTGATTAAGCATGTGGTTCATATGTCTTTGTTTAAGTAAGCAATCTTCAAATGAGTAAATAAATGAATACGTGATGACAATCTTCAACAATTTATCTTCCTCTTTAAGACCAAACCTCACAATAGAAAGCATAACCCAGTGAAGAATGCATTTGGGAAGCAATCCATGCTTTCTACCCCTCCCCAGTCTTGCGGCCACCACGCCAGATGTGCTCTATGCAATACAGGTAAGGATGAGATTTTGTTTGTTTCTTTGTTTTCCACTACCATTTGTCCTTCTAGAATAATATGGATACTAGGACAGCTAAACCATTCCAAGTGGCCAGTTTCTTGCATTCTGAGCAGAAGAGAGAGAAGAAAGGGCCAGATGAGCAGATGCTATTATGTCCAGGAATAAAAAGCAGGAAATTAACTACAAGCCTGTAGTGTTATTAAGTAATTTTGGAGAATCACACTAAATTCTCACTGTTTATGCTGATACTTTGAATTTGAGTTTCACAATATTTTTATTATCCACTGTCTACGAGGAGACTGGGAAAGGTATTTAGGGGTTTAGAATTATTGCTATTTACTCAATGGTGAGAATGCAAGCATTTTGAAATTGGGGTAAATTGTGTTCAAACTAAAATTTTAGAAAACTGGAGGAAAGATTCTGGGAAAAGAGAGAGAAAGGGCTACAGGACTCTCCATGAGTCTTATCCATGTCAATTACCAAAATTAATGAAATTAAGTGATGTTAAGTCAAAAGGGCACAGCCAATGCTTTGAATGTGTTTACTTTTACATTTAGCCTATACACAACATCGAAACATCAGGTTCAAATGGAAAACATAAAGTTAGACTTTTAAACATTATAGTCAAATAAATATACAGATACCTTGAAACAGCAGTTTTGGCTATGTGACGCCATGATCAGACTCTTCAAAAATACAGAAGAGTAACAAATTCCCATAAACTTAGCAGCATGAAATAACATACAGTTACTATCTTACAGTCCCTGCGGTCAGAAGTCCAGGCACGGCTTACCTGGCTCCTCTGCTTAGGGTTTCATAAAATTGCAACAAAGCTATCGTCCAGGGCTTCGCTATCATTAGAGGCTCGACTAGGGCGGGGCCTGCTCCCACACTCCCCCCGGTTGTTGGTGGAATTCATTTCCTTGTGGTAGCAGGACTCATGGAACCTTGCTTTGAAACGTCAGCCCACAGTGGAGTCTCTATAATCAATGCGATCACAAGAGTGACATCCAACGCCTTTGCCCTACTCAGTGTGTTGGAAGCAAGCCCCAGGTGCTGCTCACTCTCAGAGGGAGGGGATTACACAAGCACATCTGCACCAGGACCAGGGATGTGGGGTCACCTTAAGTCCATCCACCACAGCCACCATCAGCCCGTGAGCTGTACACCTTTCAACTTCTACTCCTGGAAAAACATGGATTCTTTTCATTGGTATCAGTTTGAAAAATACTAGGGACGTATTCTAAGTGGCCTAGCTAAAGTCAGGGATCCGCCACTGGACCAGTCAACTGCAGCCAAGGATGTGTAGCCCCCAAGTTATTCAGGAAGACAAGCAGGGAAAAGGGCAGACCCCAAGAAATGGGGGAGAATGGTACAGGTTCCCAAATCCTACTTATTCCAAACCAGGTTTCCACTATGTTAGAAAACCTGAGTCATTATATTGCTTTATATGTTTTTGGCCTTGGAGTTCTGGCCATCTTCACAGTTTCAATCAGACTGAGGAAAGAAATCAAGAAATCTCCTTTTACTCACAAAGACTGACAGATACGTCACAGCCTCTAGCTTTGGGATATGGTCGTATACATTTTAAGTCTAACAAACAACATCTGAAATAACTCTTCCGTAGCAAAATTAAGTACCTTAAGGTAACTGCTCAGGGTGCATCTGTTCTAATGTTTGCAGTAGTTTAACAATATCTATTCGCTCTCTTCTCAACAACCTACTAAGGTGTATCCACACTGCAATTACAAAACACTGCTTAATTTTCTCACATTTTTAACCACGTCAGATGCAAATTGCAAGATTAAAATTCAGAAATTTTTTACAGTGTTTTTTACCTCCCTGGCCTAATTGGACCTACACATAAGTAGATAAGTAATACTGTAAAGTCAGTAAACAGGGCTGGGGGAACATTAATCATAAATATGAAGAAAATAGGACCCCACCACTTAGAAACCAGTCAAAACACCTTCCTGTATTTGGAAACAATCCCATCATCTTGACCTTTTAATGATTTTTAGTTAATAATATTTATTTTTAGAAATCCAAAGCAACTGAAGTCTTTATTCCTAACCTTAATATTTTCAATTTGCATATTGAACACTAAAACCGCTAAAACCGCTTGAAAACCGCTAAATCAAGTATCACTGAACTTTTCACGATAACAGGAAATCCTGTCACTGCAGCATGTTCAAAATTAGGAAAGCATTTGATCATTTGATAAAGAAGTACAAGCTAGTTAGACCTGTGATGCAAACTTTAAGAAACAATATAAAATAAGGATAAAGAAGAATTTCCAGAAGAGCTGCTTTGGTTTGTTTGAGATGTACAAGCAGCAAAGTAAATTGCCAAATAAGAACAGAGGCATAAATTAGTTCAAGAAACAGCTCAGACATCTTTACTGAAGAACATTGATGGGTCCAGCCTCAGAGCACGGAGGTGGAGCTAAAGGGCATGAGTTTGTCTTCTCTCAAGCAATCCTTGAAGGCAATGAACAGTAATGTCTCTAAAAAATGTCACTTTTCAGGATATCCCTTTTTATATGCATTGACCAAGCAAGGGCAAAGTGGGAGGACAACCCTTTATTGGAGCGGCCAGTCTGTCAGCTAAAACTAGACTTCCTTGGGGGCTTCCCTGGTGGCGCAGCGGTTGAGAGTCCGCCTGCCGATGCAGGGGACGCAGGTTCGTGGCCCGGTCCTGGAAGATCCCACATGCCGCGGGGCGGCTGGGCCCGTGAGCCATGGCCGCTGAGCCTGCGCGTCCGGGGCCTGTGCTCCGCGGCGGGAGGGGCCACAGCAGTGAGAGGCCCGCATACCGCAAAAAAAATAAATAAATAAAGAGTCAGCAAAGAGAACTAGTGGTGAGCATAGACTTTGCAATCCAATTACAGAAGCCTGGGTGAGGGTTGGCACTACTTAGAGTTGGCCAATAAACCCCTTTTTAAAAAAATATGTTAAATGAACCTAAAAATAGTATCTACCAGCTGTAGGCATGATCTGAAATAATGTATATAAAGTGCCTAACACATAAGGAAACTCAGTAAGACTAAGTTATAATTACTACTCTCTACCAGGTATTATTTTACTAAAAATGTTTCATTTTTGTCTCATTTAGTTCTGGGAGCAGCCCATTCACTTCACAGTTGAAGGAGGCAGACCCAGCAAGGATCAGTAACCTGCAGGAGGCCACGTGGCTGGTAAGTGACAGAACTAAAATTTAAACTCCAGTCTGTCTGCCGTCAGAGCCTGTTGTTTGCCAGGCAGCAAGGTGGGAGGAGGGCTGGAGTTTTGTTGTTGTTTCCCTGAAGGTCAAAGAACACGGTACTCCAAAGAAAAGAAGGAAAGGAATCCTACACTCTGTAGCTCTTCTGACGCTGAGTCTGATGTCTGGATCTACCAGAAAAATTCTGACCAGTGAAATAACTTCCTTTCTAGTCTTTTAAACACTATTTTGCTTTTTCTAAGAAATTTCATTATGCATTTGTTGATTCATTCATTCAACAATCGTAAACTACCTCTTCTGCACTGGACACTGGGCTGGGCTCCATGTAAATGCCATCGATTGGAGAAGGTTGACTTGAGTATTAACTAAGGGTATAAATTCCATTTGGTGTGAGAAGCAGAGAAGCTTCAAAAGAAATACAATTAAATCAAGTTAGGGAGCAGAGTAGCAGTTCAATTAAGAGATGGGTCCCATCTCACACATTTTTTTTGGACAAGTTGGGTAGTGGATGAAAAATTCAAGACCTGTGAGGGAAATCATGTTAGAAATTCGAACAAAGTTTCTAAACCAGGATAAGTGTGTGGATACTAGAAATGCAAAAAAAAAAAAAAGAAAGAAAGAAAGAAAGAAAGAAAAAAAGTGATGGGTTATTTGAAGAAACATCTCCTTCTTAAAGTCATATGCAGCACTGGTTTTCTAGTCAACAAATTGGCAAGACCATACCCTAAATATCTGCACATCAAAATGGATATTTCCAGGTTGTTCTACCAGGTGCTCAAGGATTAATTATATTTATAGAATCAGAAGCCTGTGCCTAAAATCGTAAATGTATATATACATCCTTTGTATTTGAGAAGAGGGGATTGTATGTCTCTCAGCCTATGAAGTATTATGTATGCTAGCTATTGGACAGTCATCAGTGTCGCATGTACATTGAATGATACTGCTTTAGCTCCATTTTGGTGTAGCACCTTTTCCCAATAGACATTACATTGTGACTACTTGTAGAAGAGTCATCTATCAGTCGAACAAATGATAAGGTGATACACCTTATCACTTATACACCTTCTCAATTCCCAGCAGCTGTGGTTGCTCCATACTCTGAACTCTGGTTGCTCAAGCCAGAACATCTGCGGGTTTTCCATTGAGTTTTAACAGCTAAGCATGATGTAGCCTGGGGTCTGCCAATAGTCTCACAGCCATAAAAAAAAAGGAAACTCACATCAAGCAGTTTCCTTCTCCCAGTGTCAAGTTGCCTCCTGGATCTTCCTGCTTTGGGCTTCCTTCCAATGCCCTCACATCGTTATTTTTAATGTTTTATCCAGAGTGTACAGTTATCTGCAAGAGGGTTAATTCCATTGGAGCTTACTCAGCTGTAAACAAGAGCAGAACTCCAGACTTGAAGGTCATAAAGTCAGAATTTCACTATTAATATCACTTTTTTAAAAAAGTGCTTCAAGACTATCAAAGAAGACTCTTTCAATATCTTTTCTCTTTTTTTTTTTTTTAACTAAATGTGAAAAATCTTTGTCTCCTACAGAGAATTTCCATACAGCATTCACAGGTCTAAAAAAACTAGAGAATTATTTTGTAATTTCAGACTGATTTGTTTCAAACACCCAGTCACTACTAACTTTGGGTGGTAATCAAAACGGCTAATTTAGGCAACTGTGAAATAGTTTTAGGCCACTTCTTTACAAATAACCTGTGAACATAAACTAAAATTCAGGGATTTCCAGCCATCGCATTTGCCTAATCAGCTTCCCAGTAAAGGTTAAGAAGTTGGACACGAAGAGGGGAAAGCGGGGGGTGAGGGTGGGATGAATTGGGAAATTGGGATTGACATATATACACTAATATTTTTAACTAATAAGTAAATAAATAAAATAAATAAAAAGGTTAAGAAGTTAGCCATACAAAAATAACTATCAGAAAAAGGAGGTCCTGAAATAATGAAACATGCTGATACACATGTACATCATAGAATTTGTAATCTAAGATTGACATGTTTGAGCTTGAGATTCAGAATTGGAAGACAGATACTGAGAAGTAGATGAAAGAGGAAGAACCCGTTAAAAACATTTGTCAGGCTATTTATTTTGTTGCTAGTTTAAGAGACTTCAACCAGTCTCAATTTAGTACAGGATTATAGCATCTAGAAATTTGCCATTTACTTTATTAGAAATATGAACTAGTAAATAAAATTGTATTTCTTTTTGAGAAACAAACCTACCTTTAAATTCTTTTTCATCATTCTTTTTCATTCATAAAGCCCTAGTATAACAGTATTTATTTATGCAATTCTGCTCAATTATTTTTTTATCACTACAAAAATAGATATTTGGCCATAATAAAGATAGATGCACTAGTATTGTTTGCACATAGGCGATGCATTGAAACACCTATTTCTATCTCATAAGTAATAGGAAATGACATTTGAGAAACAAAGTTTAAAATTAAAATTTAATGAATCCAACCAAAAAATATGCAAAGTCAGCTTAGAAAGATAAAATGAATTCCAGGCCAGCAAGATTAGATAGTAAATGGATTGTACATATTAATATGTCCATAGAGAGATGGTGTGGACAGAAAGGGACTGCTCAGCTCTTGAAGAGAAGGAAAGGGAATCACAAAAGCAAACCTTAGCAATGTCCGCTCATAAAGGGCAAGGTTTTAAGCAAAGAAAAGGTAGGATTTAATTTCAGTGAAAGTTGCATTTTTAAAAAAATGCCTTCAGCAGCCCAAAGCCATAACCAGTAAGACTACCCTGATGTCAGTTATAACCCTACTGTAAAGACGGATATATCAGAAAATCTCATTCATTCACTCACTCATTCATTTATTTCACAACCTTCTACCGATGCCAACAAAATGCTGATGCAGGGCAAGAGGCTGACCATAGGATGACGAGCTGACAGACAGAATCCATATTCGCTAAGCTTTCACTATAGTAAGACTGATAATCAGTAACTGGGTATTCACAGCTACAATATGATTACAGATAGTGATAAGTTCTATGTAGGAAATATTTAGGAGGTGACAAAAATACTAAGAAATGGGCTTAGGGAAATTTGGCAGTGTACCCCAAGATCACACTATATTAAAGCGATGGTGGAATGTGATCCCTAAATTCTGTTTCCAGAACCCACCTTCATAAATTACATATGTGTCAGCAAAGCAGACATGCAGAGAAAGGAACTTTAACTTGTTTTCAGATGCATCTTTTATTATCAAATTTATTCTTGCTGTCAGGCCAGCTCTTACAGAGTTGCCTAGTCTCTGGTCCTTTACCTTCCCCACTCATTTAGATTTCCTTTCCCACAAACTGATCCTGAAAGCCAGGGTCAGATTCTCCTTCTACGGACATGCCAGTTCATGACCCAGCCTTGACACTATAATACAGAAAGTGCGTATTGAAGGGATCAGGTTCATGGTGTTTTCACCCCAGTGGTTTTACCTCTGTACTGATATCGACGTTATAAAGACCAGGGGGAGGCAGGCCCCATTGTACATGGGACATGAGTAAAACAGTGTATTCTGAAAACTGCAACAAAAAACCATTGCTTTTCATTCCACGTGTGGAATTTTGATACTAAAATAATTCTTTGAAAAACTCAAAGGGAGTGCAGCCCATTAAGTTTCTTAAAAAAAGGACAATCCTTTCTAGATTCCCTGGTCTGATGTATGACAAGCTTCACTGCAAACATGCTTTAAAAACAGGATGTAACTCTGACAAGTCAGACTTTGTAACTTGGCCGAGGCAAAGATTTTGAAATGTACTTATGTATGTGTTGGGTATAAACTGTTATTGTACTGGAAAACTTCTTGAAAGGGATTTTTATAAGTCTCATCTTGTCTCTCTCTAGTGGCTGTTAAAAATAGAGTTTATTGGTAACTATTTTTCCTTGTGTTAGAGAAGGATTAACTTAATCCTGGTGAAATATCTTAACACTTCACTGTATTCAATTTTATACAACTGAATTTTTATTGAGCACAATACTAAAATAACTGCAGGTATCCTAAGTGATCCAAAAGTTATACATTTGTCAAGTTTGTTTTTATAGATTTATGAAACTTAAACACTGTTCTCTAAATGAGGTAGTTTTTGCTTTCCTATCTATATTTAAATTATTTTAATTCTGGATTAATGTTTATATCTTTTTTTTTCTATAAAATGTTCGAAGATTCCTTTATGTATTTACACAGCATGGTAGAATTAGTCAAGGACCCATTCCAGTTTTCAGTATGGTGTGCAATTTACAGAGCTAGTTGAGATCCTTTTAAAAAAAACACTCTACTCAGATTTATAACATTTATGTGTACTATCGCTGTTCTCTTTTCCAATAATAAAAGCTCCAGTTATGACTCTGGTCCCTCACCTGCACATTCTGAGCCATCCAAAGGCAAGTGAAATAGGCAAATGTGTCCTAACACCCGATCAACCGTTTCGACTTCTTTTTTTTTTCTGTGGGGTTTCCTCTATTCATTTCTCCTCCTCATTTTAAAATATCCACTGACCTTCCAGGAGCAAAACCTGATATCAAGAAATAATCCGCCTTTGTCGCTGATAGAACAATTTGAATGTATCCTTACTCATTCTCTCTCACTGAGACACTCATCTTTTTTTTTTTAAGATGTTTTTTGATGTGGACTATTTTTAAAGTCTTTATCGCATTTGTTACAACATTGCTTTTGTTTTATGTTTTGGTTTTCTGGCTGTGAGACATGTGGGATCTTAGCTCTCCCACCAGGGTTTGAACCCACTCCCCCTGCACTGGAAGGCGAAAACTTAACCACTGGACCACCAGGGAAGTCTCTCACCAAGATATTTGTCTTTTTTTTTTTTTTGCAGTATGTGGGCCTCTCACTGTTGCGGCCTCTCCCGTTGCGGAGCACAGGCTCCGGACGCGCAGGCTCAGTGGCCATGGCTCACGGGCCCAGCCGCTCCGCGGCATGTGGGATCTTCCCGGACCGGGGCACGAACCCGTGTCCCCTGCATCGGCAGGCGGACTCTCAACCAATGCGCCACCAGGGAAGCCCAAGATATTTGTCTTTTAAAACTTATTTCTACTCTTGAAATGAAAGAACGTGTCCTTGTTAAAGGATTTCAAAGAATTTTTTGTCTCTCGTGTAAAGAAAGGTGTGCACCTTGTAGAGACATGATCTGTACTTTGGAGCATCCCAGGTCAGTGACACAGGGAAAAAGAGGGATGGAGGAGTTGCCCTGGCTCTTTATTGCCTCCAAAGTCATCCTGTCCCTTCCTGGTCCATTGGCCAGGACAACTCACGTGCCTCCATCCGATTAGGAGGGGAGTTGGCAGCTGCAAGCAGTGTGTGGCTGTTTGCCAAACAAAAATGACCTTGCTCCCTTCTTCCTGTACAGAAAACACACCCAACATCTCCCCAAGGAGAGAAACCCAAATTCTGGCTGGTCCCTGCACTCGACTCGAATTCCAGACAATGCTCCGTGGTGTCTTCATCAAGACTAGAGATGATCTACTTGACCTGGAGGTGTATGAACTGAAACAGACATTGTCCTCACACACTCACACCCCAAAAGCCACAGGGAAGCAACACCAGAGTGATCCCGATAGGCTCTTGCATTCAGAAAGGGGAAGAACAGAAATCAGAAAGCAGCCATGGTCCACGGCAGTTCTGAAACGCTGCTGGTAGATGTGGTGGGGCCTCCACCCTGAGGCCTGAAGGAGCCTCAGCTGGATCTCTTGCTGCATCCCAGGCTCCATCGGCTGGGGGTTCTGTCTTGTCCACTTTCCAACCTGACCTCATACTGGGGGGACAGGTCCTCTTTTAAGGACTGTTCAGCTTTTCAGCCCACTTCCAACTTCTGGGATTTCGATGACACAAGAGGTGCTTTAAATTTCACTGAAGGTTATTTTTTCCAGGTGCGGTTTCTTTGGCAGTTCATTTCACCCCAAGACTAAATAGGTTTCCGAACTTCTTAGTCTGGAGCGGGTGGCCTCTAGCAGAGGAGTTGGTGAACAGTTTCTTCATTTACACTGTTTCATGTAAATTCAATCCTCCCAAAAGTCCCGTGATGAAAGTATTGCCATTTTGACCAGTTTAGAGATGGAGAGTGTAGGAGAATTTATTCTGAGAGGAAGAGTATCCTTCTTAGAACACCTTGAAATCTGCATGTAAGTAATGCTAACCTTGCCATTGTGACCTTATTTCTGGCCTACTTTAGGCTTTTGGTTGGTTGCTTGCTTGCTTTTAAGCCAATCACTGAGATGTTAGATTTTGGTCAGGTATGATTTGGGGTTCTCTATGATTTGGGGTTCACCAGGATAGGCTGGATACCCCTTATTTGTTACAACATTTGGAAACCTTGCCTGGCACATTAGAACTTGATTAAGTACATTTTACTGATTATGAGAAACATAACATTTTTTAAAAAAAACGTATTTCTTTTTTGTCCCTGTGGCTTAATTCGTACAGGCACAACTGAAGGTGACAAATATCTACTTGTCCTGATTTCTCACCATGAGTTTTAAACAGCTCACGCTGTGGGGACTGACATTTCCAGGTCACAGTCAAAAGGCACAGCGAAGGCTTTTGGTTGTGTCTAATTCTACACTGCACAAGTGCTACCTTTCCTCAGAGCATAATGTTGTTTTAGAAATGAATTGCATTAGAGACACCTCACAAGCACTGATTTCAGTCCTGCCCTGCCAGCCCTCTTTGGGGGATTCAGTTACATCTCTGAATTCTCCAACTGAAACTTCGACTTGATTCCGGTAAGTTTGAAAGAAATACAAGCCCTTGAAAAGTTTTCCCATCTCCTCCTCTTCAATTTTTTAAAAACGCGATTGATAGAAAAGATCTCAGAACATTTCCAAATGCAGATTGTCCCTGACTCCGGGCCCCATCCCCATGTAAATTGTAGCAGGGCCAGGATTAGGACGAGGTGTCAGGGGAACTCTGTTGGGGCACGTGATTTAAGAGGTGCCCAAAATAATCAGTATCCAGATTAGATATATTTAAATTCATGTATTAAAAAATAAAAATTAACGTAAAAAAATCCGTGATGAACAAACTATCAAATTTTGGAATAAAGACACATTGTTCGTTCATTTTACAAACAAATATTATGTGAAGGGAACAGTCATTTCCAATCAGCTTGACATCAGAGAGGTCCTGGCATTCGTAGCAGTGGGATTATAGAGGGTGACAAACGGCCAGCAGAGAGATAGGGCAGCACAGGGCTTTCTATATAGTCTTTTATTTTTTTCTGTAGAGCTTGTATTACTGTTTCTACTTGGTTCGAAATATGAGCGTATATTTTGATAAATGCATATAGGGGCTGCACCTTTTTCCTTTCTCCCCAGGCTCCTATATGGCTGGGCCAGCTCTGAATCATGGCCTCCTGGCCTCCTCCTGTCAGAGCTACTGGTGCCCACGCAGCCCTCTCCCACCTTTAGCTTCTCAACCTTCAAAACTGCCCAGACTTCCTCCCCATCTAGTCTCCAGGTCCTTCCGGTCAGGGTTCAGGCAATTCCAGGCTTTGGATGCAAAAACACCTGGCAAGAGACTCAGAAGAATCTAGAACTTGGGATCAGAGGTATTCACGGCTGAAGCCAGACCAGAATTCGTGATTTTAGGGAAACTCAGGATTCCTGAATTCCCATTTCTATTTCAACACATCTCATGCTACACTGCCGTGGGCCACACTGAAGACCTGCTTTCTGGTTCTCACTCTCCTTCTCTGCGAGAGTGCATTCCTGATCCTACAGTCCTTACTGACTTACAAATGAACTTGAAGGGCACAGCTCTGTACCTCAAAGCCTGGCTGTGCTTCTTTAAGAAAGCTATCTGTTTGATGCCAACACAAACTAGAAAAATGCAAATAAATAAGTGTCTGGTTTACTATACAAGATAAAAATTTTTTTTGATTTTTGTATGTTGATCAGTTATTTGGATGTTTCCATAACCGATGATTCCTTTCTAACAGAATGTGTAAAGCGTATGTTGTTTAAGGTTGCTGTGAAGTTGTTGTATCTGAATGTTTTTCTCTGGTACATATGTATTTTCAATCCATAAAAATTTCCGAGTTCATTCTCTTTTGGAGCATTCTGTTTTGCTAGGTCTCATAAGTGATCTTTTTTTTTTTTTTTTGTAATTTCTGAAAGAAAGGTGCTTGCATACCCAGGGGTCTCAAGAATTCTTCCCATTTCACTGAGTGTGATATCAATCAAAATAAAGGAGGATGCAGTGAAATATGTTTCTACTACTCTGCAAAGCCCCCAGTAAAGAGAAATGTTCATAGTAAATGCAGCCCTTGTTTCACACTTTCAGCTGGGTTTCGATTGATAAAAGTGAACTATTTTGTCTTCACACGTGTCACCAGAGGCTGGTTCAATAGTTGCTTAACCAGGACAAGTCCCTTTTCCAGAGCCTAGCCTTTCCTCAGTGAGGAGGCTCTAAGCTACCAAAGAATCATAGTAATTGACCTGGGTCTATACATCACGTCTAAATAGACACGGAGTAAATGGCACAGCATTTGGTAAAACAAGTTACTCGGTGTTCCCCTTTCAACCCATAATGACAGTAATTCAGTTAGGCTTATTGCCTGTTATTTAATATGATCCTACTGTAAAATTGTTCCTTTTGCAATACAAAGTTTAAAGAGCCTGCTTTTCTTCTTAAAGCATGCAGGCTCTCTTGTATTGGAATAGGATTTCATTATATTTAAAAACTTTTTCCACTGTTTACTTTATCACTGGGGTCAGATAAAGGAGCCAGAGTCAAGATTAGTCTTTGCTCTGGGATAGGGGAAGTGAAGAGAGAGAAACCCCAGTGGAAATCAATGGTGGATTTATTTGTATTTCCATAGTGCGGAAACTACAGGAACATTAGTAATGTTGGAAGAAAAAGCACGGGGAAGCGGGGTGGGGGGGGGTGTCCATATTTTCATTATTATTATTACTCTTAAAATACACATAATCCTGGGATGTTTTGCTACCAGGCATTGAAAATAGTCTCTGATTCATAAATAATTTCAGGCAATCTCAAAATTTTTCACTGTTTAAAAAAAAACTTCCCAGGCTGAGCCTACCGAAAGGAATTTATGAATAGTTCCCCTTATCTGGCCATGAAAAATGCCTGGATATAGAGTTGACTTTTACATTAAAAATTTTTTTTACAGGTTCAATGAATTTTTATGCAGCTTAAAAAACATATCAGATCTGAGTAGATATGATCCAGAGGATGGACCTGATTTATCATCTCTATGACGAGCTGCTAGTATTCTCTGTCTTTTGTGCCAAAGAGGATTTTTGTGAGGAGGAAATGAGTTCGTACATATAAAGTACTTAGAAGAGTCCCTGGTGCACTGCAAGTACCCAAAACAAAACAGCTGCTTCACTCTCATCATCACTGTTATTATTATGTGGAATAACATTGCAAGTTTGTTCATCCTACAAAGTCTATTTCGATTCGTACCTCCATAGAACTCATGATGATGTTGGATTCTTTTCAATGAATTTAGTGACCACATTATACAATTTAACACATAATTCTACAGCAGAAAGTCTGACTGTGAGCATCCTATTTGTGGATATCTCATACATATAAATAGACTGCTGCTTCTTCCACCGATCAATTGAAACTTTGAGGAAGCTTCTCGTGCTTCCCTAAATTAGACGTATACTCTTTTGGACACACACACACAAAGACACACACGTATGTGAGGCCATAACTAATTTACATAATCTGGGTAAGCAAGGATGATAACTTATACAGTGCCTAGCACCCACCAGAAGCTTAGGAAATATTTTACTAAGTTTTGATTTGACAACATTGGTCCATAATAACATAATAACAACTCTATCAGACTGTATCAGTGCATGATCTAGACATTCACACAGAAGACACAAATTTACACAAGATATTTAAAATATTAAAGAATATGTGTTATAAGCAATTGTTTTTCTTCCTAAATTGCTTAGAACATGTCCAAATGTCCCCCCTGTCACTGTTATTCCTCAGTGATGGAAGCCAAAACTTGTTCTTTTGTTCAGATACCCTGCTATGCATAGTATTTACATTTCTCTGACACTGTATCCAGTTGACTTGGCTCAGGGTCACTTATTCCGAAATCACCATGAAGTCACAGGGAACGGAATTTTACTCTGAACAAGAGAGTCTAGACACTTGCACTTTGTATACAAGCATCTTTTAGTTTTATCATCATGGCCAAAGTCAGTCAACTTCACGTTGTCAAGTTTCTTAGCTGTCAGATGCCTTATTAAAGGTGATAAATTCAATTAGTTTGTTGAATTTATAGAATGCCAATCAATTTGACGTGTTTCTTTTTCTTTCACCACAGTAAATAAACTAACCAGTTTTTTTTTCTGCCTTCCCCCTCTGCCCCCCACCAACCGATAGAACCAGGCATAGGTGTCACTTTGGAAAGACTTGGGTTTAGTTTATTTATTACTCATTAACTTTGTTTCTTGAACACAGGACCTACACATTGGTTACTGAGTATTTGTGAGATCCAGAACATCAAGCCCGGAGCAGTGACCAGCACATTGCAGGACCAAGAGACCAAGAAAAAAGATTGCTTCAAGGTCACAAGCATGAAAAAAGAAGCTAAGGTAGGTTATGGGTGGGTTGGGGGATGCTGGCAGTAGTTGTGAAGCACAGTGGCAAAGATCAGAGTGATGGAGAAAGGCAATTACAGAAAATAATGTAGAGAAATCCATTTTATAAAAAGATGGTGGAGCACAAATTAAAGAGTCAAGAAAATGTAAAAACCAAAAAGTTTAATATGGACAAGTAACTGGAAGTTGTGAGTTCTGGGTGCATAACTGCTTTCCAGGGCTAACCCATCCAGGCCCACTTTGTGACACTGCTTAGTTAATGGAATACAGTTCTCCAAAGCAATGTTTTCGATGTTTCCTACTCCTAATGGCAGAGAAAAAAATGAGCCTTTATTCACAGATATAAAACCCCTTCAGCTACCTCAAGCCAAGCTATGTCTTGGAAGTAACATATTTCATTTCAAAAATTCATGTATAATTTACATGCTATTCTATAAAATATCTGTGTTCATCTTAAAGATGTTTTTAGCCAAAATTTGAAGAAAATTGAAAGTTCCAGGAACCCCAGCATGTCTGTCCCTGAAGTTCTGCACACCCCTGGGCATGCTACCCTCTAATTCCCAGGAGTGTAGAATCATGGTCTTGAAGCAAAAGGTAAAGAGATACTTTCAATATTGCTGCAAAGCAGATGATAAAAGTATTCAGGGGAAAACAAGCCTTTATTTTAGGTCATTTGCAAGTTCCTTGAAGGCATGTGCTTTTTTAAAAAAAATGTTTTATTTTATATTGGAGTACAGTTGATTGGCAATGTTGTGATAGTTTCAGGTGTACAGCAAAGTGATTCAGTTATATATATACACGTATCCATTCTTTTTCAAATTCTTTTCCCATTTAAGTTGTTACATAACATTGAGCAGAGTTCCCTGCGCTATACAGCAGGTCCGTGTTGGTTGTCCATTTTAGATCTAGCAGTGTGTACGTGTGCTTTTTTAACGGTGGTTATAGAGTTCTTGATCTGTGCCGGACCGTTTGCATGAGCTCTTAAGTGTGTCCAAGGATTGGACAGAAGTTCGGGAAAGGGATGATGTGTTCACAAAATAAGCCCCCAAGTGTGTTAACTATTGATAATTATGTGCTACGAGCAACTGCAGTTCAACACGTCACTTTTGTCAGAACGTCTTCATTTGGACTGGTGGCAACATGGGACCAACTGTGCCCGACACCCGGAGTGGGTGACACTGACACACCTCCTGGCTGTACTTGTGCTCACTGCACCTCCTAGAAAATTAGGTTGTTCTTAGTTAACTAAGGAAAAAAATGTTTCTTTTTTGACAGTTGACAGACTTCCATACCCCCAAATACCAGTCAAAACGTATGCCTAATTATTTTATAAATTATGTTGTGCTGTCACAGACCCCTTCTGGGAGTCAAAACACTTCTACCTGTCTTCACTCCTCCCCTGCCTGGGGCTGAGGGAAACTCACCAACTGCTACCTGTCCTGTCTTGTTCATCTATCCTTGCTCCTGTGGGAGTTCTGTTTATCTTCCCATCAGCGGGTGGTCCCTCTCTAACTGCCTTGGATCGGTATAATGGGACACCCAGTTTACCTTCCACGATCTATGAAGGTATTTCTTAAAATGCCCTCTTCCTGGGAAGGTGTTCACCTTCATGGGTTTTCTGTTCTGCTCTCTTTCTGCCACAGCAACAGGGAAAATCATTCTTCAAACACCTGCAATTATTTTTTATTTTCAATATGAAATATTACAAGCAGTTTTGTGCACTGGCAATATGAGCTTCTGCTCGAGCCCTCGATGTAGAATTCATCCCTGAAAATTCTTAGCGCAGGGTAACACCTCTAGAACTGTCTGAAGAGCCCTCAACAAGTTCCACTCCCCACACACAGGGACACATACAGTCACTACACTGTCATCTTCCCTGTTCTGTTCTGATGCTTCAAATTCCTACGTCAGAGCACATGTATTTCATTCACAGAGGACGTAAAATACAGATGCTCTTGAAAGAGTTAATAATTGCCCTAAAATCATGCTGGAAACTAAATAGAGACTAATAGATCCTTCCTCTGATCACGTGTAACAGTTATCATGCTTTTGGCTGCAATTAACAGAAAACCTGACTCAGGGAGATTAAACAATATGGAAAATGTCTCAGCTCACACAAGGAGACATCCAGAGACACGGAGCTACCAGAGTTGGTAAAGCCGGTAGCTGAGCAGCGTTGATCAAGAGCACAATTCCCTCCACCCCGTTGCTCTGTGACCCTCACTTTGCCCCCTGTACCCTGGAGCTTGTCCTCTTGTCAACAGATAAATCCCTGCAGCCACTTACGTGGTCAAACAACACTTTCAAATTCAAGAAAGGGATATGAGGGCATATCCAGTCAGATTCCCACTTTAGGAGTGAAAAGAATTGTAGAACAGCCCTCTGGAGAATTGCCTCCGGATTTTACTCGCCAGAATTGTGTCATATGGGCCTCCTACACCAATAGTGGACAGGGAGAATGGAGTTGTTGTGGTTTTCTTAGACCAGTGGTTCTCAGACTTTGACTCTCATCACAGTACCTGGAGGGCTTATTACAGCGCAGATCGCCAGACTTCACCTCCTCAGGTGACTTAGTGAGTCCAAGATGAGGCTCAAGAATTTCCATCATGAGATGCTGGTGTTGCTGGTCTTGGGACCCACAGTTTGAGAACAAGTATCTAAGCTTATTGAAATGATGAAAGTGGACCAATTGAAATGGTATATAAGATAATAGATATTAAAATATACTGTGAATACTTAAGTATAAACTATTAGCAACATTCTAATCAAAATTTGTTCCCATTTCTCTGGTTAAGATGCAAGAATTAGGGAATTCTGGATCAAATAAAAATTCAGGTTGGTAACATTGTCTCAAATTGTATTCTTGGTTACCATCCTTTAAATAATAAGTGTACTATGAAATATACAACTTTAAAACTATTTTACACATCTACCGTAAAGGTATTTTCGGTATACTATTTCTTAAAGCAGATCACTTTATAAGGTATGCATATTCATGAATGCTGTGTAATACTGCATTTCACTTTGTCATTGAATTTCACTTTCAGACATATTCTTTTTAATTGCCATAGATAAGTATTCTTTTTTTTTTTTTTTTTGTGGTACGCGGGCCTCTCACCGCTGTGGCCTCTCCCGTTGCGGAGCACAGGCTCCGGACGCGCAGGCTCAGCGGCCATGGCTCACGGTCCCAGCCGCTCCGCGGCATGTGGGATCTTCCCGGACCGGGGCACGAACCCGTGTCCCCTGCATCGGCAGGCGGACTCTCAACCACTGCGCCACCAGGGAAGCCCATAAGTATTCTTTTATATGTATAAATGCTCCTCATGCTTCAGAACCAAGTAAAAATGAGGAAATTATATAGGTTATTTTTTAAAGTCACATAAACTTGAATTTTAATAACTTCTATACTCCACAATCCTTTAAAAGAATTTTTCTCCTCAGATTCCCTCGAGAATTGTTTTGTAAGATGGGCAAATCCAGACTTGAGAAAAACATTACAAGTACAAAGGTTTGTGCATCTCATTAAATGTTGACACTTCATCAAGAGCTCTCTATGTTCAGCTGCTGGAGGTATAAGAAAGTGAAGTGGAGACACAAGGCAATTCGTGAAACAAATCAAAGTTCCCCACAAATCATTTTCCATTGAATCTTTCTTTTAAAAGCCAAAAAATGATATCCCTCACTAAACGACATGGACAATTGTGACAATTCTTAATTCTATTTTTAACATAAACAGACACAAGTTATTGAATGCTGCATAGTCATTGAATGACAAGGGTCTTTGAAGCCAGAGCACCTCAGCCACCTTCACAACCCCACCAAGAATGTTCAGGTTTTCCATTAACCAAAGACACATGGGAAAATGTCTCTAAACACAAAATAGGAAGAAAGAAGTGGCAAGTATATATATTTTTTTACTTCCTTCTTCCCACTACAAAGTTTAGCTCTCCACCCTCACCTTGTGAATTCACTACAGAGAAGCTAAGTGATTATTTTATTGCATCTCTAGATCTGAAAGATGACAATGTGGTTGCAAACAATATATTCATAAAAAAAAAAAGCTTCTTTATAACAGCAAGTGTTTAACAGTGCTTCTCTGCATCAGTTACCCAGTTCCATGGGCACGCTCTCAGAATTACCTGCTTTTATTCTGGGGGTTTGGTATGTGGAGTTATTTTAATGTATTTTAAAAAAAATAACGTATAGGCCAAAGATAAGAAAAATTTAACCAGAAAGGCCAAAATCGCTTACAAATATTTTTAAAAGATGCTAAAATAAAGTTTTCTTTTTAAAGGACTGGTTTTATACCAAGTGCTTTCTTTTACTATTTTATTTTGGGGATAAACTTTGGCGTTTTTGAGACACTTAAATATTGGAAAATCCTATCAACATACTCTAGCAACTGCCCTCACATTCATATAAAATAGTTAACTGAAGAAGTGTCTCCTTAATGGAAATATTTCCTGTAACAGCTACTAAAACAGAAAAGAAAAAAACATAAAAATTTGATCCTCAAGTACAAGCTTTTTTCTGTGGCTTTCAAGACACTCTACTACATTAGAATAGTCTCTAAAACAAGTTTTATCTCCTACAAATCCTCTTCTGTTTCGGCCATACAATATCTTTAACATTCCTAATAAATTATCCTTCTTAAACAGCTGCTCTCTATTCTAACTGTACAGTCACCAGTGAATTTAGATACCGTACCACTTCCCTCCATAAATGCTTGCCTTTGATCACCTAGAAAAACAGAAATATAATGCAGGCCACATAGGTGATTTCAAATTTCTAGTAGCCACATTTTTTAAAGTTAAAAAAATAATAATAAAAATAATTTTCTATAATAGCTTTCTCAAGATATAATTTGCATACCATAACATTCACCTTTTTAAAGTGCACAGTTTGATCGTTTTTGGTCCATACACCAAGGTTTGTAACCACCACCCTGAGCTAATTTTAAAACATTTTCATCTCCCAGAAGAAACCCTGTATTCATTAGTGGTCACAGCTCAGTTCCTCCGCCCCCCCAAACTCTGGTAACAACTAGACTCTACTTTCTATCTCTATGGATTTGTCTATTCCAAAATATTTCATATAAATCAAATCATAAAATATGTGGCCTTTTGTGTCTGGCTTTCCAACATAATGTTTTCAAGGTTCATCCATGTTTCAGCATGTATCAGTCTTTCTTTCTTTTGTATTGATGAATAACATTTCATTTTATAGATAGACCCATTTTGTTTATCCATTTATTAATCTATGGATATTTGGATTGTCTCCACTTTTGACTATTATGAACAATGCTGCTATAAACATTTGTGTAGAAGTTTTTGTCTGGACATGCGTATTAGTCAACTTGGGCTACCATAACAAACTGCCAAAGTCTGGGTGACTTAAACAGCAGAAATTGACTCTCACTGTTCTGGAGGCTAGAAGTTCAAAACCAAGGTGCCAGCATGGTTGGTTTCTGCCGAAAGGTCTCTTCCTGGCTTGTAGATGGCCACCTTCTTGGAGTAGTCCTCACATGGCTGGGAGAAAGAAAGCAAGCTCTCAGGTAGCTCTTCTTATAAAGGCACTAATCCCATCAGGAGGGCTCTACTTTCATGACCTCATCTAAACCTAATCATCTCAAAAAGACCTCATTCAAAATACCATCACATGGGTGTTAAGTCTTCAACATATGAATTTGGGCAGGAGGACACAAATGCTCAGTCCATAGCAACATGCTTTCATTTGTCTTGAGTATATACCAAAGAGAAGAACTACTGTGTCATATGGTAACTCTGTTTAACATTTGAAGACTGACAGCCTCTTTTTCAAAGCAGCTGTGCCATTTTACATGTTCACTAGCAATGTATGAAGGTTCCAATTTCTCCATATTCTCAAAAACACTTGTAATTGTCTATGTTTTTTACTTTACCATCCTGGTGGGTGTGAAGTGGTATCAAATAGTGGTTTTGATTTGCTTTTCCCTAATATCTAACGGTATTGAGCATCTCCTCATGTGCTTGCCAGATATTTGCATGTCTTTTTTGGAGAAATACCTTTTTAAAACTTTGCCCACTTTTAGTTGGGTTATGTCTTTATCACTGGATTGAGTTGTAAGAGTACCTTATATATTCAGGATACAAGTTACTTACCAGACATATGATTTGCAAATATTTTCTCCCAACCTGTGGCTTGTCTTATTACTTTCTTGGTGGTGTTTTTCGAAGCACAAACATTTTTGCTTCTGAAGATGTCCAGTTTATGTATCTATTTTTGGATGTTTGTGTTTTGGGTGTCACATCTAAGAACGCATTGGGTAAAATTAATTTTAATAAATATCTTATTTAACACAATTTAATCAAAATATCATCATTCAATGTAAAATGAATAATTATAAAATATATAAATTTTAATTCAATATAAAATATAAATCAATATAAAAATTATTAATGGATACTTTTCTTTCTTTTTTTCATGCTAAGTCTTTAAAATCTGCTGTGTATTTGAAAAAACAGAAGCCAGTGTTATGTGGTGGCAGAAAAATTAGTGAAACTGCCACCCATAGTAACACAGAAGATGGAAAAAGCACCTCAAAACTTGTAGATTTGGCCAAGGAGATTCCAGAAAGGAATGTTGGAGGTGTAATTTATCTTCTTTCAACTGTGTATAAGGTAATTCTTATGTACTTCTTTTAACTGTATATATGAGAGAAATAAGATATGAACGATATAAAACTGTTTAGTTTTTAATGAGTTTAATGGAAATATAGAGTGCCCAGGGAAATGTCTCTAGTCAGCAAAATATCCTCAAAATTAAAAATGTTCTTAAGGAAAAAAGCAATTACAAGGCTGCCAATAGATCTTGCCCTCAGAGTCAGACTAATTCAAGAATTCTTTCAGGATCAAGGAAGTTTTCTGGTAAAGACCTCAGAATGACAGAAGTCAGTGAATCATAGGTTCTGCCATCTGAACAAAAGGGCTTCTAAGAGTCTTAAGGGCATTGTTTCATCCCATCCTACTCACAGGCCAAAGTAGAGAAAGACCTGTCTTGAAGAGGTCTGTAAGGATGGCTTTTCTTTAATGTATTTGACTATTATCTGATACACAGGAAACCCACAAAATTTTAAAGGAGATTTTAGCTGATAAACTAGGTAATTCCAAGATTCAATTAAAAAAAAAAGAGTATAAGAGAATTAAAAATTTCATGTGTGAACATTTTAACTTACCAAATTATCATAAAAGATAAAATCACATAGCCAAATTTGGAAGCATATTACAAATATATTTTTCCTTATGTTTAAGTTTGTAAAGAGCCTTCTGGCTCTTTTAAGGAATTAAATTTACTATGAACAACCTATGCATGTTTAACAGCTCTCTGCACATATCTATGTGTATTTATATGTATATGTGTACATATGTGTGTGATAGCTAAATTGGCCTGTCTGTTGTCATCATGAAGCTTCCCGTGCTTTGTATGATGGCAAGGAAAGTAACTGACCTAGTTAAAATGAAGATTTAATTTATCCAAAGCAACTGCTTTAGTAATCCCATGCTAGCAACTTACATTCATTGTCCTGTTTTTCTCTCTGATTGCCATAACTTGCTCTATAAGAGACAAAGCATCATTTAGAAGAGTATAGGTTTATACCAAGTAAACAGAAAGTAAGAAGTTGATATAAAGGTCATCCATTATGAACATTACCTGTTGAGCCCTTTGTGGTTTATACTTGACATTGTCAAAACATAGCTGGAATGTTATGCCTATAACATGATCCCTTATCTGTCATCTATTTCACATAGGCCCACTGATTTTAAATAATATCTTCAGCTTTACTAAAAAATAAATAAACCAAAAATTTCAATGACTGTGTCTAATTTTTTAAAAAATGGCATTTCTGTTTTATTTGACAATTCCCTTAATCTCATTGCTGCAGCTACAAAACAGCATTTAAAATTTCCAAGATGCAGACATACCTCCTTTGCTTTCACTTGCTTGTACACTCACGCCCACATTAAATGACATTATAAAGTATTTCCTTTCAATTCTTGTTATACATAAATACACGTTACATGGATGTGTTGGATTTTCTTTCGGATTCAATAACTGGAGGTTCATTTTTTGGTGACATCTTTAGGCATCCTTCCAAAAATAGCAGCACTGTTCAGCCTCTACAGATGTATGGCAGTCTGTGCGTTGTGGTTGGGGGCACTGTGTGTAAGTGTGCACACATTTGTGGAAAGAGAAAAGTGGTTGGGGGAATGAAGAAGAGATATTTTCTATTAGATGGTCATTATACTGTACCGATTTTGTAAGCTATTCCACACCATATTGGAACCAAATCAGCCCCAACTTTAGAGGTTCATCTTCGTCACTCATCTCCTTAGGGCACATTAAAGTGCCAAAATCTGGTAGATTCCTTTCTGTACGAGGCCACTGTTGCTGCCTTATAAGAATCTTCTTTCTTGTCAGAAACATTCAGTCGCCTAACTGGAACACCCTCTCATTCTAAGTCAACTAAAAATTCTCAGCTTATATTCCAATCCCACTTCTAGGCAAGCCTCTGCTAGCCCCTAGCTTCCTCCTCTTCTAGGAACACATGATTTTTTTCTTTCTGAAGCATGTGGCTGCCATTAGAGCTTGCCCCGCAGGGGAGGATAATTTGCTCATTGTGGATTAGTTGCCTTCAGCAGGTAAGTCTCACCTGGGTCACATCCTTTAAGGGTATATCCGTGGACAGGACTGCCTAAAAACTTTCACTGGAATGTGCGAAATTCTGCCCTGGCTTGTCTTGCTTTCTGTTGCACTATCCAGGGCTAACTTTTTCTCAAAAGCTAACACCATTATGACTGAATCAGTAACTTTTTCTGCATTTTATTGCATCCTTTTTTGGTTTTCCATGCTGCATGTCAGACAAGTTGTACCTGAAGGAATGCAAACTGGCATTCTGGAAATTTCTGACTCAGCTATTACACAAAACCTCTAAAGAAGTTTGCCTTAATCTATTCAGCCTAGTTTCTACATGAGTTGAATAAACTGATAGTTAGTAAATATATGTGTATGTTGGGGTAGGAGGAGTGTTCTTTTGCGGTACGCGGGACTCTCACTGCTGTGGCCTCTCCCGTTGCGGAGCACAGGCTCCGGACGCGCAGGCTCAGCGGCCATGGCTCACGGGCCCAGCCGCTCCGCGGCATGTGGCATCTTCCCGGACCGAGGCACGAACCCGGGTCCCCTGCATTGGCAGGCGGACTCTCACCAGTGCGCCACCAGGGAAGTCTAGGAGGAGTGTTCTTGATGTCACATACAGCATGTGCACCTAAAATAAGAAATTGGGACTGTCTGGCCAACAAAATATAAAATTCTTGATATCCCATAATCTGCTCTGTTTAATATCATGTATTTCATGTAAAGGCTAAATTTTGTTGTAAAGAATCTTATTGTATTCTTGCTCATTTTGACGCTGAAAAAATATCTCTCTGAACCAGCAGCATCATTAAGAAATGGGTGTTACCATAAACGACCCTCCTTACACTCAATTAATAATTTTAATCCTGTAGCCTATGGTATATTGAAGTTCAATTTATTCTACTTACAGCTTCAGGAGATCCACAAATTTCATGAATTGCATATATATGCATTCGGGAGGGAAAGAGTGGTCGTAACTTTTATGGTATTCTCAAAAGAAACGTACTCCTCCAAAAAAATGTTAGTAACTGGTGCTCTAGGTTAATTGATATTTTGGAAGATATTGAAAATACACGTGCAAGATGGTGGTTTAAATGATTAAAGATCATAGTGTTTTTAAAAATTATATTTACATGACTGTCTACAGCTTTCCCTCTGTATTAATTTCCCATACTCATTCATCATTCCATTATTCATCATCACATGGAACCCACATTCAACTGCATCTAATGTGCTGTGCTTTTTCAAGCACACTAAAAATGATGGTCATTGTCTTCTGGATGGAATAATTTGAAAGAGAATACAGAAGGGAAAAAAATTGTGCAACTATAGACTTTTTGCTGCGTGAGTTGGGAGTAGTTTGTAAATGATGGGGGAGTAAAAATAGTTTTTGACAGGAAAATACTTTACAATAAATTAAAACTAAGGAGTATATGAAAGAAGGAAACTTCTTTCTTAATAAATTTATTTATTTTATTTTATTTATTTTTGGCTGTGTTCGGTCTTCGTTGCTGTGCGCGGGTTTTCTCTAGCTGCGGTGAGCGAGGGCTACTCTTCCTTGCGATGCGCAGGCTTCTCATCGCGGTGGCTTCTCTTGTTGCGGAGCACGGGCTCTAGGCACGCAAGCTTCAGTAGTTGTGGCACCTGGCTCAGTAGTTGTGGCTTTCATGCTCTAGAGCGCAGGCTCAACAGTTGTGGTGCACGGGCTTAGTTGCTCCGCAGCATGTGGGATCTTCCCGGACCAGGGCTCGAACCCGTGTTCCCTGCATTGGCAGGCGGATTCTTAACCACTGCGCCACCAGGGAGGCCCAAGAAGGAAACTTTTAAAACTCACAGCAATAAATTAGAAGCAACAAATATGTGTGTGTAAATGAGCCAGATTAACTAATTTCTAAAATTCATTAATACTTTTCTTGATAGTTTTATTTCATATAGTGCTTATAACTCCTAACATCACAATATGTCTTTCTTGTGCCAGCTGTATCATTATGTTTCTTGCGTAGTTATGAAATTCCCATTATAAATCATGTAAAAAATACTGCATATACACTTACAAAGCTTTTTTTTTTTTCAAAATAGGAGGCAAGCTCATTTCAGCTGTAATCTTGTGATTGCTGTTTCGTTGGATGAATATTCACAATTTCTTTAAAAATGATAAAGAGAAAAAAGGGTTTTTTCCAAGACACTGTATGATAGCCATAATCCAAGATGTCCTCTGATGATCTCTGTCTCCTTGGATGCAAACACTTGTAGAAAGGATTCAAAGGATGAGAAGAACTGAATGGATCATGGCTGACTTGGAAGATAGAAGAAGCAGAATGTGGGCCAAAGAATTTGGGCAGCCTGTAGAATTTGTGAAGGGTTACCTGATAGCTAACAAGGAATCAGGAACAGCAGTCCTATAACCACAAAGAACTGAATTTGCCAACAACTTGAATAAGCAAAGAAATGGATTCTCCCCTATAGTCTTCAAAGAGGAGCACAGCTCTGCTGCTGTCTTGATCTCAGCTTTGTGTGACCCATGTCAGACTCCTGACCTACAGAATTGTATGATGAATTTGTGATATCCAGGCCCCTGAGTGTGTGGTAATTTATAATAGCAGTGACAGAAGACTAACACAGGTGCATTTTGCATGTGGGAGGGATGTGAATGATTGAGTACCAGAGGGTAGAGTGCGGTAACCAGCCTCCAAGATGGCCACCAATGACTACTGCCTCCTGAAATTCACATCCTGGTGTAATCCCCTCCCAGGGTGTGCCAGAGATAGCCCGTGTGACTGTTAAATATGGCAGAAGTGATGGTATATTACTGTGCTATTGCTTTATTGCCTCAACTTCACCTTTTTTGCCTGTTCAGTGAAGATGAGCCGTTCACATACTCTGCCTTTGCCACCTGACACTATGCTAAACTTTGTCAATAGAGGGTGCTGTAGAGGCTGCAGGAAGAAAAGGTTTTCCCTTCTGGTTCCAGTGGGCTCACCTGTCCAGCTCCTGAAGCACCTGCGGTTCTCTAGCTTCTGTTTCCTGCAATAACACCAGCTCCTCCAGCACAAGCTCCCAAGGAGCAGGTGGCTTCTAAGTGTCCTTAGTGAGACGCAACCCAGAACCTTCGAGGGCAGGTTTCCAGCAAGTTGCAGAAACCTGATTTCTGGCAAGGTCCACAGGTGCAACACCATGGAGATTCCTCCCACATTCAGTGAGTCACGGTCACACCTGCAACAGGGTGTGGCTCTCAGTCTTGGGGAGGGGTCTCTTCCTTGAGTGTTCTATCAGTCCTAGAGGTTCCTAATTTTTTCTATTCCTACATTCTTTAGAGTTTTTTTTACATATTAGCTAATCCTTCATTATTCCAACCCCCTGCTTGGTTAATGATTCTTTATAGTAAACTTTCCCTATCCAAGTTGCCATGTAGTTTCTCTCTCCTGATTGGACTCAGACCCAGTCGCTTCTGGATTTGGTTATAAAAGGCACAGTAGATTCTGTCTTGTCACACATTCTCTGCCCATGTGCTTTGGGGGGAGATAGCAGCCATGACGTACTCAGCAACTGGCGAGGTCCACGCAGTGAGGCTCTGAAGCTACTGGCCGGCAGCCACGTGAGGGAGCTTGGACGTGGACACTCCCGCACCATCAGGCCTTCGGGCGAGTCTGCAGCCTTGGCTGACATCGTGATTGTAGCCTTGAGAAACCCAGACCCAGAGCCACCTGGCTAAGCTGCTCACAGATTCCCTGCCTCAGAAACTAAGTGAGATAATAAAAGTTTGTGGTTTTAAGACACTAAGTTTTGAGATAATGTGTTAATGTAGCAATCAATAATGAATACACTTGGCTTAAAGTTTATTCTAAAAATTTGAATTATTTTTGTACAAAATCTTTACACTGAAACCTCTTTGTAATCAAGAATTTTGATCAGTCAATAGAACATTCTTATTCCACAAGATGCTAAAATCGATGCAGAAATCTTATGTAACGTAGTGTGAAGATCACAGGTTCTGTCAGCTGCCAAAGTATGACCGGGGGAACTATTGTACCTGCTGAGCATGAGTCTCTCAGAATATGACTAATAGCACCTGTTTCAAACAGCCATTGGTGTGAATTAAATGGGTGAGTGAATGCAAAAGACTTAATAAGGTGCTTGGCAAAGAGTAGACTCTGTTACAATTAATACAATAAAACTTAAATCCACATAGAGAATTAGAACAAGTCATAACAGTTTATTTAAAAATAATTTAATCTGAAGCATATATTTTTATGGACTCAGCTTCCAAGCATGCTATGCCAGAACCTCATCACTGTATTGTACTAACTGCTCATTTATTTCTCTACAATTTCCACTAGACTATAAGCTTCAGGAAGGCAGATATTATGTTCCTCTTTTTCATGATTGTAGCCACAATACCTGGGATAATATCTAATGTTATAGTCAAATAATAGTATCTGTTAAATAAAGAAGGGCTCAATGTCATACAATAAGATTTCTGAAGAAATTTTAGCTACAACTAAATCTTTGGTAGTGTTGTACTGAATTTAAAATATCTTAGCTTTTAAAATGATATTACTATTAAATGTTTGTGATAACATCAGATTCTTTAATAGCAAATGCCACTACAATTATGCTTTATAATCTTTATGGAAATAAAATGCAAGAATACTACATCCTTTAACAATATTTCAAACCTCTTCCCATAGTAATCAATAGTTTAAGAAAACTACACTGCTTATATTTTGTAATTCTTTAGCCCTTAATAACAAGATTGAAGTTTTTTACTAATAATTTTCATTGTAACAATTACTGATATTCTAGAACAATACTCTATTTTTGGTTGACAATTTCTCTCCTCACTACTAGCCAGTGATGTCACCTCTTTCATCATATGGAATTCAATACATTCCAAGTCAAGGACAACGTGTTCCATATTTACAATGAAATTATGGTTTCCTCATCAAAAGGCAAATCCTTCATTTCAAAAATTTGAATGATTCTTAAAATAGAATGCCAGATGGCTAAATTTAGGTTCTGAAGAAAGTCTAATTCAGGAACACTTTATGGCATCAGTCCCAAACATTTTCATTTGATTATGGATTGAATATATTTTCATTCATTTTAAACTCATGCGTCTCTGTATGTTGTTCTGAGATAGGAGAACGCATGTTGGTAGACAAATTGACCTAAAAAAAAAATGCCACTCTGCTTAAAGGACCTATTTCTGTTGACATATTGGAAAGATGGACTTATGCTTGGTGACAGGTTTTTCAGGTATCCAGGTCATATAGGTTAATGGTCAAATGTACATAGGTAGCATTCTGCTTCATAATGAATGGACATCGCTGAAATACAACAGGTAAACTGCAATCCACAGAGTTTGCAAAGGCTGGAAAATACAGACCACATAGAACTCTCTACTATGCCTTGATATGTTCCACTATTTTCATCTGTATTTTTTGTTTATTTGTTTGTTTGTTTTTGCAGTACGCGGGCCTCTCACCGCTGTGGCCTCTCCCATTGCGGAGCACAGGCTCTGGACGCGCAGGCTCAGCGGCCATGACTCACGGGCCTAGCCGCTCCGCGGCATGTGGGATCTTCCCGGACCGGGGCACGAACCCGTGTCCCCTGCATCGGCAGGCGGACTCTCAACCACTGCGCCACCAGGGAAGCCCTATTTGTTTTGTTTTTGTCACCTTTGTCTTACCTTTGTTAATCTTCCTTATGCAGCTTCATCCTAGCTTTAGGTTGAAAATAATTGTTAAAAGTGTATTTCTTTACTAATCATTATCATAAATTCATGAATTATTTCAGGTTGTATGCAGGCTTTTTAAAAAATTCATTGCTTCCCATTTTTGGATGAATTTTGGTTCCTTCGGTCGTTCTCCCTGCAATGCTCTTCCTGTTTAGGCCAATGCACTGTGGCATTCCCCTTGCTATAACTTAGCTATTGTAGTAAGCCAGAGGAGGTCAAGTACATCTGTTTGAGGTTCAACACCAGCTCTTACGGTGAATTTCCGAGCTGCACTTTGCACATCTGTAAAATTGTGTAATAACAACTGTCCCACTTATACCACTGTGTTGTGGTGAGAATTGTATGAGATAAGGCTTGTGAAAATGTTCCAGAAGCTGCAATGTCTTCTAAAGCCACGAGGGATACTCTGCTTATGTTTGCCCTCTTCCTTAGAATTGCATCTTTGTACATAAACATCCTCTCCCCAACCTGCTGCAACTGATTCATCCTTAAAGACCAACTCAGACTCAACTTTCTCCCAGTAACCCTCTCTCACCCCTCAAGTGAGTCTTCCAACTCTGAGCTTCTGTAACTTATTAATTGTATTCATTGATTTCAAATTTGTCATTATGTCCTACATTGTAGGATATTTTTACTCACTGGGGTTCCTCATGGTAAACCCCATACCCTCCTGATGATTGCATCTCCGGTCCACTTTTCGCTGGTCTCCTGCACACACCTGTGTGAGGTACGTTATAAGTTACATTTCATCTCACACAGCCTCTCCCTTTACATTGTCACTCATAGCTCATAATCCTCTTTCCTCTCTCCCTCTCCAAACCTCTTGGCCTGAGATGCTTCCATGAAAATATTGCAAAATGACTTCAGAAATTTAAATTTTCATTTAAATTTTATATTAAAATATTTACATTAAATTTTTCACTTTAGATTTTTAAGTTACAGTTTCAATTTTTATTTCTCAGACTTTGTCTATAGCTACTCAGGATGAATACCTCCCTCTAGCCAATGAACAGAAAAGAATAAAACTTGCCATACAATTGATTAACTGAATCATCTCTTTAAAAAATGCCATTCAACTGGAACAGCAAACCCCAACCCAAATTTAGATGCTGATTCTGCTTAGAATGATGCTTGTCAACAAATGCAATTAATTTTCCCCCAGGTACTTGTAAACATTTTTCAGGCCAAATATTTTGATTGACAGTGAAAGGGTATCTGGCTTACTCTGTCCTGTCTTTAGCATCATTGAGAGCTCCACTGAGACAAAAAGTAGATTGAGAAATTTGACAATGTTTTCCTAGGACTCATCTTCATTTACTGGCTTTTCAAAAATTACCTGGGAATGAGCCTAGGCACAGAGCATCATGAAAATTCAAGAACCTGTTGTTGAACTATTCATTATCTTCCAAGAATATATTTTGTAGCCAAAGAAAAATATGTTACAATATTTTTTATTCCCCTCGTAAATAGCTTATGAACAAGTATGTTGATTTTGACATTTAAGAATTGAATAGGCATCCTGTACCTCACCTTCCCATAATAAGACTTTTTGCTAAACAGAATATAATGCTAGGAGTTTTCTCATGGTAATTTATCTATCTGCTCTCCAAGTGATATGTTCTCAAAATATTCCATTAAACATAAGTTTTTTAAATGTGCCTTGTCTAAGTTTGTACAATCCAAGCAAAGTTCACAAAACACTTTGCAAACTTTGTTTAATTAAACACAATACCACACCTTTGCTTTAAATGTAATGATCATAATTTCTTACAGACAATTTTTAATGAGTTTGCTCTTTGCTATACCCCTCATATATTTTCTTCTCCTTCCAGCCACAGGTGATGAAATTGTGATCAACATTATGAAACTGGATCACAATTATTTCTTTAATCAAAACGAACCAAGCCTTTTGCCATAGGTGTGGAAAACCATATTGCTATGCTATCTAATTGCAGTCATATTTTGTAATCAGCACTTTTGGCCAAACACATGGTGTAAATTATGTGGAAAATGAGAAGGCATGTTCTGTCTCATGCCGTTGCCAGGTATGTTTCATATTTAGATATAAACAATGAGAGACATTCAAATTTCACAACAGTTGAGTCATTTCTGCCACTGTGGATGCTTGTAGCTTATTAATAGCAAAGCTGTTTTCTTGTTTGAGATTTTTTTTGCACTTAAATTAGTATGTTCCCACCATGCTACTCATGCTTATTTCATTAATTGCTAAGCAATAATTCAATAAAAGCTTCTCTCAGAGAGAAACTCAAACCTCAGATACTTATCAAATGCCCTTCATGCCTGAAGCAAGGAGTGGGCTGAGGAAAAAAATACACTATAAGACATAATCACAAGGTTGCTAATATCTCACGCACATCACATCTAAAATCTAGGATTCCTCCGAGTTAATACCCATGAAGTATACTTTAAATACTCCCAACAGAAACATCGTTTATAGCTTTTTTGCAGAGGTGTCTATGAAAAAAATCAGAAACAAGCCAAATTGTTTCTCCTTCCCTTACAATTATATTAAGGGGTTGAGATCTTTAAGATGGCCTTAGGATGGCACCTAGCTGAGTGGAAGAATTGCCTTACAGTCCAACAGAATTTTCTGATTTCCACGTAAAGTACTAGAACACATTGCAGAAAAGTCTCCACTTCCATACAATGAGAACAATATAGAGAAACTGCTTTAAGAATATATTCACCTTGGCCATTCCCAGTTTTTTAGCCTTTGTTTCAAACACTAATTTATTGCTCTCCAAATCTTTGAGAAAGACGAGTTCCATGAGATTAAATGATTGAATATCATAAAATAATGATCAACATTTTTATTCTGCATTTGCAGTTGAAATTCCAGTGTGAGTAAATACATACTCTGGACACCATTATAAAAGCAATGAATCAGGGGTACTCATAAAAAAGGCAGAAATTTTTTATGAGTATCTCTCCTGCCTTTTTCTCTAGCTCTTTTCTAGTCTAGAAAATATATCTATTACTGTACAATCTTTCAAATTACATTCTGATTTTAATAATAATCACAAATTAATGATGTGTGGTCACGTGTCCATTTTCTCAGAGGAAAATAGCCATATGCTTCAATAGCTAAAACTTCTATTTCCACAAACTAATTAAAAGGCCTTTTGGTACAGTAATCAGAAAAACAGGTGTTTCATTTAGTTTCTCTCCCTTCAAGGTTGAATAGTTGCAATTCAAACTTCCCTGCGATTCCTTCAAAGTCAAGGGATGTCACATAGCCCCACATCGCCTGTCACACAACAATATCCTTCTGTCCCACCCCAGGATTTTGACAGAATGCAAATCAAAGGAAGAAAACTGTTTTTAGAGTACAATATGCTAAATTATGAGTGGGATTTTTCACAATAGATTTTGGAGATTTTAACTCAGCAAAAGGAAAAAAGACTCGAATCCTGTTTACTTTTCTCTTTGATAGATTGAGTACATACACATATTTTTTCATCTTTGAAAAGATGAGACCCGCTATAGGAGAGCTATTCCATTCTTCTTTCTCCAAATGTAATCATCGTATCATAACCACATCTCTAGGACATGTTCTTGTGAGTACAGGGTGCATTACGTACGATTTTATAACACACACAGTAACTTTGGAAAGCTTCGGCCTTATTCCTGTTGTTAATTATTTGGACTCTGACATATTGCAATAAAACATTTCATCAAGCACTCCAGTCCAGGGAACGATAGGCATCAAAACTGTATTGGTAATGCAAAATAAATGGATCGGGGTTGAAAATAATGAGTTTGGTGGATTACATCTGTCACTGTGAATTATTATTGTTGAACATAATAGGGCAAAGCACTACAAAAATAAAGCTTGTCTTCTCCAGTTAAAGGTGAGACAACTACCTCTAATGAGATACAGAAATTCAAGTGTGAGTTATTAATGATACACACAAAAGGTGTATCTGCTTACCCAATCTTACATTTCTGTATGTATATCACTATAGAACAAAAAGTCCCCATTGCTAAAGCTGGTGATAGCTCACAGTGGCTCTTGCCAGAAAGTGGAGAAGACATTCCATTTGGCCACATTTGACCATGCAAGAGGGAAAAAACAAAGCAAAACTAGAACGCTTGAGTGAGCCATAGCAGATCCAGATTCTGGCACTGATGCTTCTAATTTGCTCTGTGATACACGTGACTTACCTCTGGAACTCAGGTTCATCATCTGTAAAAGTAGGGCCTTGAATGAAACGGTCTTTAAATTCAATTCTAGCTTCAAAACATTCCTTGATTCTTTATACATAAAATGGAATTTTTAAAAATTAAGTGAACCTGGTAGCTTTTTGCTTCTAGAGGCAGAAAGCTTGGCAGAGAACTTACTGGAAGAAGAATCCAAGTTGCCTCTCTTGGAATGCAAACATGAGGGAAGTGGATGCCCATTATTCAGGAGAAAGTGCGTAATAGAACACTTTATTACACTAGGCAACGTTGCCCAACCAGAGTAGGAGGAGAGAAAAGTTGGGATTGCGTCCATTTGCACAGAGGTTTCTGGAAAGGGAAGAATAATAACCCACAGGTTTCAATCCCACAGATTTTGAAATCATCCCAAGCTGGTTGAGTAGAGTTTAAGGATACCCTCTCCTAAGTTCCCCCGATGGAAATGGACACCAAAGTCCCTGGAGGGAGAGGGAGTCTGGGCGGCTGATCTGGGCTCAACATGCGTAAGTCTGTGGGGAGCTGGCTCCCTCAGACTGTCTTGACAGTGGTGGAGAGGAAGCCTCTCTGGACCTCTTCCTCCTGACTCCTTGCTGTGCTCTCGTCCACAGTCACCACCAGGAGAGGGGGAACTGCAAGAGGGCTTTCTGTACTACTGGGAGGAATGGAGACTGTGGAAGCATCACCTCAGCTGCTGTACAGCATCTCCCTGAGGGAGCTGGGTGAGTCTCAGAGTTGCATTCAAAAAATGGTCCCAGAGGACCACCCAGAACTTTCAGTTCTCTCCTCCACCAGACATGTGAAAGTGCACCAGCCTTTTTGAACCCAGTTGGGGTTTTAGAAGAGGCTGAGATAATGAACTTCCTGTTGGTAAGCTCAAGTGGCATTTCAAAAAGTTAATTGGAAAAAAAAATTTAATGTGAAGAATTTGTAACCAAAGTTGGTGAACGAAGTCAATTGGTTTCATTTTTTATTAACTTTTTTAGAAATACAAAGCAATGTATTTTCAGTGCATAAAACTTAGAGACCCTAGATAAATATTGAATAAATAGAAAAATCAACAGTAATGTCTCCATTCAGAAATAATGACTACTAGTTATAGAAAACAAACTTGTGGTTACTAAAGGGGAGAGGGACAAATTAGGGGTAAGGGATTAACAGATATAAACTACTATAGATAAAATAGATAAGCGACAAGGATTTACTGTATAGCACAGGGAATTATACCTAATACCTTGTAATAACCTATAATGGGATGTAATCTGTAAAGATATTGAATCACTATGCTGTAGTGCCTGAAACTAACACAACATATGCTGTATGCCTGAAACTAACACAACATTGTAAAGCAACTACACTTCAGTTTTACAAAAAGTCAGAGCTTAAATCTCCCATCAACAAGAAATAATGACTGCTAAAATTTTGAGTCATCCGTGCTAGACACAGCTATATCTTTTATAAAAATGGAATCAAATAGCTTTGTTTCCTTAGCAAAATATTGTAAACATTTTACCATGTACTTAACAATTCTGTGATATGACTTTAATGGGTATATGATTGGGTGAGCACATTTTATTGTTGAAATTCAAATGATTTCCAGTTTTTAAAATAATTCTAAAGTGAATATCCTTAAGCATGCCTCTTTATCGATATCTCTGATTATAAATACATAGGTGATAGAGCTCTGAAATATCTCATATTTCATTAATATGGAACTGTCGGATTAAGACATAATAGTTTATAACTTTTGACACAAAAATGTAGTCAATATTTTCTCTCTACTAATACGAGGCCCTGTGGCATAATGAATTTGCATTTTGAACCTACTCAAAGGGGCACTAGAAAAGTACAACAGCAATTGAAAAAAGAATATGGTCCCTTTGAAAGAAACCAGGGTGTGAAGCTTACAAGGAAAGCAGAGAGTATTTGAAGAGTTTATATATGAACCACAAATAACATCGAGGAGCTGTCAGCATGATAGAAGAAAATTTTTATAGGAAATAAGCATGGAGGTAAAAGAAGAAGTGATCATGTAGAAAGTAGAAATATTCACACCTTAGTAGAAAACGTCAAATGATGGAGATTTACATTGCTTACGTCTAATCTAAGAATGTAATATTTCTCTTTCTGCTTCTTCTCACAGAAGAAAAAGCATGAAAACAATTAAATTTAAGGAGTTAGAATGAAGGTCAATGTCATCATTTTTAAAAAACCTCAGACATCAAGCCTGGAAAGAGATTGCTGGTGATTGATATGAAGAGAAATTATTGGCATGTGAGAAAAGCTTTGGGGGAGAGTTTTTGATGCCACGGTTCTCTGAAGGAGCAAGGCCCTGTATGGCCTTATCCATTTCCCAATATGATGTGATACCAGATAACACGTGGTGTAATTTTTCTCAAATCACAGAGAAAAGCTGGACTCTATTAAGAATTAGTGGGCAAGTATAAAGTAGCAAGTAAACAATGTATCAATAATTGTATAATACCTCTGTCTACAATACCTCTGTCTACCTCTGTCTCTTTTCACGGTAAATTCCTTTTCTTCTTGGTGTACTTCTCAAAGTGGCTTTTCTATCCCTTTTACCTTGAGACTCTTTTCCTCTTGTCACCTGGAAAAAGTGACACATAGTATCTTTATTGTGTCTCCCGGGAGACCTATAGGGTCCTCAGACATATAGAGTCTCCCATGGCCTCACCTAATTTCCCAGAGTTCCTGAGTGGTATGCAAATTAGCACCCCTGCATGAAACTAATTATAACCCCTACCATATTTTGTTTTATGTCTTATTTCTCCCTCTCTCCAAACCAAATTATAAGTTACTTGAGGACAAGGCTATTTTCTTCCTTATAGCATCTATGCCCCTATGGGTTCTAAGTAAATGTTTGTTACTTGACTTTCAAGACTGAGGCAAAAAAATATCCAATATGTCAGCTTTTCACTATAAGGAATTTATAGATCTTTTGATATTACTTGCAGGTACTACCATATTTATTTTAACTGTTTATTTCAAAACATAAATAGTATTTTTTTGTGTGGTAAACATCCTTAAATGTTAATGAAATCAGGAGGTAAATAACGGCTGTAGGCTTTTCATCAGACACATTTTTCTCTTGAATAATATATATTTTGCTGAAGCTGTGGAAACAGAACTACGGGGACTCCTATGAGGCCAGGCTGAGATTCTTGGTTTTACACAGTGTTAGCAGACAGTGTCATCTACTTCCTGATATAGCATATGCAGTATCATACTGCCTTGTATCTAGAGAAATTGTTATTTGATTGCCAGGAATAGGTGTAATTTAAGGTACTTCTTATTCATAGGGGAAGACTGGTAAGTTCTCTTGGAACTCTGCCTTCTCAAGTGGCATGTCTAATTTCAACACTAATTTAATAACAAGCTATCCCCATTAATCACCTCTTTAGTTCTTGTAAAGTATCTTTTTCTAGATTTGGGCCAACGATTACATTAAATTTGCTACAAAGACAATCTACTCAGTGTACAACTGAAGACTAGAGAAGGAAAGAAGCCAATGCTTTTCTAGAAAGATTTATCACAAGAAAGATCAGCTCAGGGGTTTGACGTTAGGAACGTGCTGTGTTCTCTAGTGGGAAGGTTGCAATCATCAGTGAGGTCATGCATTTATTTAGAACTGCATACTTACCAAACGGTTTTCACATAGAGGATTTCATTCCATTAATTTGTGGAAAGGCCAAATGGAATCCAAATAGTCCTCCGGCTATGTGCATCTCACGTTCTTTATGTTCTGCATACGCACAAGACAGCTTTCCTGAGCCCCGCCTGCCGAAAAAGGGAAGTGAGCTGGCAGGTAAGAAACACAAAATTGACTTCAAGCCAGTTTCTCCTTAAAGATATCATTTCCCTCAAGTCATTATGTAAAATACCCCCAATAGGCCAGGCAACCCAATTATTCCCTTGGAATAAAGAGATCAATTATTGATTAATAAATGTATCTTTTCTCTTGACTACAAGGTGTTTGAATTAGAGACTCTATGGAACGATTCCACTTGGACACTCAACTCCACCAAAGGGCTCAACATTTATATTTTAAACAATTTTTATTAGGTTGTGTTTATGTAATTGTAGACACAGTACTTCACAAAGACTATTCCAGTCTTCAAGGAGCTTAGCTGCCATCGTTCTCAGAATAAATCTCTGTATTTCTTCACATATAATCATATATTTTAAAAAGATATGAAATTATTTATGTGTGTTTAACCTGTTAAATTCCAAGACTTTGGGAGGAGAAGTTTCCTGAATGACAAGATCTTTTTCAGAAAGTACTTATTTGCACTCCATGTTGAATGGAAAGTACCATCGAGAGAAATGCCACCAAGAATGTTCAGGCCAATTATTTATGCTATGAAGGAACACTATTTGGCGTACTGCATATTTACAGGGAGTTCTTCACTGGTGATGTAAAGGTGGGATTGCAAAATCGGCCCCCAGATGCTGGGCTCGGGCTTCAGGTCTGATGGAGGGGGAATATTATGTCAAATCCCTGTACTGAACATAGTCGTGAAACCACACATATGTGGCACAGTTGAGGTATTCTTTAAAAACAAAACAAAAAACTCTGAACACCAAGCCCCGTGGCACCTGGACAGTCTTCAGGTGCTCTGAGCCCCTCCCCTGGGTGTGCACCCCTGGCTTCGTGCCTCTCTGAGCTATCTCTTCATCTCCAGCTCATCTTTCATCAGCGCCTGTCAGTGGAATATCACAATTCCAGGTTGGGAAAACAATTCTGACGGGGTTAGGGAAACGAAAAAAGTTTCTGTTAATGGAAATCCCCTCCACTTTAAACCAATATTTTATTCATGTTTGGGAAATACCACTTCGTGCTGTTTCCATTTTAATCTGCTTCAGCATTTCCTGTTTTAATTCAGAAACCAAATGTGTGACACGCCAGGAGGGTCTTGGGCCAATTCCCGATCAATGAAATCAGAGAGGAATAGCCAACTCACCAAAGCTGCTGTTCTTGCCAGATTCTATGCAAAATTTTTAAAAGCGGATACAAGTTGCATAAGGTTATGGAACTCAGAGTTTCAGATATGATTGGTATAAAAATCAAGCAAAGAGAATCAGTGGTCAGCCACATTTCTTTCTGTAATGGTCAGCCACATTTAAATGTGATCTGAGGAAGAAACATGAGTGAAGCATAGAAAAATATCTCGTTGATTTTGTCACTTAAAAGATGAATTGCCTTTTGACTTACACATCCGATTTTCCTTTCCTTATTTCTTTCCCCTGCTTTGATTGTCAGCCTTTCATTAGTATACCCCGAAATTCATTCTGTACTTCAGATTCTGTATTTCTGTAATAATGATCATCACAGAGGATTTTGGAGATAGAAGGAAACTGAATCTAGCATTCGTTTATTCGGCACTTATTCTGAGGCACTAGGGTAACCCCATCTTACATACACATGACGTCAACGTGTAGATTTAATGACTGTCTGAACCGAGGTCACTCAGTCAATTAGTATCAGAACCCGGCTTACAGGTATCTGGGACTCTTGAATCCAAAGCAATTCTTTCCCTCTGGGCCGTGCTGGTTATTCCCCACACTTGCTGAGCCATATTGCACCCCCAGACAATGTGCCAACGAGACCACACGTTGTCTCCACTCGATACACAATTTGATATTCATTTCGGGAAAGTTTGTAAATAAATGAACAAATTGCCTAATTGCTAACCTGGACTAAGGACTAAACGAAATCTTAAAAAGAAAATTATGAACCACAAGCAATAAAAATGTTTTTTAAATGAAAACAAGGAAACATGACCCATTGAACTGTTAATCAAAGGAAAAAAATCATCACATCAAGTGACAAGATCTTTGTCTGCAAGCCACTATGGGGAAAAGGATGGAAGAGAAATTCTGATAAGTTTGTGGTCTTAAGGCAATTGATAAGTAGGCCCTCAAGTGATGAGAATTTTCAAAGGCTCTTTAAGGGAAATAGAATGCCCTTTTCATACCCTTCTTTAGATTCGTAAAGACCCCCAGCTTCTGATGAAGAGTCACAATATCACCAGTAATACACCAAATGCATTTCTGCAGAATGAATGTGTCAATAATTGCATTTAACTTTCCGGGAGGGGTACTGAATTTTGTTATTAAACATCTTAAGCATTTCTTATATTTCTATTTATAAATTACTTTCCCAAATAACATATCATGTTTCTCTTATTATTTTTTTCAAAACTCAGCATTACCATCTCATTTTTTCTCATTTTCAACAGTTAAAATTAAGAAAAGTTCATCAGTGGCAGAGGTTCTGCAATCTGTAGCAACCCACAGAGCCGTCCGCTGAGACAAATTGCCCCCCTTTAGTATCCTGGTGTGCACAGCAAGAAAAATAGAGTCAACATCCACTTCTCTCAATGGCTTAAATAATTTATCAATCACCTAAAAGCTAGTTTTTAACCCAAACCATATCTTCTACCATGCCTACTTTCCTTCTATCAGTTATATCTATTCAGAAATGCAAGCTCATGTTAATGTGTGTCCAATTATGAAAGGTAAATGAGTTACTAAAATCATCCTAATACATTTAAAGTCTAAGCGGAAAGTCTTTCTCTTTAATCATCCACAAAGATATTCCATTGATAGGCGTGGCTATTGAAGAATTTATTGAAGCATCAGAATACTCAGAACAAACTCATTGAATGCATCACAAATTACAGCAGTTTGGTAAAACATGGAGAATGGCAGTCAGATTTTGCCAATACAGATTTACCGTGGGGTTCCACATCTATATCTAATGACAGGGCAAGTTTCCGCAGATTAGTTTGAGGCATAGAAATGGGGAAAGAGAAGATGATGGTAATTAAATTATTTATGTGACTGCTTTCTGTATGTCTTTGTCTTCAACTGTCTTCAAACCCTTGAGCTGGTGACTGAACCATCCAATCTGGACACCAGGAACACTGCTGTTGTGGATCCCTACAACCACATCTTGAATTACGCCAACTAGCCTACAAGTGGCATAGCAGAATCCATTAGTCATAATAAAAATGCTGTTCTACCTTCAACTTTAGTAAAGTTAATTAACTCATTTTAATAATAATGTCTTGGCAAGCCCAGATGAAAAAATCTTATATTAATGCAGTCAACTACTTTTCTCCAGATAATTGCCATTTGGGCTGAGAAATTGAAAGCATGCCAACCTAAAATGCTTTTAAAGACTTCAATCAACATTCTCTCCAAAAAGGAAGAAATAAAAAGCCAGAGGGCAGAACCATGGGTCTCACACTCCATTCTTAACATTGCCCAGCAACACATATTTATATTACTGGGACTTGTCCTCCAAATTTGACCTGGGGTTGGCCTCTGAATTTGTACAGCAAAACGAAAGGACGGGGGCTGTATAGTCCTGGAAACTAGAAACAAACTGTCTTATTAAATTACCCATATTTGCGACCAAGCTTAAAATAACACAGATCTGCCAGTCTTCAGACCTAAGGTCTGTAGCTTTCTTTCAAATATAACAAAAGGACGCTATCGTTTTTGCCCCCATTTATTTTATTTCTCTGACTCTTTATGAACTTCCCAACAAATGGATAAAAGGTTTTAGTTCCTCTCTTAATTTGTTATAAAATCTTGTTTTAAAGCTAATGGATACTTCCCAGATAACAACGGGTAAAGATTTTCTTTTTAGAAGCAGTATTTGAATAGGTTCTACTCACTCATAGAAGAATTTTTAGTTATTAAAAAAAAAAAAACTAAGCATATATTTATTTTCAGGAATGAATTTTCAGGAAATTTTAAGTCTTTTGAATTATAAAATACAAAAGAGGTGTGGAGAGGTGAGGTTTCTCCATTTTCACCATAAGTAGCTTTAGTCTGTATTACTGCATCACTCAAGACCTGGGTATATGAATAGTCTAACTGAATTGGGTCATTCAGTTAAACAACATATAAAATATACATAGCTCGACAAATCTGTTCATTCCATATAAATATATCTTTATTCTGATTATTTTTGTTGAATCCATTACATCAGTCTTGTTAATATCTCTTATTACAAGGAGAGTGAGATCAAAGCTACATTACACTGGAGGCTTTGTATTATGCTGTCCAGGGTGCTTGGTGACCTTAAGTGGTAGAGAGTACACCTTTACACCTTAGATAGTAAAGAGTACATTTAATGACACCATTTTTGTACTTGAGAACTAAATCCCCTTGGATGAGGTCCAGCAGAGATGAACCTTAAGACAAGTTCCATTTTATGAAAAGTATAATAAAAAATATATTAGAAAAAAACTAGGGCTAAAAATGTTACTAGTAGATGCTATATAATAAAACCTTTTAACTGAATCACTTAATAATCACACATTATCTTTATTATCTTGTAATAATTGAATACTTCATAGAAATAAATATTTTGAACTGTGATTATGCTATTTGGCTCATATGTAGGAAGTTACCCTCAAGTTAAAAAAAATCATCTTAAAGCTATGTTATAACAAAATTTATGAAGAATCTTTTGGTCTGTAAAAAATGTGATCTCCTATTAAGAAGCCTAGGAGGGGAGAATTTTTCCCATTTTACAATCCCTGTGTTTAAGTAAACTTCTCAAGCTCACACAGCTAGCAAGAAAGTCTTTCCCAAGTTGTAGCTGTGTCTCTGTACTTTTGAGATCTGTTCTCATGATTATTTTTAAGTTTGGGGATAACTTTTAATGATCCTAAATGGTTTTCATTTCCATCTTTAGACATGCAAACACTTCAGTGATAGACACCCAATCAGAGGGGCTCACCCCCATCCCCACCCCCTGCCCAAGGCCAGCTCCCCGGCTTGCTTACCTGGGGAAATTACCTACTTTATCTGTGTTTCAGATTCCTCCTCTATAAACTGAAGCTAATAATAAAGCCTACTTTCTATGATAGATGCAAAAATTAAACCGGATAACATATATTAAGAACATAGTAAGTCAGTAAGGATTTTCTCCATTAGTAATGGAGTAAATAGTCAACTTCAAATTTTTCCAACTTCATCCAATTTATTCCTGGGCTAAGTAAGCCCCTTACTTGCTTTGCTTGTAGCACCTGCTAAGAGAAGTTACCCAAGGTTGACTTTGAGGTGTCCATTAGTTGATCCAGAAGTGGTAACTTTATTTAGGGACAGCCAATCCTTGAGGTGGGTTGGTGTCCAACGATGTAGTTTTGCTAGATCATAATGACATACTCTTTAGACCAACTGGACGCTGCAATTTTAATGACGAAATGGGGGTGAATAAGACAATGGAAGAGTGGACTATTGGAGATAAAATCATGGGTTTTCAAGTCAAAGAGACCCGCAATCAAATCTGGTTCTGCCCACCTGAGATCTTTGGGGAAATTGCTTCATTCAACTGAGACTCAGTTTCCTCTTTCATTCCCACATCCCCTGCCCTCGTTCAAACCATTCATTGCACACCCAACTGGTTTCCATGCCTCTTGCCTAAGTTCCCCCAAACCCACCATCCACGTGGTCACCAGGCTGGGGTTGCCAGCTAAAACAAACGAAAAAAAACAGTTAAGTTTGGGCTTCCCTGGTGGCGCAGTGGTTGAGAGTCCGCCTGCCAATGCAGGGGAAACGGGTTCGTGCCCCGGTCCGGGAAGATCCCACATGCTGCGGAGCAACTAAGGCCCGTGAGCTATGACCGCTGAGCCTGCGCGTCCGGAGCCTGTGCTCCGCAACGGGAGAGGCCACAGCAGTGAGAGGTCCGCGTACAACAACAACAACAAAAAAAAAAAACAGTTAAATTTGAATTTCAGATAAACAACAAATAATGTTTTAGTATAGTTATGTTCCATGCCAAAACACTATTCTCTGTTACCTAAAATTCAGGATTAACTGGGCTTCCTGCTCTTTTGTTTTTTCTCTAAGTTCGGCAACTGTACATCAGAGTCACTACCAAAACCATAAATCCCACCATGGTATCCCTGTCTTTAAATGGTCAAATGGCACCCTAAAGTGAAGTGTTTGGTTACAATGTTAATCCATTTTTAAATGTTTTCACAAGTCTTTTCATAATATAACTACTTTCGATCTCTCCAACATCATTTTCTACCACCTCCCACTGGGTTTCCTCTTCTTTTGTTTTTGTTTTTTTTTTCCCTAAGTCTGGCAACCATCTACCAGAGTTACTTACCAAAAACACAATCATATATACATACATATGTATCTAATGATGATAGAAATTTTCCGGAAAATGTTTTAGCAACGTTCAGCAAACAGTTGCCCTGTATTCATGCACAAAAGTCCTTCTGCATTTAGAAATCTCTTTGTGTTATTCAGTTGTTCCTTCAAAAATCAGTTATTCAGTGACTATAAGGCATTATATAACATGTGGGTGAGACAGAGTATGAATGTACAGCAGAGATGAAGCCATCTCTGTGTTCAGCTGGGCCAACAAAGTACCCAGAGCGTACTTCCTTCTCTACCCAATTCCCCTTTTTTCCAACACATGAGGTACTTTGGAGGAATCGCCCCTAGAAATGCCACAGCAGCATGCTGGTAGGAGATTGTCACTGAATTAAATTGTATTATAGTGACTACTATTTATCATTTGAGACTCATCAAAAAGGAGCATCATAAAGAAAGTTCTTGTTGAATTGGGACTCTCAGTGGGAACAGCTGGTAGAGAAGCATCAGTAAAGGATTCCTCAAGCTTTAATGCACACAAGGGACTGAGCCCAAGGTAACAGATGTGCACTGACCTACACCGAAAAGAGTGGGGGGCAGCACGAGTTACTGGAGAGCTGTTTAGACTCTAGGAAGATTCCTGCAGGTCCAAAGCTGATAGAATGAGAGTTAAAGTCGCATGATCCCCGTCCTTGGGCAGAATGTCTTCATTGGGCAGGAGTATCAATCTCCCCACCCCAGTGTCACCAGCATTCATTTTTAGAGAAGTAAAGCCGTCTGTGCTTACAGAGGGCCCCCCATTTTGAACCCTATTCTGAAGTACTCCTCCCTGGAGTGGTCTGTCATGAAATTTCATTATTCCTAGACACTGGTAGGTAGAGCTTCCTCTTCCATGGAGATTTGCATGATGACCAGGACACTTTGGACAAATCAAGAGAACTGGTCGTGGCTATGCGTTTGTATTTCTCAATGAATGTGCAATTCATATACAATATGTGTCCTAGAGTTAGTGCCCTCCTACGCCCCCAGCCTTACTTACAACGTGACTAAGTTCGCTGCGGTGCTTCATCCCACATGACTTCATTTTTGCTGCCCTGTCTTTCAGTGCTGCTGCCTGTTTCTGTCGTCGTCCGCAGACACTCCTGTCACTAGGCCAATTACCAGCATCTATTGAGCTTTTCCTCCTAATCCAATGGACTCCTTGTTCTCCACCGATGACAGTCTTAGAAGGTGACAGCCAAACTGGCCGTTAGCTTCTGACCTCTCTGTAGTCGATCTTATTATGGTAATTGCCAGGCTGGAAGGAGCAGACACTAGGCCAATTACACCTGTCCCTGTCCCAGTTCAGCCTGGGCTTAAATTCCTCCGCGAAAGCATGGTTTGCCTTTACTGAACAACAACTTTTTCTCTATTCTTGTGAAATTTGGAGACAGACATTCCTAATTATGCTTGTCAGTGGGACATAATGACCCAGTATTTCTTTAAATGGCATCATTCTTTATCAGGGAAGCCGATGCACTCCATTAATAGATAACTTGACTGGGGTATTTTTAAGCAAACAAATCTTTAAAATGTGACTCTTTGATATACAAGCAAGCGTAAACTGAAAACCACACAGCCGACCCTTCACGGTTATTTTAATATTAATGCTATACATAGATGTATGTGTGTGTTGAATATTAATTAGTCTATAAATATTTTATTTGTATGGACTTAAATCTATAAAACTATACATAGGTAATTCTATAAATGGATACCCGTGTGGCATATATACATAATTATATTAGAATATGTGCCCATTACGGCTACATGAATTCATTTTTTAACTGCATTATATAAAACATTAGGAGGAGGAACCTTTTACATTCATTTGAAAATTAAACGTTGCTCTTGTTGAGCACTCTAGAATGTATAATAATATGAATAATATTGTATGTATACAATATATGTATAATATGTACAATGTATAATAATATGCCCCTATAAATCTAAATTGAAATTAACTACACATTCTTTTTATTCGAGTTAATTATTAAAGAATGCCTTATTTACTTTCAAGTCTTATATTTCCAGAAGTGCTTACCTACTCATAAGAAATTATTCATGAAAAATAATTTAAGAAGGAAAAATATCAGAGTTCCCAACTGGTTTGGTAATTTGTGAGTTCTTATAGAAGTCTTTGAGGATGGACCTTGTTTGAAGCAAGTTCCTCCAAGCATAGAAATCCCTGAGACCCTACATCGAAAAGCTCCTCTGTCTTCAATCCCAGTGTCATTGTAGGTTCCCCCTTCAGTCTTTTTTTATTGGAAGCAGCCACTTAGGACACAGCAGGACTGGGCTCTATAGACAGCCTGCTGCCTGGAATGGAAGAGTTTATTCTGCATTTATTCTCTTCTCCATCATCCCCATGAGACATTAAAGGCAGTGTCCTTCTCTGGACTCCAGAAGCCTAACCAGGATAATTTACGGTCTCCCCAGCTCATACCATAAAGTGTCCTCATTCAATTCGTCATTCCCCCTTCACTGAATCCGGCATTGCTTTTACATCTACTGGAGGTCTGCTTTCCCCCAACAAGCCATAGTCGAAGATGTAAGCTGCAGGGCTCTGTTCCAGTAACCCCAGTACCGCTAATGAAATTGCTTCCTCTCTCTCAGCCTATTTCTTACACAGGGGTGATAATCACCACCAAAAAGAGGATATCGTGAGATTTACAATTCTCAGCTGGTTGCTTCACAGGTAGTGGGAATTTAGCCACGTTCATCTTCCAAGGGTGTGCGGTCAGCTCCCGTGTTTACAAACTGTAGAAACCTTGAGCCAGTCACTGACGTTCTCCAAGTGTGACTGCTCCACAGGATAATGTACACCAAGGTGTTAGCACTCTCTTGACTTGCCCCCCAAGATCTCATTGGTCCTTGAACTTTTCTTTCTTTTCTTTTCTCTTCCCTTTCATTCTTTCCGGGGATAACCAAGTCATAAATCTATACATTGCATAAGGACCACACATGGTCACATCATTGCATTTCGATTTCTCTGGAGGAGTATTAAATTCTTCCTATTTCTCCTGATTGGTCTTGCTCATGTGATGCCTTGGTCATCTCCTCTTTTTCCATGGCTGAGACCTCCAGTTTTGCAATTGCTGGCATCAGGGACTGATAGACAATCTTCTCCTCCCTCTGAGATCATTTCCACTCAGAATGTCTTCATTGAAGGATCCTATTGTCAGTCACTGGGGTTGATGCCCTTGCAGTGGCTATTGTACGAGGTCCCTGATGGAACCCCAAAGACACTGCAGAAAGTAACTGAGGTTCTGTCCCTGTGCTTTCCCTCAGATTCTTCAAAAGTAAACTGGTACCCACCCAAGGAATCATTTCCTTCAGAAACCCTCTTTGATCTCTTTCCCCAGCAAAAATTTCCAGGGTCTTTTTTTGTTGTTGTTAAAGTCCTAAGTTGTCTTACCTTGAAATTATAGAGACATCTTTCCAACTCCAATCAAACAACAATTTAGGAGAGTCTCTGCTTTGGGGTTTTTACACTAGTTGGCAGCAAATAGGGCTAACAACAGAGTTGCCTCAAAACCCTTTTGATAGTTGAGCACAGAAAGCAGAGATTCTCCAGTGGAATGTGCCTCAGTCATCTGCAGCGTTTGTGAAAGCCCAGGCTGTTGGTCCCCTCGGAGGTGCTGATTCCATTGGTCTGGGTTGGGGCCAGAGGATTTGCATTGCTAAGAAGTTCCCAAGTGATGCTTGTCCAGGAACCCATCTTTGAGAACGACTGATACAAAGCATAAGGGGCGTATGTGAACCCCTCTTCATCACAGTGTTTCTCGGCTGACCTTCCCCACTACCTTGGTGATTCATAAAGATCACTTCCTTGGTGAACATAAGGAAGGCCTTGAACCTTGTTGCTTCTAAAAAGGCTACTCCTTGGAGACTAATTGTTGCTGCTGTAAATGGCATTAGGTGAAGCCTGAGCCCTGGGGGTGTATATGGAAAGGAGGGAGAGGACAAGAAAAATTACAAAGTGTGCCTCCAATTTCATCATTCTTGGATAAGACCTCAGTGATAGCAACATCTACCCCAATCAAAGCTATTTTCTTAAACCCAGACTGAAATAAACACAAAGGATGTGGAGAGAGGGGAAAAGTCTTTTTTTTTTTTAACCCAATAAAGCACACTATCTTTTTCTCTCTCCGTTAGATGAACAAAATGGGGTTGCCTGGCTTGAGCTCGTCATCTGTGTTTATCTCATCTGGTTGTCTCTAATTAGATTGCAGGCCCCTTTGGGCAGTAGCTGTGCAGTTGTAATCCGATTTTGTACAGTGCCTGGCACAGTCTCTTAACCATAAAGAGGGTGCTCGATAAATATTTATTGGCGATGGTTATCTCTAATTCCTCAGGAAGTCTAGGCAATTCTAGGCCACTCCACTTAGCTGAATGATAATGGAAATTGATAAACTATCATAGGGGGAAACACACATATAGTAGGTTTTTCAAAACCAACCCACCATCAAATATTCAAAATGAGGATGTAGCCTTTAGTAGCCTATGGGTATTGAAGGTTGAACATATTACTTTGTGCCAAACTCATAGGAGTGATCCAGTGTAGCACTGGAAGAGGCAAGCTTTATAGACCAGTGAACCTTCTGACACTTTCCTTAGGTGATGCCGAAGTTTGTACTATGGTTTTTCTCTCCACCCACCACATTTTCTAATAAGTCACATAAATTGGTCTATAAAGTCAGCAGTATTTTAATTATTGGCAAGTGTATTCATCAACCCCCAGATGGTTTTTCTTTGCTAAAAATCATGGAACTGACATCACTGGAAACATGATACACGTTTTTGGCTGATATAGTCTCTTCCATCTACAAAATATTTCTAACCTCGACGGATAAAGCCTAACACAAGAAGTGAAGTAATTGGGGATTTTTTTTCCCCAACGTCTGAAAAAAAATATATTTACTCCGGAAATGCCTCCAAACACGTATGTCTAATGAAAGGCACACTTACAGCCAGAAAAAGAGCGGGTGCCGTGTCATTTATAGGGGAGAACGAGACAAGAAATTCCAGGACACAGGAAAACCTGGAGAGACTTTATTTCTAGGCATGCTTAGGTACAAAGAGAAGGCTGTGCCTCGATGGGGTGCTCGGGAATCTAATAGCTGCATCGGGTAATGCACCGCTGGCCGCCCAGCCACTCATGGTATTTGGCCGTCCTTCTCATACACTAACGGCAAGAATTTGGGGAAACCATAGACTTTGTGAGCCTTTCCCCTACACTTCCGTGCAAATATGAGGTTAAAGAAATGCATTGTGTAAGAGGTAAAAGGGTGAGCAGCAGAGACGGAAAACAAGGAGTTCAAGAAGAAAGCAGTGAGATCGCTCAACGTGAGTTTGTCCTTTGGGAACACTGTTTGAAGAAGACGTAACCCATTGTTTCTTGCGAATGATTTCTTTGGAATTCTTTTCTTGGCTTCTGAGACTTGTTCACCTTGTGACCTTAAATATTTTCCTTGCTGCCTGGTTCTTTCGCCTTTGTGTCTCCCTCCTCTCTTCTGTACAGGGAGCTTCTGTTGATTGAAAAATGGATAGAAAATAGATGGATTCTGCAGCCGCGCAGAGAATGAAGACACTTCACCCAGATCTCTCTCACCAGACCTAAGGTTAGAGCGTCTGTCACCTTTCATCTATTCAGCTCTGAGAAAGGTTGCCTCTTCATAGTTAGGGACGTGATTTTGGGGGTATTTTCTCTTGTTTTTGATCTGCAAAATGTTTGGGGTATGAGCAGTATAGTACATTTGGAAGTGGAGAGTCAAAAGTCCATTTCATGACTTACAAGGGATTGGAATTTTGGCTTTCAGACGCTGCCTTCAGTTTCTTGGAATTGGAGTTTCACATGCTAGAGGCTGAACTGCACTTTTCCTGGTATTTCCTACCGTATGAAAAAAGTAAGTAAAACCTGAGAATTTGTGTGTGTGTCACTGAAGATGACCAGAGAAAATGAGGTGGGGAATGATGTTGAGGGACTAGAAGAATATAGTTTCCTTCAAAGAAACTGCCCAGTGTTCAGAAACGTCATTTCCAACGGGAGCCCTTCTCAATGGAGTGAATTCCGTGCTGCTGAACAGGATGCCAGGGTGTTGATCATGGCCCTTAATCAATTCTATCTCCTTCTACTTGTCTCGGATTCTTAGTTGTCCCTTCTATATAATAAGCAATTTGGGGGAAATGACTGGTCCGACAGTTCAGAAAAGTAGTCCATGTTCATCAAGGTGCCCAACAGGAAAGATTCTTCTCCAAAGGTGTGTTTTAACCCCAGGGTCCCTGCTGACTAGCCGTGTAAATGTGGTCTTGGGCAAGTGTGTCATCTCTCTAAGCCCCAGTTTCCTCATCTTAAAAATGGGGATAATGATGGCTGTCTACCTGAATGCTTACTGAGGGGATTAACGAAGAAGACGCTGCTCATAGGGTGCTTGGCACAAAGTAAGGGCTAAGTAGTAACTCTCAGGCGTCCTCCTGCTGCTGTCGTCAGCACTGCGTTTATTCCAGGATCGCAGAAGCACATTATCAGAGAGTATTGTTAGTCGCAAGGGATTAAGAGCACAGCGTGTGGCCAGACTGCAGAGGGTGGGTCTCATATTGGTCACTGAGATGACCACACAACGCCTGGCATTCAATTCACAATTCCCATTACTAGATTGGTCTCTTATCTCTAAAGGTTCTGTTGCCCTTGAGGGTGAAGTCCGGGGCTTGGGTAATTTTCTTTTCACCTTTATGCTTTTCTGTGCATTCCAAATTTTCTACAATGAGTAGAAATTAATTTTAAAACAGAAAAAATTAAAAAAGCCCTTTTCTTGTGTGTTTTAAATATAATATCAAGATAAGGGTAGGGGATTAAGAGATACAAACTACTATGTATACACTGCAGCCATCACTTTTAATAACTTTAATTGTAGTATAATCTATAAAAATATTGAATCACTATGTTGTACACCTGAAACTAAAATAATGTAGTAAACCAACTATACTTAAATTTAAAAAAAAGAGAGATGATGAATGTAAAGTATTTAGCACAGTTCCTGGCATATAATAAACAATAAATATTGGCTATCATTATTTTCCAGAAAGAACTATATCCTATCAACCCGATCTTAGACTAACCATTCACGAATGCATAAACTGCTATCTTATGGGTACAAATCATTTCTTTGTTCAGAGTAAGTTTGCTTCATCCTCATTCAAATTGTTGTAATGGGGAGCGAGTCTGCCTTTATGAATCAGCCTGTCAGACATCCGCGGAAATATTCTGAAGACTCCAGGTTTCCAACTGTTTTCTCCCAGCAACCTGAAATTTCTCCCCAGAGCTTGATTGCTATAGGGTAAGACCTTGTGACACAGACGAACACAAACAAGTTTCTGGAATAGTCCACAGGGGGAGACTTTTAAAATTGTGAGTTCAGCAGGGACACAAAGAGACTCTGGGAAGGATGCGGTGACCGCAGAGACAACTGACCCTATTTGTGGCAAGGGCAAACTCCTCTTCCTGCCACAGAGGCAGGAAAAAGCCCTCAAATAATGCCTTTCTTCGCTCTAGATTATTAACTACAATGGAGGCTTCTTAGACAAGAAGGAAAAAAGAAAACATTAGGAAGATAGTCAGAAAGAAAACATTTTCAAGGGGATGAGGGAAGGAGTGTGGCGGGAATATATAACACAGTAAAATGGAAGAAGAAACAATTTCCTGTGATACTTATGAATAAGGAAGATAGTCATATGAATTTATACACGTACAACACTGCAGTTTATTAAAAATGTTGTGCTTATCAAGGCTTATCAAAGTTTCCCACTAACGTGTGACTACAGGCAAAGTGACCACGTGTGACCCTTGTGTGCATCGAGAGGCACGTGGCAAGAGAAGGAAGAACAGGCATAGCCTGTACTAGACCCCAGAAAGCTTGAAGTTTCTTTCAAGACCTGGGATTTAGTCTTAAAACGATATTGATTTCTCATTGCTCTAGAATAAAAGAATGGGACCAAACCCTGGTTGTCTGATTCTTGGGCCCACTATCTTTCTAATTTATCACACTGCCTCTTCTTCATGGCTAGCTGTAACACTCTGAAGAAATCCCATCCTTTGTTCCACTGAACACTCGACTCCACAGTTGCTAGCAATTATGAAAAAGGATGGAAAAAGTAGGACTGTAGGTGGTAACACCCTCCTGAGTGGATAGGGAGATAAATATAAATAGTTCTGAGAAGGAAATTGGGAGGACTGCTATCTTCCTGGGGCACGTATGCAAGCTGGGACTGAAAACCTGCCAGGAATAATCAGACAGTGATCACTCCCCAATTCTGCTGACTAAGGTAGGAACAAATGATATAGTCATTAAAGATCTGCAGTACACCTCGTAGGACTTTGAAGTTCAGGTCAGGAAACAGAGACCTGAGGGCACAGGTAGTATCTTTATTTGTCTTTCATCATTTGTCTGAGCCTGACCTCAGAAGCGAAGCTAGTTGTTAACCATCAGTTAAATCGATGGTAGAGCAATAATCAATATTTTGTTTTCTAAATTAAGCCCTTCTAACTTACTAAAATAAAAAATTCCAATATATATAGTAAGAGGGTCCTTTCCCATGTTAATGTTATGGGGGTTTTTCTGTTGTTTTTGTTGTTATGGTTTGATGATAGCATTCTGACTGGCAAGCGGAGTTTATTTTACAAAGAACAGGTGGGAAATGCCTTGCCAGTGGCTCAGAGATGCCATCCCCAAACAAATTTAAATTGAATTTGAGGAGTAGACAGTAAGAAATCCAGAAAAAAAAAACCCACAGGTTTTATGGACAATGTGACTGATTTGGATTAAAAAAACAACAACAAAGTGGAAAAGATGCTTCTAAAGAGATAATTATCTTAGGAAGATCGTTAGGAACAGTTTATGAATATGATATGTAGAATCAGAAAACAAAGTCAATACGGGTTTTTTTGTTTTTTCAAATGGAAACTAAATGATATTACTTGTTTAAAAGGAAACTATCTACCAGAACGAAAAGCATGGTGAGTTTATACATGATGAAGGTGTATACTTGTGTGGAAATTTACCATCTAGAAAGTGAAAGCATCATGAAGGCCATTGAGATTAGGATTAAAAATTATAGAAATATCACTGAGGGAGAATAATAGAGGCAACTCAGATCAATGAAGGCCCTGTATCGTGTTTTCTTTATTTTATTTTTAATTATGAGATCTTTGAAACATATGTAAGTGTATAAAATAAAGAAATCCTTTTAACCTATCACCCCAGTGAAAAAGATATTAACATTTTGCATGTTTGCATTAGCTTTCATTCTTTAATTACTTTCTTTTTAATTTTCTTCAGTTTTTTTAGATAAAAAAATTACAAACAATAGCAAAAGCCCCACATACCATGCATTTTCCTCTCTCTAAGTAGAAATAATCACAACAGAGGGCTATCTCTTCCATTCTTCAGATTTTTACCCAGGTGTAAATTCACAAACAGTACACTACGTGGTTTACTAGGTTAAAAAACTTATCTGAAAGCATCCCATCATATATATCTTTTTACAAAACTTGCTTTTTTTCACTTGACATAGTGTATTTTACAACTATCCCTATTAATTCACATAGATCTAGTGTAGTTATTTTAACCCTGTGTAGCAGTGCAAAGCAAAGCTTCCACCACTGATGGACAATTGGTGTTTCCACTTTTTTTTTTTTCTGCTATTACTTATAATTCTGTTACATACAAGATTTTACATATCTCCTCTGCACATTCCTAGAATTTCTCTTTGGGAGAAAACTAGCAGTAGAATTTGAGGTAAAAAAAAAAATACACATCTTCCATTTAACTAGGTAACAAAATTGTTCTCCAAAGTGGTTTCACCAATGTACGTTACATGCAAATATTTTTTCGCCACATACTCAGTAATACTTGGAGTCCTCAGATGTCTACAGGGTTGCCAAGGTAGTGTGTGTGTGAAAGAGCATCGTGTCGTTTTAGTTTACATTTTCCTGGTTAATATAGAGGTTGAGCATCATTTCACGTGTTTATTGCCCTTCCCTCTATGTTTACTCAGCTTCCCTCATCTTTAAATCATTGCTTATATTTTTAAATTGGTCACATGTAGAATGTTCCAAATGTTTCCATATTTAAAAAATTTTTTTGCTTGTTGAGTCTTGCTTGAGAAATTGTTCCTTCACAAAATATCATAAACATTTCCTAACCTAAGTTTTAAAAAAGCTTTGTTTTTCATATTTAGGTCTTTATATATGAAGTGGAGATTTTTCATCTATTTGGAGAGTTGATTATCCCAGAACTAGTTATTATTGATAACTAGTCTATCCATTCGTCAATAGTTTTTAATGGCCTTTGGGCCATATACCAAATATATATATATATTCGTATATATGTTATATATAGGCTATAACTTTTATATGTTGGCTTTATATATATATATATATATTACATATATGCGTGTGTGTGTATATATATGCACACACTGGTTCTAGCATCTCTTCTTTTTTACATTGATTATTAGTCTTTTTCTTATTTTTAACCTTTAACCACCTGCAATTAGTCATTATTCCTGTTATTGCTGCCGCTATGTTGTTGTTATCTTATGGTATTGTTATTATCATTATTGGCTTTATATAGTCAATGCTTATTTAAATTTACCCATCCAACCGCCAATTTCTTTGATCAAAACTACTTACTGCATGCCAACCCACAGCTACTTTTTCAGTTACATCTCCTCCCCAAATCATTCTTAACAGGTCTTCCAGGTGAGGCTGCATACAGTCTCTTAGCCAGAGAAAGTCCTTTCCCCCCCACTCTTGAATAATCCAACAGCCGGATATAGACTTTTCAACTAACAGTAATGTTCCCTCAACTTGACCAAGAGTTCATTCTGTTGTTTCTGGACTGGTGTTTTAAGATGTTTGCTGTCGGTACAATTGTCCCTTTTTTAGAGAAGTCTTTTCCCTCAAATTGCTTTTAAAATCTGGTTTTTTGGTGTTTTACAGCTTAACCTATAGATGGCTATAGGGGCATTTTATGTGTCTTTCTGGAAATTGATGTGTTCCTTTATTCTAACAATTTGTACCTCCCATCACTTTTGAAAAATCATCAGCCATTACCTGCTTTAATGTTTCCTCTTCTCCATTCTCTATTCTTCCTGTTTGAACTGTTTTCCTATAGACGTATGTCTGAGTTTTTTCTCTTCTCAGGTCTCAACTTCTTAAGATTTTCTAACTCTTTATGCTGCATTCTAGGTGATTTATTTATAATTTATTCTCTTCTAGTTATTTCCTTTCTTCAGCTGCATCTAAGTCACTGTTCATTGTGCCTATTGGGCATTCGTTTCTATGATGGTATATTTTGTTTTTCATTGCAAAATTCGACTTGGTTCTTCTTCAAATCTGCTTCTCTCCTTCAGTAACTTTCCTTTCCTTGTGCTTTCTTGTCTTCTTTGCTCTCTCCCCCTTTTCACTTTATGTATTTCTCTTTCTAGTTTGGACTCTTAGGCTCAGAGAATTGAATTAACCATATGTCTCAGATAATGCTAATAGCAGCTGCTGCGTGCTTGGGTTCCTGGGAAGCAGACAGTGACAGTCACAGGGCGAGCGCTGTGCACTTACCCCACACTCCTGTGAGACGGGGACTGTGGTGAATGGTCACTGAGAAATGAGGCACAGAGTGATGAAGAAACTTGCCTGACCAAAGTGACCTAGTCGACTAGGATGTAAATGAGGCCCTTGGGCTCCAAAGCCTGGGCACATCCTACTATGCTTCAGTGCCTTCGTTCATAACCTGCTGTCATATTCCCTTCACAAATCAGCCTGTTCCTATTTTATTTTATTGTTTTTTCTATCTTAATTCTCACTCCTGTTCCTCTCTCTATACATAAATGGTATTGTGTTAGAGAGATCACATTCATCTTATAATAGTTTTTAGTTCAACACTCTTTTTAAGGTCTATCAGTGTTAGTATATATGCCTCTACTTCATGTCTTTAACCTGCCTAATGACCCATCTCTTTAAAAATCTTTGTTTTAGAATCTCTTTCGGATTTGACTTTACTATGTCAAGTTCTGGGGGTAAAGCGGTAATAGTCTTGGTTGTTGAATGTGTAGACCCTGGACTGTGATGGATTTGTTCTTTGTGTCTCTTTCAATGTTCGATTGTGAGCTCATCTTCAGGATTTCATTCTGTGCTAAATACCTACTGCCTGGATTAGGGAAGGTTCCTCTGGACCTACGTTGGGTTCGATTCTTCCACGTGTCCCACGAATTCCTCCACTGGCTTTGGACCAATTTTATGCTAATTTCTCCACTGGAAATGCAAACTCCTACCCTATTTCAGGCATAAGACCAGCATTCTGATTCCTTATCAGAGAACTTGGCTCTGTCTAGGAACCAACAAGAAATAAGATTTTTTTTTGTCTCCTATGTTGGTGAGGAGATTTTTTTTCTAGTCCCCTTTTGCTATGTGTGTAGCCCTTCATAAATCTGGTTTTAAAACTGGGGTTTCTGTTGTAGCTCCCTCTTTACAAGGTCTTATCTGCCACTTAGGCATGGGCAGTAAAACCCAGCCCCGAGGCTGTGACCAGAAACAAACTCCTCACCTCTCAAGTTGCTCAAAAAGCTTTCACAGTACTCACATCTGGCCCCTAGGGAAGCCCTCTTTCCTGTTAGCTCAGCTGACATCTTTAAAATAATGTGTTACATTTCATTTAGCATTTCTCAATATTGTAACTGGAATGTTGGTCTATTAACACAGACCGTCATGTTGCGAAAAGAAACCCCCCTCCCCTGAATCACCTGTTCTTTCTGCCTGAGCTACAGAGGCTTCAAACTAGCTCTGCCCCGTCAAACCACCATTTTCAGAGTATAATTACTTATCATCTAATTCAGTCACAACATTTGCAGGGCAAATTTTATGATTCTTATTTGACCAATGATGCAACTTAGTCTAACAATGATTTCTTAGTGAAGAGATCTAACCAAAGTTATACCAATGCTAAGGGAAGCAGCCTGACCTCACAGCCAGGTCCTGATTCTAGGACACTTAGGGCCCCCCAGCCTCTTTCCCAGTACTAAGCATCGCTGTACCTGAGCTGTTTCAACTCCTGAATCTCATTAGAGTCTCTCTTACTTCAGGTCCTTCCAACCCTATTCCCACTCACTTTGCTTGTAACACTCTCTCCATTTTCTTGATTAGTATTTGACTTTCCACACAAGTTTTTGTTTAATCATGTGCAGTCTTGCGCTTTTTAACAGTCTTCTGCCAGGACGCCTCATCTGGATGAGGACCGCCCACAACTTTTGCACAATGCCAGAGAGGAATGCAATGATTACTGCTTGGTTGACTGATAGATTCTTCCCCTAGCTGCCTTTTAACCTTTATCCATAAGAGTTCCCTATAAAACACAAACACCATGTATTGTCTTATGTCAGAATAGTTTTACATTTCTATTCTTGCCACATTACAATATACTAGTACCTTGTATTATTGGATATGTCAGGATCTGGGGCCTTGAAACATACCACTTATCATTATTATGCATATATTTATATTTGGAAATCAAGAACTATGTATTTTTCCTCGATGCCTGTAATTTAGGGTAAAAGAAAAGGATGGTATTCTGACAACTAATCGTAGCTGCAGTTAAGGTATCTACTCTGAGTTCACTCTCAGCTTTGCCAACTCCTGGAATAGACAATTCTTGACTTTCTTTAATAAACTTCTTGTCCTGGTGTCCTTTGACAGTATCTTACATCTCACTGGAGTGTAAATCATAGGTGAAACTTCTCATTTCGTCAGTCACTGCTTTTCTATTAGTTTCTATAAGACTTTTATTTGTGCTAAGTGCACAAATCCTTTGGGGCTTTATTAGCTCCCTTTCACAAAAGCCCCATGAACTAGATAGCAAAGTTGATCAACCTTTTATAGATAATAAAAATAGTAAACTATTCATCTACCATCAAATTGCAATTAGAACTCACAGCTCCCAAAGCCTGTCCATTGTTCAATTTGTTATACTTTTATGCTATATGTGTTTTCTCCTTTTTTGACTGCCTTTTTGTTATCAGTATGCTATTTAAGGTTGGAATCTCCTCCCAAACAGTAACTAAAACATACATTCAAGAAATGCAGTGGAGTTCATTAAATATAAGTCACTACTAAATCTTTAAAACAGGTATAAGTTAAAAGTAATATAGGAATGTTGATTATTTCAGGAAGTTGATATCCTGAAATTCTGTGTAATATAATTGAGCTGTAACAGAATTTACTCATAGGCATTTCAAATGATGCAGAACATAAGGTCTGAGCTAGTTTATTCTCTGCTTTGAAATATGCAAAAAATCTTGAAACTGAGCCCATTTATTCTCTGCTTTGGAATATGAAAAAATCACCTGGACCTGCCATCACACCTGACACATTCTTGCTTATAGTATGGGCCAAATATCATCTGATTGATTGGCATACCAAATATAGGTACTACAAATACAGATAACTGCGTGAATGTTAAAAGGATGTTTCTAGTTAGTTGCTCAACTTCAGTTGAACAGTGACAATCATACGTTAACTTGAAAACTATTTTAAGATAATGCAACCTTTGTAGACAGCTATCTAATTTAAGTTACCTGATCACTGAATCTTAACTTTCAAATGGGTCCTTGGTTTCCCATTTTGTGTCACTTTAAAAAACTCCTTTCACTACCAAGACTTAATGGAGAAATCTCATGATGTTTTGATCTGTGGAAGATTTACAAGAAATGCTCAGAAACACCTGTGTTCACACACACACACACACACACACACACACACACACACACACACACACCCTCAATTCATCATTGTCTAATGATTGCCTCCAAGCAATTCTCTTACCCAAGAACTAATAGCATTAGTGTGTCAGGAGGAACTCATATCTTCACGAAACAGCTATGTTGCCTCCAGAATTTTAATTTAAAAAAAGTAGGCTTTGTGATTATGTGCATATTCAACAGGTGACATTGGAAAATGTGAAGCACTTTCGCCAAGGAAGTCCTTTGCAGTTAAGTCCCTTGGTTTTTTCCAGCTGCAAAAATACAAATGTTGTTCTGACTTGTCCGCATGTTGAGAAGCATCCTTTGGTACTTGTTCCAGCTGGGATTTTAACGCAACATTGAGCTGCTGAATCAGGTGACTCGATCTAGAACAGTGCCGCCCCATAGAAGCAGAATGCTAGCCTCAAGTGTGAGGAACGTGTGCGATTTAAAATTTTCTAGTATCTACATTTAAAAAGAAATATGACACTAGTTTCAATAACACATTTTATTTAATACGATATAGCCAAAATATTATCATCTCAACATGCAATAAATATAAAAATAATTGAAATATCTTCCATACTCGGTCTATGAAATTTTGCATGTAATAGAAACTTAAAACACATGTCAGTTCGGACCAGCCACATTTCACGTGTTCAGTGGCCGCCTGATGGTATTGGGTATCTCAGATCTAGAGATCATCCTTCTCTTATCATCCTTCCAAATGGCAGCCCCCAAAAGCACTCTCGGATTAAGACTGGCTTCATATTTAATTTGCCAACAGTTCGCATTGCAAAGAGATGCCCAGCCGTGAATCAATCTCAATACCAAACCAAAAGGTAAAAAAGAAAAAATGAAAAGAAACAAAAGAAAAAGAAAAATCTAGTCTCTCAGTTTGGTTTCAGTAGTAAGGCTTAATCTTCCATGCTAGCAAAAATACTCGGTTAAGGGCTTCCGTGGTGGCGCAGTGGTTAATAGTCCGCCTGACGATGCAGGGGACGCGGGTTCGTGCCCCGGTCTGGGAAGATCCCACGTGCCGCGGAGCGGCTGGGCCCGTGAGCCGTGGCCACTGAGCCTGCGCGTCCGGAGCCTGTGCTCCGCAACGGGAGAGGCCACAACAGTGAGAGGCCCGCGTACCACAAAAAAAAAAAAACTTAGTTAAAAGGATAGCCATCAAACTCTAATCATCAAATCACATTCCATCATTTCCTTCCCTCTCAAGCCAGTAAACAACAACAACAAAACCTAAGTTGTCTCGTAACCACGGCCTGGGTGTTTCCATATTGCTATAGAGACACATGTCAACAACTTAAATGATAGCCACACAGGAGAAATGGGAAGGAGTTGGGTGTGGCGCCTCTGTCTCAGCACCAACGGCAGAGACTGTGAACCCATGCCATGCACAAATGCAGAAATCATAATTGGAAGGTGGATGGAATTTACTGCAGTCCATGTGTTCTACTTTCCATCCTCTCCTGCATGGAAGCATTGCTCCCCAAATACGCCTAACACGCAATACAAGATTCTGTGCAGGGAAAAATACTTCCTGATTTCATGCTCCACAGCATTAAGATTGATAGGTCTGTAATTTTACCCAAAGTGCAGCAACCACAAATGTTCTCTTTTTCACACATAAATATTTAATCCCTGTTAAAAACATGCTATGCTACATGCCAGAGTAATATCTTAGTGTCGTGGGTTTCACAGATTAATTGTAAATTGGCAGGATTGCAGTAGAGCCGAGCTCATTAGGTTGTGGATATAAGACATCACCAAGAAAACCTGTTTTCTATACTCCTGAGCAAGGAGAAAATGAAAACCTTTGGAACAGAAGTATTTGGGAGGTTGTGAAGAGACACAGATTTGGGGTGTGGTACAGTTTTCACACAAGTGGGTAGCTTTATCTGATTTGAGTTAAAGTCTTAGACAAGTAATTTATCTTCACTCATCTCATCTCTCTAAACGTATAAGAGAGACAAGAGGAAGAGGAATTGGAGAAAGAAATTGGAAGAGAAACTTTTGAGTTAAAAAATCGGTCATACCCGATTGGAGGGCTAATAAAATGACATGGTGGAATTCGGTTTGTTCCTGTTGTTTTTGTACTTGTACTGATTTAGGAAAAAGCCCATTAGCTACTCTTCCTTGAGTGGCAATACATCTGTTTGTAGTCCATTCTGATGAAAAGTAGAAGTATAGTCTCAGATATTTTTGTAATATTAAAAAATGACCATAGTGTGCCCATACTTCCTTGAATAATGCAATAGTGCAATGCATAATGTTTAGGTGAAACTTTAGGTGATTTTAATTATATCTAAGCCTTTGATCCTTTTCATCTTAGTACAAGAGATGAAAACAAAACCAACTTTCATAGAGAAAGATGTCTTGATAAGTCTGAACTCAGAGTTGAGATACTTGGTTTGACAAAGGATTAGTCTCTGATTAGAAATGTATTTTGTGAAAACAGAACTGAAATTAGGATTGTTCTAGAAATAAGAGCAAACATTTATATAAGCACATGCATCAGGTACTGATTATTCTAAGTGATTTGCATTATATTGGCTTTGATTCTTACAACAACCATCTGATGTAGGTACCCTTGTTTTCTTTTAGAGATTAGAAAATGTAGGCACAGAGAGGTTAAGTAATTTGTTCAAGGTCACTCAGCTTGAAAGTTGGAGCTGGGGTATAAAATCCAGGCAGACTGGAACCAGAGCCTGACCCCAGCTATCTCTGTGATGTGTGATCAACATGCCCGTGGGTGGGCGGAACCGTGTTTCCACAAAGTCCTTACACTTAACATCCTATTGGACTTTAAAGTAACTTCCCCAATGCATCCCAAATTTCTGTCAATATAGAACCCCCCCAAAAAAATCCCCATAATTTTCAAGAGGCCCTAATTAAGTGCAAATATTATCAGAAAAACATAAAACCTATTATAGCTTACTTAGTAGCACAAAATGTTTGGCTGCTTTGATGACAATTTTTTTAAAATCCCTTAGCTATAAGGGATAGAATGGTGAAGAAACTGAACACAGGACAGATAAGAATTCCAGAAAAATATGAAATCAATGTGAGGTTATCTGAGAAGAAAAGGATAATGAAGAAATACAGCATGTAAGCAGACTTAAGATCTGTCATCTATATATTTAGCCAAACCCAGCAAGGCATTAAAAACTCAAACCTGGGCTTCCCTGGTGGTGCAGTGGTTGAGAGTCCGCCTGCCGATGCAGGGGACACGGGTTCGTGCCCTGGTCCGGGAAGATCCCACATGCCGCGGAGCGGCTAGGCCCGTGAGCCATGGCTGCTGAGCCTGCGCGTCCGGAGCCTGTGCTCCGCAACGGGAGAGGCCACAACAGTGAGAGGCCGGCGTACCGCAAAAAAAAAAAGAAAGTGAAAAGATAAGCCACAACACATACATTTGAGAGAGGACTTGTATCTATGGGGAAAAAAAGACAATTAAAAAAAAAGGACAACTAAAAAAAAAAAGATGACAATGGCACTCCATAAAAGGCCAATAAACATATGAAAAGGCACTCAACTCATTATGTATCAAGAAAATGCAACTTAAAACTATAATAACTACACTCCACCAGGATGTAGTGTAAAATTTAAAAGACTGTACTATATACCCTTTAGAATGGCTAAAATAAAAACCCTACATCATCAAAGATCTCATTCTAGGGCTTCCCTGGTGGCGCAGTGGTTGAGAGTCCGCCTGCCGATGCAGGGGACACGGGTTCGTGCCCCGGTCTGGGAAGATCCCACATGCCGCGGAGCAGCTAGGCCCGTGAGCCATGGTCGCTGAGCCTGCGTGTCCGGAGCCTGTGCTCCGCAACGGGAGAGGCCACAACAGTGAGAAGCCTGCGTATCGCAAAAAAATAAAAAATAAAAACTCAGACCTAATGAACATTAAACAAAAAGTGAAAGATAACTTCATCGAAGCATCTCAGTTTTGCATTTCTCAATTTTTTATTCAGCAGATATTATGATATAATCATGGCAAACTTTGAACATATATAGACAAAGCTCTGTTCCAAACATTGTGTTTGGATTATTTTATTGAATCCTCACATAAATCCTGTGCAAAACAGAGTATCATTATTCCCACTTTAGAGATGAGAAAGCTGAAGCACTTGATTTTATAGAGCATGCAAGCTGACTTTCTTAAGGTGAAACTTAGTAGACTCATCGAGTAAATAATAATGAAATTAAGTTGAGATCATTCAGATCTCCCATTTCTCTTCAATCCATCCAAAATTTGTTGCCTTTATGCAAGGGCCATTAACCTGCCCTTTTGACTATAGTATGATTTTAAAAATAAAGAATCCACATGTGTATGTATAGCTGATTCACTTTGTTATAAAGCAGGAACTACTAACACACCATTGTAAAGCAATTATATTCCAATAAAGGTGTTAAAAAAAAAGAGAACAGAAGTAAAAGAAAATAAAAAATCCCTGAATACAGTACATTTAATATTACTATATGAATAAATGCCATTATTCCATTCAAAAACTTTTGTTTTAATTTAAAAAATAAAGAATCCTTACATCAGAAAGTTTTATGGGATTGGAGAGGGGTAGGAGACATTTTTATATGTTTTGTCTTTCTACTATCCACTTTCTCCTTCCCCCTCCTTAAAAACTGACCGAGTCAGAAAGCACTTAAAAAGTTTTACTTTAAAGTGGAGTGTGAGAGTTAATTACCATTGAACACCCTGCAATTGGTTCGTGTGGGTGATCACAGACCACTCCACAGAATCTAATGCAGAGACAGACGCCCCCTCAGGCTCAGGGGGTGGGGATCACCTTGCAGTTCCTGCTCAAATAAGAGTTTTGAGGAGGAAGAAACTTCCCTTTTAAGTTTAGCTTCCTATGGAAATTAACTCCGAGTCTCCTTGAAAAATACTACTATTGCAACTCAGGATTAACTTTTTATAGACCAGCATGTTAAGATGTATCATCAATGGCTCTTAATCTTCTTGGTGTCGTGGAGAAGACAGAGAGAAAGCTCATGGAATTTAAGAAAAATCACCTCCTCAAAAAGGCACATATATACACATATGCAAATTTCAGGACTTTTTTTAGATGAAGGCTACCTGTGCTATGTCCTCTGTAAAATATCATATACACAGATCAAGACCCATTGAGTTAAACCAAAGGCTAGGCTAGGAGGTACTAAATGTAAGGGGGTGGGGAGGTATCTTTGGAACATCTAAATTCATGGAACAGGAGAGTTCCTCACTCCTAGTTGGATGTTGGACCATATCATGAGAAACGTTGATTTTTAAAACCTCCGAGAACAATGAAGAGGAATTCTCCTTCAAGCACCTCACTAACGGCCAACTCTTCATTTTGTGATGAAACGTCCTTTTTCAGTGACTCTCTCTCTTAGGAATATAGACAAGAGAATGAAACACGTTCACCAGTAATAGAAGGGGAAAGGGATGTTGCTAATTAAGAGCAGGGCAATTCAAACTTCTCCTTAGCCCTGGGGAGGAATACCCAGGTGTGCTGAGATAGATATGCCTGGAAAAAGAAAAAGAGACGCCCTATAGTAAACGCACCGCGCTCGGCCTTCTTTCGTGAATTGATTTTCCCACTGGGTGACATCTTGGCAATTTCTGTTACCCAACCAATGATATAACTAAGTAGATGAAGCTGAAAGCTGGGTCAGATAAAAAAAGACTGTTTACTCTAACAAAAGCAGCCTCAGTCTTTGCCATGAAGGGAAGCAGATTTAACAGGCAGTAGCAGATTAAATAGGAAGCTGAAACAGGGGAGAAAACTCATATTAAACCATTAAAAAATGAAGATAGTAGAATGTCACAATGCCAATTATTTGGAGCGAAAGCACAACACTACCGTAGAACTTTCAACAATAAGATAAATTATATCTGCTTTAGATGTACAGAAATAGGTCTTTTGTTCTCTGTATATATTTTAATTTAAATGCTATTGTTTAATTAATAGACTGTAACTTCCTGCGTTACAGAAAAGCGTGTAAGGTCATATGAGTATTTTAGGCCTCGGAGTCACTTTTGAATATCGAAAGCCGGGACAGCCAATGCGTTTCCAAGTTTGGAACATAAGTCCATATTTGAATTACCTGGGGTATTTTTTAAAATTCAGATTCTTAGGCCCCACTGAACCCGTTGAATCAGAAACATAAGGAGGAAGCTTGGGAATCCTCATTTTAGCAACCTCCTAGTAATTAACCTACTAAAATATGAGAACTATTCACTCACACCCTTACTTGGAATGCTTACTCCTGCCCTGTTCCGAGTCCCTACATTCACCCCACTCTTCACCCTACTGACAGCCCAGAGTGCAGCCAAGAGCACAGGTGAGGGTGGCCAGAACAGGGAGGGGGCGGGGAGAGCTCTTCCTCCCCGAATCTCACTACAGCTACTTCCACTTAACAAGATGCTCCGTCCTGACACCCCAGCCCAGCTCCCACACTCTCACAGCAGTGCTGCGTCTCACCCCCAACGTGGAAACGCCCAGATAAAGACACCAAAACAAAAAGGATGTTTTATGTCCAGAGACCCACCCATCTCTCCTCCACAAAGGCAGGCAAACGTTTACCACATCGATGTGGAAAAAGGAAAAGGGAAGGGGCAGCATCGTAGAAACAGATCTTTTGAAGATCCCTGTCTGCTTCACCATTATTAAGACTGTAGTCAAATTCCCAAGGGAAGGAAAAAAAGACTGTCGGGAGGCAACAGGATAGAAAAGAAAAGAAAAACAAGAAGTCCAAGTCTGTCCACTCCGAATAAAGAGGTGGCCTTAGAAGACAAGCTTGACCAGGAAGGGTCATCAGGGGTTCCATTGGGAAGAGGTCCCACCCTGCCCCACCCCCAATTTCGTGCTCCACAGTGCAAACCCTCAGTTCCAGCTAATCACGTTGCACCCGCACCATGCTGCACACTTCAGCTGGCAAGGTGACTTGGAAGAACCTGGAGACCGTCCAGCTCATTGCTCAGTGGGGAGTGGCAAGTTCAGAGTGGGCAGAAGCCTTCGACCAGGGTGGAAATATTCTGCTGTCACAAGAGGAATTCTGTGCCTTTTCTTGTACAGCCCCTCCCACCATCAGGATTCTAGAATTCCTAGAATTCTAGAATTAGTATTGTCACAGATCAGATGCAATCTGCGTTTTCAAGTCTTTGGTTAACCCGAAATAGAGCCATCACTGATTCCTTCACTCATTTAAATTACCTCTGTGAAATGAGTATCAGTTTTCTGAAGAATCGAACTGCTTTATCGTGACCAATTTTTGTGTGTCCAGCTGCCTCTAAACTCAGAGGTTAGTGGAGGTGTCGTGCAAACCAGTGGGCTTTGGATGCAAAGAAATCTGAGTTTCAATCAGAGTCTTGCCATGTACTAACTGCATGATTTAGAACAAGTTATTTAGTCTCACCAAGCTTAAGTTTTCACATCCATAAAATGAGGACGATAATATCTATCTGACATGGGTTCTTTTGAGCATTTAATTGACAAATATTTATTGAACTCTTCTATGTAGACTGTGCCACGGCGGGGCAGACCCACAGGCAATAAAAGTTATGTTACCATGTGCCCAGTGCTCTGATGGGGGCTGGGGGTGAATACAGAGCTACAGGACGCAGTGAGGAAGGTGGAGCATGGGTGGGAGAAATGGGTGAGCAGGGTCCAAAGGTACAAAATTCCTGTTATAAGATGAATACGTCCCGGGGATGTATGTACAGCGTGGTGACCATAGTTAACAGTAGCGTATTGTATATTTGACAGAGAGGAGATCTTAAAGTTCTCATCCCAAGAAAAAGTGGACCGATGTGTGACCATGGATGTTCACTAAACTTATTCCGGTAATCATTTTGCAATATGTCCAAATATCAAATCATTATGCTCTACACCTAAAACTAGTACAATGTGAGATGTCAATTATATCTCAAAGGAATAAAAGAGCTACAGGGACATGGGGAAGGAAAACCTCAACTGTTCTTCAAAAGAAGGAATGTACAGGGAAGACTTTGCAGAGGTGAGGGCGTCTAAAAAAGAAGTCTGCCTCAGGAAGGAGGGATGGGTCCAGGGAAGAGCAGAGAGGACATCAGAACATGGCAGGGAGGCAAGTCAGAACAGGGCACAGGGGTGGCTGGCAAGGGATCAGCAGACAGGAGAGAGGTCAGGGGTGAGGGTGGAGTGAGTGGGCGGGAGGAGACTGAGTTCCAGATGGTGGAGAGGTGAGAAGCATTCGGATCCAGGGGGGCATTTCCCACCAGGCTGAGTTAGGTTCATGTCCTGAAGACAATGAGAAGCCATGGAATGGTGACACCACCAGACTCTCCATTTAGGAGCGTGGCTCTATAGTGACGATCGGCTGTCCCGTAAAGTATCTGGCACATAGCAGCTTCCAGTAAGTGATGGCTGGTATTATTTCTGAAATCGTTTGGCCTTTTATTGATTAGAAAAACCCATGTGTTCTGTTTAGGGGGTATTTGTCATGTGAGTTCTTTCTCACTGAGGTATTATGTGTGTTGTTTTTAACTTGTCATAAATTACGTTATTGGCGTCCTACACATCGACAGGAACGGTGGAAGCAATTCTGCATAATATAACAATTTAACGTGGGAAAGACAGCTCTCCAACTATTGATGTTCTTCAAACACACCCAGGATTGAATGCACAGTGGTTTCTGGTTCTTGTACGTCTACCATTGTAAGAACCCCCTGCAATTCAGATTGATATTTTAAATACTTGACTGTTTTCAGTAACAGCCAGGAGAATTGACTGATCACCTCATTACTCATTATTGTAACCTAAACTTGTCCCTTCCTTCTGCCGTTCACAGGTGGAGTAAAACCTCAGGCGTAAGCCTTAAGCAGAACAAACCCACAGGCACCCAAGTGCAGGTGGAAACTGAAGGCTGAGAAATTCCAAAGCTATTTTCTCGTCTTCTTGCGATGCTGGGTAGTTTTGCTTTTGAGTCAAAACAGAATCACTTTGGGCTGTAACCTTTTTTAAAATGTTGAGTCTGAAATTGAAATCCATCTACAAGGTACCACTCATAGTATACACAGGGGAGAAGTGTGCTTAGGTCATTTATTTTGTCCAGTAAAGTTCTCAAGGGATGGGTTTGCATCATTGAGCATCTTGATCCTTGGGGAAATGTTTGAGAATCATCTATTAGCTTGGAAACATTAGTCACAAACTAGAATCACCCCAAGAGAGACATACGTGAGTCACTGACTAACTCCAATAGATAAGCCAGCTTATCAACGGAGTCCTACCTGTTTCCTGGTGAATCACTCCACGATGAAGTAACTGCTCGTTTGAAAAGACTGCAACGCTCAAAAATCACCCCTTCTCCCTCCCCACACCTATTGTTATTAATTTGCACAGGTCTGCCTCAATTTTTCAACTCATCAGTGTTCCAATACCAACCAGAAAGTTATACTGAAAATTCCCATTTTCTTTCTTTTTTTTTTTTTTTAGCTTTTATTTGAGTATAGCTGCTTTACAATGTTGTATTAGTTTCCACTGCACAGCAAAGTGAATCAGCTATATGTATACATATATCCCCTCCTTTTTGGATTTCCTTTCTATTTAGGTCACCACAGAGCATTGAGTAGAGTTCCCTGTTCTATACAGTAAGTTTTCAATTTTAGACATAGTATCAATAGTGTATATATGTCAATCCCCATCTCCCAATTCATCCCACCCACCCTTCCCCCCTTGGTATCCATACATTTGTCCTCTACTTCTGTGTCTCTATTTCTGCTTTGCCAATAAGATCATCTAAACCATTTTTTTAAGATTCCACATATATGTGTTAATATAGGATATTAGATTTTCTCTTTCAGACTTACTTTACTCTGTATGACAGACTCTAGGTCCATCCACGTCTCTACAAGTGACCCAATTTCATTCCTTTTTATGGCTGAGTAATATTCCATTGTATATATGTACCACATCTTCTTTATCCATTCCTCTGTTGATGGACATTTTGGCGGTCCAGTGGTTAAGACTCTGAACTTCCAATGCAGGGGATGTGGGTTCAATCCCTGGTCCGGGAACTAAGATCCCACATGCTGCATGGTGCAGCTAAAAGATTAAAAAAAGAAAGAGAAAAAATTCCCATTTTCTGTTTTTTTTTTTTTTTTTCTCTTACTTTGGTTACTCTTTGAGAGTAGCCACATTATTCACATGCATTTTGCAAATATGTAGCAAATGCTTTTTAAACTTTTAGCACTGTGTTAAGTAACATGGCTATACAGGCCATTGTAAATTAGTTTTTGAATAAGACAAAGAGACCTATGCACATTGAAAAGATCTAAAGAGATAAGGAAAGATTTGTGGGTTGTTTTGTTTACTCTCTTATTATTATATAGTTTCCTATATTCTTTTTTTTTTTGGCTAATAAGAATATTACCATTAGTGATGATGATGATACTAATAATATTTAAGGGGTGCTTTCAATGTCTCATGAATGCTTCACATTTACTATGTTGTTTCATCCTCCCAACTCATCTATGAAGTGGTCGGTATTATTAGCTGCAGTTTACAGATGAGGAAACTACAATGTTGAGAAATGAAATCACTTGTTCAAGACCACACAGTTAAAAAGTGTTGGATCCACTGACTTCCAGACTCCAGGTTCTGTTCTCTTAACCTTTACGCTGTGCCACGATAAATGCAAAAATAAATGAAATGTGTAAACCTGACTCAAAAAGAGAAAATTCTAGCTGTAGAGAGAAACATTTATACATAAAATATTGAATAATGATATGAAAAAATGCAAAAGCCCCAAAAAAGCAGATGCCCAGTGAATAGTAGAGTCATCAAAAATTCAAAGGGAGGCACGATTCCAGCAAACTGGAGAGGTCTGGGAATGTTTATGGCTTCGGAGACTTTGAGTTGGCTGGACGAGGATGAAAAGCAGGGAGGACACTGCAGATGATGCAGGAAAGGGGGCTGAGCAGGAGAAAGAATACGGGTAGAGAAGGGGAAATAAGGTAAGAATGAGGTTAGCTGGGGTCAGGCTATAAGAGGCGTCCAATGTCAGGGCGTTTGCCTTTAGCCAATGGGGAGCCTGAGCGGACACCAAAAGTGGCTTTCTGGTGTCACTGAAAGACCACGGGCTTCAGAGTCAAAGGTCATCAATCCCAGATACCACGGTGTGACCTCAGGCAAGTCACTTCATCTTTCTACCCTTCAGTTTCTGTAAAATGGAAATTAAAATTAAAGTATTCACCTTGTAAGGTATTTTCTAGATAAGAGATCATTTGCATGCAGCATAGAACAATGTACTTGGAATGTGGTAGCTTTCTAATAAACAACAGCTATCTTTATCCTAGTTTTAAGAAATTTGCGCAATGATGTTTCCATTGCCTAAAATAGTTTTGATCTTGCTTATAATTTCCCTCAGGCAGAGATTTGTATTAATTGCCAAAGGTAATGCTATATTATTTTTCTCTAAACGTGAATTGATTTTTTTCTAATAAATGTATAATAATTTGTTCATAATCCCATTGTTCTAATATTAACATTTTGGTGAGTTTTCTTTGATTGGTTTTTCCCCGAGTGTGATATTCTTTTATTTACCATGATCATGATATATATCTATATATAGAGAGAGAAAGATATAGATATATCTCCATTATTTTTTATTTATGTGTTACTTTTGCTAAACAATATTACAAAGATTGATCATTTATTTTACCAGACTCTATTCCAATACTTTTAATCTGTTTTCCAAAAGTAAAGTTTCACTCACAAGTTAGAGATTTTTCCATATTAATGCAGAAAACACTTAAAAAAATTCGATTAAAGTCCAATTCATTGTTCTATTCCTGAAAGGAAATTTCTAGACTAACAAGGTACAATTCCTGCCCTCACCCTCACAGAGCTTCCTAGGGCAGAATATATAAGGTTATAAATGGTATAAATGATGCACCACAGGATGTGAATGCAATTTCAGTGGGTGTCCAAAGCTATTTTTGCCCCACGTTGCACACTTTTGGATGTCTTGCAGGAAGCATCCCTGGGTTTTCTTAAGTGAGGGTTCCTACTCAACTGGATGGATAAATCCACGTGAATATGTGACCAGTGTTACCTTACTCTAGAGTCTTTCTTCGCCCAGGAGAAAATGTGTGCACTGCTCCACTCATCCACTTCGTCTGTCATTTCTGGTCATTCAAGTGAACATCCTGCGAAAGAAAGCAAGGCTTTGAAAACAGAACAGAGTTCTTTTTTGGGGGATATACCACACTGACAGAAATATACTCCAGAGAAATTGAATGAAGCTTTTTTTGGTTCCTGGCACAGCTTCTTTAGTGCATCAGTAAGTGAAAAATGAGCAGGAAAACTCCTGACAGTAGAACGGGGGCGAGGAGAGCCTTCGCCTCCAAGCCAGTGATTAGATTCTACTGTACAAACAGGGAACCGTCTATGAACTCCTCACCTTTGAAAGGTAAACACCGAGAAGGAAATACTCCTCCCACGTGCTTTGAAGCATTCACCTTGTAAAAGGAAAAAGGACCTCTTTAAAGAGTTCTTCATGCAGAGAGAAGAGGAAGTCCTTTGAAGTCCAGGATAATTTTGGGTCACCACGAAACCAACTGTGCTTCTATCTACAAGCCATCCTGACCTTTGGGACCCACGACAATAGAACCACAACCGGGTTATTTCTTTGCCAGTGTGAGCGAAACCAGAAAATAAAAACCTCCAGGAAAGATGCAAAAACTATAACCACCCAAGAGGCAGCTCTCTATACCCTCTCCCAGCTCCCTCTCATTCCTTAGCTAAAAAATAAACTATCCACCGTGCAGAGAGTAATCAATACATCGAGATTTTTTTTCTCATATAAAAAAATTATTATATGGTAGAAAAGATACACCTTTGTGGATTTAAGGGATCTAGATAATATAACATGTCTTGGCTTTCGATTAATTAAGTCCTCAAAGTCAGGACCCGACCCAAGAGTTAAGTACCCCTCTGATTTAAATTTAAATAGTAAATTAAATAACCGATTGAAAGATCTCTAGGAAGAGCTCCGTAAAGACAGCTGGAAAATTCCTGGGAGGATGGACCACTTGGGAAATCTTCTATTGATCCTTCTATTTGTCCAAATGGTTCTCAGGACCAGAGCCCCAAAGCCTACGTAGCTAATTCAATCTTTGATACTATCTCTCCTTCAGAGATTCTAAGCCACAGTGTATGGTCACCTTTCCTTTGCCCACTCACAGCAAGGAGAAGAGCGTCTTAAACCATCTCAAAGATCTATGCATGGGTTTAGATGCTTTGCACCAGAAACTGTGAAACAGAAATTTTAGAGAAATGGAAAAGCTAAATATTTGTATTTTAATTTCACATAATTATACAGCTACTGCTCTTGCTAGAAAGGGTAAGTTTTATTTTGACAAAGTATCCGTGTGGCCCCCAGTCCTCTCCAGCTTCTGAATGTCTGTGGCACTGCCAGTGGCTTTGTTGCCACTGAGATAAGGGGGACAAGGTCATGGAATTATTTGCCTCAGTGGCCAGAAAGCTTTGACTTGTGTGAAGTGATTATCAACACACAGTGCATCTCCTCATCCTGGCTAGGAGTCACCCAGTGTCCCGGGGATGGCAATAAAATGGGCAAATAGAACCAAATTAGACATGACATTTTTTTATCATACCATAGGGGCTTAGGACTTTATAAAGTCTATGATCATTCAATAAGTATCGTCTCTATTTTTAAAAATACCAAGCACTGTATGTAAATAAGTCAGGAGATATATGTAGCCTCTTGCTTGAGGACTTCAGAGAAAAATTCTCAAAACCTTCCTTAATGGCCAGTATGGCTTCAAATGATGTGGGTCACTTTTCTTATATCCTATTTCTAGGGAGAGTAGCCTAAATCCATACAAGGTGGTTATAGGACACATAAAAGTACACACTTTAGTTAGCAGATAGGACTTAGATCATTCCATCTCAAGATGTTGTTCAGGTTGTAGATATAAAGAGGTTCAAGAAGAGTTGTTTTTTTTTTAACAAATTCCACAAATATTTGGGATTGATTATTCGCCAGGCACTATCTTTTCACTCGTGGAAATTACAGATTAGGAATTCAGCTGAAAACATAGATGATCGATTCATAAAGGTTTACACAAGTGACGTGAGAAATACTCCACGGATATTTTCTGAGACTTTGAGAATAATAGAGGGATTTAATGAAGAGGCTGTTGCTCAAAATACTGACAGTGTGAGAGGTGGAATACCAGCTAAATGGAGTAATGGTTTAGTCTTATGTGACATTTTTATTAGTCTGTTTTATCTGTTACATCCAATTGTATTCCTACTGTTATGAATTTAAATCTTTATTTCTCACCTTTATATAGTGTCTTCTCTCATCTGAGCCCCATAACATCTTTGGGGATAGCTATGTATACCCACATTTTACAAAGGAGGGAACTGAGTCTCATAAATGCATAACAATTTTCTCAGAGTAAAAGTAGCTAATAATTTGTAGAAATAAAACTTTAGTCCAGTTAATCCAAATTCAAATCCTATCAATTCTCCTTTACATGCATTCTCCAAATGACAGATAGATCATATTCCAATACTTTGTTTTGGAATTTAAATCTGAATTTAATCTCTACAGAAACAATATTATAAATGACAGCTAAGTCCCTGTTTAGTTCAGGAAATTTATCCTGTACATTTATACAATTTATCCTGTAAAATGAAAATGAATCATTGTAAGCTTGTTAGGCAGAATTCTGGGATCTGGAAATAAGAGACTTGTGATGACAGCCCTTCAAACTACCAGAGGTATTTGCATTTTTACAAAAGATACTTAGTATTCCAGAATAAAGCTGTAATTGGTGAAATTACATGTAATATTTCAGAAGGAGGTGGAAAGCAAACAGCTGGTGTGGGGAGAAGATAGTTTAGGGCTTACTTAGAAATCTACCACCAAGGTCACTTCCACTTAAGATACTCCTGATTTTTTGTAGCTTCCTTCCTCCCACCACTTAAAAAAAAAAGTTAATTGCAAAATATAACACATATATAGAAAACACACAAAATACAAACATACCACTCAAGGAATTACCATAAATTGAAAAAACGTGTAAACTCTTTTTAATTTGTTGCTAAATGCTATAAGTTTCCCTCTAAATTCCAGTTGGCTCCATCTCACAAACTTATCCTGAGTTTTCATTTGAATTCAATTCAAAACATCTATTTTCTTTTTGATTACTCCATCGACTTGGAGGACAATCTTAAGTAGATCTATCTTGCTGTTTTATTGATGATGAATTATCCCCACTTTTGTCTGAAAATATGTTTTACTCCTGAAAGATACTTTCAGAGGGTATAGATGCCTGGGTTGCCAGTTATATTTTTTTCAGCACTTTAAATATATCATTCTATTGTCTTTCGGGTTTTTTTTCTATTGAGAACTCAGTTGTGAATCTAATTGTTATTCTTTTAAAGGCAACCTGTCTCCTTTCTGTCCCCTCTGGCTGCGACTGGCTGTAAGATTTTTATGATATACCTAAGTGAGGTTTTCCTTTTAGTTATCTTACTTCAAGTTCATAGGGCTTCTTGAATCTGCATCATGATCCTTTTTATCTTTTTTCAGCTGTATCTTACCACTATTTAACCTAAAAATAAGTTGCTATTAAAACCATATATGAGCATCTTCAGATACTTTAGTTTGAGTCTAGAATTTTTATTTGAATTCTTGCTACATTTCCCAGTTTTCTATCAAAGTTCTCAATTATCTTTTATCTCTTTGAACAAAGAAGGTAAAGCTCCACTAACGTCTACCTTTCAACACTCCAGGATCTGCAGCACCCACGGTTTATTTCTGTTATCTGATGCCTCTGCTGGTTTTCCTTCATGTTGTCTTATCTCCTCATGTTCGGATTGTTCTAGAAAAAACTTAAGACCAAGATTGATGTCATCTTTCTCCAGAAAGGATCTATTTGTTCAAGTCTGAAAGATGCCCAGAAGCACTAATACTCCAGGAAACTCTTAATCTGGTATTGTGGACTGAGATGGTACAAAGCTGAGCTTCTCTGGTTATAGAACCTACTCCTGATTCATCCATATTCCCAGGATGCAGCCCTCAGGATCTTCAATAGTGTAAGAGTTGTTCACAGGTGTCCATATCTGTTCATCAATTCCTGTTTCTGAGCCTCGCAAGACTGTCAAAAGTGTTACTTGCTCCCTTGATATTTGGGAGAGAAAGAAGGGAAAACAGTAGGGTTAAAAACAACCCCCAATATTGAGGTTATTACCCTAAATTTTCATCCTCTCCCAAATCCTGGCTTAGTAATCCATCTCCTATTTCTCTCTCCAGTGCATTCAAGCAGACTTTTAAAACTGTTTTTTCCAACTAGCAGGGGGGTTGGTTTGAACTATTTATCATTAGCAGAACAAAAAAATAACCCTTTTCGTACTTGCCTTTGTCTTTTTCTTTTCAGTTGCTGCTGTGGCAATGGAGACTAAGAACATTGGCAAACTAAGTTTGCGGCTGGGAGTGAACAATTGTAGGAATACAGTATCATTTATAATTTGAATGTGTGCTGTTTGGAACCTTCCCAAATAATTGAAGTCAGAGTTACTTCTTACTTTATCTTAATTTAAATAAAATAGGTCAACCCAAGCTCAAGATTGCTCTTTCTGAAATCCCAGTGACTCCTCTGAGAGACCTATTGAGCCCTTCCTTAAATGACTTAACATTGTATTTTAATTGTATTGTGTCTATAAGTACTTACTCTTTGAGTAATTTTCAAGGTACTCTAGGAGTGAGACTATACCCTAAAATTTTGTTCTATCTCCTTCTGGTACTTAAGACCATCCATGTTATTAAAACGATAGGCACTCTTTTAAAAGTTCACTGAATGAGGCTTGAATACCCTCCCTGGCTCTCGGGAAGAATCCCAAGCTGACTTTGTTGCCTTTCAAGATCTACATGTCTGCCAGCTCCACCCTCTTCACCTCCATCACAGACCTGCTTCGCCAGTACCTAGCAGCAGAGAGTCTCTGTTCTAATCCTACTGAACTGCCATGCCATGAGTCCCCAAACTCACTACATCCTCACAGCTTATCTTTGTAAATTTGATTCCCTCTGCCTAGAATCCCTTTCTGTCTGTCCTACTCTTTCTCTTCCTATCACTTTCCCTAACACCTACGAATTCCAGCTCAGCCATGAGAACTCAGTTTAGACACTACCTCCTCTGGGAAGCTTCCCTGATTTATTGGAGTAAATGCCTATTGTAGGTGTTCTGTCTTACTCACCCCTATTACACTGCTTCCAGCACTGTATTATAATAATCTCTTTATCCGTATGTCTCCTGCGCTTGACTATAAATTTCTCAAGGGGCTTATAAATTCATTGTTGATATATTTATTGCTTTCTCAGGTCCTAGATTCTCAATAAACATTGAGTAAGTGACTCAATAGAGTAATAGATGGAATGAATTAATATAGGCTGAATTAATAGTCAATTGTTGAAAATTACGCAAATGACAGATTGTAACAATATATGAACCAATGTTTTAGAATATGTTGTCGGACCTCAACTGGCCGTGATTTTTTTTTAAATGTATACATGTCAAGGAAACTACTTGAAGAAGAGAAAAAGGTAAATGCAAGTCCATTTTTAAAAGAAGGAGAAAGAAATATTGGTCAGCTTAAAACACAGTGCCAGGGGAGTTACTAAGATAAATCACCAAAATGATCAATTTGCAATCACCTAGGAGAACATAACGGACTGGGTAGCAACCACCATGGCTTTTAGAGGAACAAATCATGGCAAACCAATTTAATTTCCTTCTATGATAGAGTGACAGGCCTTGTAGATAAAAAGGATGCAATAGATGTAATCTCTCTAGACTTCTGTAAGCCTTTGATTCTGTCCTACCTGACATTCTCATCAACAAACTGGGGAGATCTAATCTAAACCACACAACTGTTCAGTGGGTGCACAGCTGACTGGACAGAGGCATCCAGAAAACATTCGTCAGTGGCTTAACATTAACCCAGAGAACAGTATTAGCAATAAGCCTTGCTGTGGGACCCGGGATCATTTGAAATTTTTACAGTTAAAATGAAAGGTAAAATTATAAATGTAGACAGGTAAAATTATAAATATAGGCATGTGTGTAACAAAGAATATGTTTACACAGGAACTTCTGCAAATGTATGTGGAGTGAAAAGAACGCTTCTGCATAGAATTACTTGGCATAGAACACATGGATCAGCAAACAAATAAATACTTTGCGAGTGACCTATCTTCAAGCTAAAGAGATTGCTTTAGAGATGAATTATAGTCCCAAATCTGTAACAGTAACCGCAGGTGTTATAACCCTACCACCACCACTGCCTAAATTACTTTCCCAAATGAAATCTCTGCTAATCAGTACCCTGACGTCTGCTTCTATCATCTGTTTGTTCTGTGTCTCCGTGGACTGCTGGTTCCATCTTTTATTCCTTTTCTCAGATTCCACACTGTTGAAATGATCATTTCAGCCCAATCTTTCTTCTTCTTGTTCTGTCTCATGATATCTGACCACTTGGTCTATCCATGTTTTCCTCCCTTGCCCAATAACTGGAAGGTGCAGGTAAATGAAATACAGGGAGTGGAAACTCATGGTAATAAAGAAGATCGGGAACAACACTGAAAGATGAGGTGATCATCAGAGTCATCTAAGATTTTTTTTAAAGGACAGTTTCAGTAGGTTTGGGGGTGGGTCCTGAAAAGTGATGGTTGAGAGAGTGGGCTAGATGGAGTGGGCAACTGAAAAGAATGAGCAGAAAATAGAATAATGTTAGGAATCCTGTTTTTGAATTAAGACAAGAACTGGCCAGCCACCATCATCAAAAAGACAAGCAATAACAAACAGTGGCATGGAAGTGGAGAAAAGGGAACGCTTGTGTATTGTTGGTGGGAATGTAAATTGGTGCAGCCACTATGGGAAACAGTATGGAGGTTCCTCAAAAAAATTAAAAACAGAACTACCCTATGATCCAGCAATTCCACTTCTGGGAATATATCCGAAGGATACAAAAACATTAACTTGAAAAGGTATCTGCACCCCTGTGTTCATAGCAGCACTATTTACAGTAGCCAAGATATGGAAACAGTCTAAGTGTCCATCTATGGATGAATGGATAAAGAAGTTGTGATATATATACATACAATGGAATTTTATTTAGTCATAATTGGGGGACAGATGACCTTCACACCTAGTCCCCAAATTCCTGTTCATTGCACATAAATTGAAATTATCTTGTCAAAATTGATTCTATTGAGCAGAGTTCTCTGTGCTATTTATTGAATTTGGTGAGTCTTGTTCTTTCTTCTTCCCTACCACTCCCCCTTTTTAAAAAATTACTTTGCTTAAAAAAATAAAATTAAAAGGATTTTACACATTTTCAGAGTTGACAGAAGTATCCACTTTGTTTCCAATATCCCTAACAAGAATAAGCTTTTAAAAACTTAAGAAGGAACATGATTAAGATCTTTCTTGTCTTGGTACAAGGTTCTCTGATATTGAAGTTTCCAAAATCTTGGATACAAACAGATTTCCTGAGTAGGGAGTTTCCACATCCTGTCCTCTGGTGGCCTTTCTGTCTGGATAAGACTACACCAACATTCAGAGAGGACAGTCCTTTAGGGGAGCGTGAAAGGCCTCCCAGCAGCTGTACTGCCACTATTTTTATGCAAACTCATGGACTAGAGATAAGGAGAGGTCTGCTCTCCTCTCTGGGGAAAGAATCTTCACTCTAAAATGGCCAATTAGATTGAACGTCCCTTCTGGAAAGAACAAACTAACAACTAAATGGAATTTATATTATGTAAAGAAGAACAAGTTAGATTTTGTTGAAGATAACTTCGGAATTCATTTATAGGACTCTTTCTTCCTGGAAATAGTTGAGCAAGACTCCAGAAGTAAATATTTCAGGTACTGATAGAACATAAGACCCGAAATAGAGAATTGAGGTTTTATTGAGAAAGTACAAGCCAAAAATATTTTTAAAGCACTCTGTCCTAGATATCTGATCAATATCTCAGTTGGTAGCATGACAGGAAAAAAAGGGGATGGGTGGGTAATTCATTCAGATCTTCAATTTGCTTTGTACATATAGATTACAGTAGATGGTCCTAATTGTACTTGTGATAGGCTTAGTCATTTGTGAGTTACAACATTTCACCCACATACTTTACGTTAATGAATTGTCACACTATTCCTATAAAGATACTAAAAGTGATATTATCACTTCTAGTATCATCAACACAAGGTCACCTAATTGAATATTGGGTGAACTGTACCTAAACCCAGGCCTGTGCTTCCTAAGAGAGAGCTCTCCCATATCGTAACAGTTTTTATAACTGTTGATATATGTTGAATATAAGTTCTCTGTAAAGGTTGTAAATATCATTCTCATGAGGCTGCCTTGTAAATCCTAAATGTGCATTGGTAATGAATTTGATATTTATATGCTCTTAACAATATAAATTTGAGGGTGTGGGAAAAAAGTGGCTCTCTGTCCTTCAATTAGATGACTCAACAAACCCATGGCTGGTAAAGTCTGAGCAAGTGAAGCCTGGAGATGGTGAAAAGGTGAGATGGGGCCTGAGGAGTTATGTAGATAAAGCCAGTGATCTGGAATTACTACCTATGAATTAACCTGCTTTGGAGAAAGAATTATGTTCCAAGTTGTAAAATATGGTGACAGTTTTACTCAAAGTGGCCTTTAAGTATTCCAGTTGAATTCAATTCACTTTATAGACCTGAATTAATTCATTTTAAACACATTCCACAATAAAGTGTTATTGTACCATTTTGCTCCAAGGAAAACTGAGTTTCAAAAAAGGTAAGTAGATTAAAATATAATGTAAAGAATTGGATTTTAAAATGTATGAATTATAGTTATTAATTGGTAACAGTATTCAAAAGACAGAAGCAAAGTTTAACTCTTGGCTTAAACTTTGGTTAAAGACACAAAGAGATTCTAACCTCAAAATAAACTAAGGAAAATATCTAATGAGGTTTCTTTTTCTTCACTTTATAAAAGAGGCGGGGGGACCTAACTTGGAGAAGAAAGAGGAAATAGCAGATATTGATGACGAAGAATAGATGAAGGAAAGTGATGGTAAAGCAATGTTAGTGGTTACCATTGTATTTCACACATTCAAAATTGAGCAGAAAAATCTCAGTTAAAGACAGGAAGTTAAAAACCTACCATCACCTTTGAATGCACTTTGATATTTTAAATTTCTTCTCCACCCCTGACATCCTCCCTGGTGCTTCCTTGGAATGCTGGCCACACTGGTAACGCTTGAAGGCGTCTACTGATTGCAAACTCAGCTCATTGCTTGGACCCAAACAGAAAACAGAGCATTGGAGTGGTGAGAGGTACCAGACCAAGGTGTTATAAAAATGCAAGTGTATTATACTGATGAGAAGGGAGGAAACGAGAAACTGGTGAAAGGAAAAACTGAACAGAGCTCAGACTCTTGATAGAAGGGAGAAAAAATGTTAAGCAGGAGACTGCATGGAGGATGCTGTCAGTATTTTAAAGGTTAAAGAAAAATAAAATTCAGGATACGAACTTGCAACTAGTAGATAAACAAGTTCTGGAGCTCTAATGCGCAACAAGACAATACAGTAACTATAAACTTCACAGTTGCTAAGAGAAGAAATCTTAATTGTTCTCACCACAAAAAAAAGAAATGGTAGGTGATGGAGGTGTTAGCTAATGCTAAGGTGGTAATCATGTTGCAATACATAAATGTACCAAATCAACATACCATACACCTTAACTTACACAATGTTGTCTGTCAATTATGTCTCAATTTTAAAAAAGAAGGAACATCACTTGGTCAAGAATCAATGAGGTTGTGAGAATGAGGCAGGGATGCCTTAACAAAACACTCATAATCACTAACAAGAATTTACTCAATGTCCAGCTCTGCACTGAGCCTTTTCCATGCGTTACCTCCATTCAATCTTCACCAGAAGCCCGTGTTTTTACAGCTTTGGTGCTGAGGAAAAAGAGGCCCAGAAGCATCACACAGCTATCCCAGAAGCACACAGCCACTCAACAGAAAACCCCTTCTGGAGGAAAAGGAGTAAAAATAGATAATAATCATAGCTAAAATTTATTGAACGCTACTACGTGCCAAGCATCATTCTAAGCATTTGATTGGTCTTATCTCATTTAGGACAACAACATGATGAGGCAGCCACTATTTTATCAATGGAGAGACTGAGGCACAGAGAGGGTGAGTTGCCCATGGTCTCCCAGCTGATGTACAGCTGAACCAGGGTTTACCCTGACTGAAGGCCCTTCAAATAGTTTTCGCTATAATACCAACCTCACAGACCTGTGAGTATCTCAATGATTTGACATATGTAAAATGTTTAGAAATGTGCCTAGCACATAATAAGCATTGAATAAATATTAACTAATTGTATTATTATGAGTAAGATCATACTCTGCTGCCTCTTCAAAATGCAGAATACAAAGCCGGTGATGAATAAAACCAGGACAAATCAATGTTCTAGAAAAAATTCATTAGAAGAGAATGGGCAACATCTATAAAAAAGTGGAATATTCAAGGATAATGCAATTGAGATTTGAGCACCAGAGGGTTTGAAAGCTCAGGAAAATGTATACAGTATACTGGAACATGAAATTAAAGAGACTGATTGGCCAGGAGGAAACTGAACCAAAAGTTGCTTGGGACAGAGCCTGTGGTTGGAAATCTAGCCTAGGAAGATCAGCTTATGCAAGGATGTTGGATTTTGAGGAAAGGAAAGCAGTGTAGCATATTCCTAGATCTCCCTTCTTCTCCATACCACAGGGTCCTCCTCATCTTGTCCTCTGAGTTCTCAGGAAAAAGAGACAGGAGACCTTCACTCTTTCCTTACCCTATTGTTACCAAGGAGGAAAATTCAAGCCATCCAGGGCGAAAAACCTAGAGGATGGACAGGAGGGTCAAATCTGTGTGTGCACACCTAGCTGGTCTCCTGCTCAAGTCCGTCTTAATAAATGTTGGCCATGATTTATCTTTCCTTTTGAATAATCAGTGTGTATTCCTGGTTTGGATTTTTGCAAGATAAAGGATGGTTGATCTCTCAGCCTAAGAGTCAAAGAGCAGAGAATTCCTATTTGATCTTTTGACCTTGCTTTGTTGTCCAAGATGAAATTGTGTTGACAGGAAAGCTACGGTCATGGGTTGGCAAAGCTGTACCTTCACCCCAGCCTCATGCTCAGAAGGACCCTGTGCTTGGTTACAGGCTCTGCTGTCGCTTTCTTGAAATCTTAATAATTTTGTCTTGGAAGGGGTGTTTTGTAAGTGGCATCCAATGAGACAATGGAGAATATATGTGAGCAGAGGTTTCCTCCATCCCTTGTCACCTCAAAAGGTAGCAAATTTGTGGCCCATGATGTATGGAATTCAGAGAGACTGAAGGAGAGTACAAGGTAAGCAAGTTATGTTGCTAGAATGTGTACGTGTCAAAAAGTAAAATAGAAACAGTAAGCTACATACGCATATGTGAGTGATGAAATATTCATTATGTAATTTGGTGCATACTGGTCAAATGCTCTTATACTTGCACTGAAAACTGGCATTGCACAATATAAAGACGAATGGTAAAATTCATGCTAATAATTTAAATTTTTTATGTTCTCTTTACCTAGAATGACATTAAATAGCAAATAACAACATGACCAGTGGAGAGAGAGAGTCTGTAGAAGAAAGGGAAAAAGCTTTATATTTTATGCCTTTAATGACACTTTTTTCCTGATTTTTGAACGAGGCTCTTCGTGTTTATTTTGCACTGGATCTGCCCAGTAGCAGCCCTAGTTGACAACTTGCACGTGCCCGAGAGCGAGAGGGTTTCTGAGGCATCCCCCTTTCTTTTCTTTTCTTTTCTTTTTTTTTTTTGCGGTACGCGGGCCTCTCACTGTTGTGGCCTCTCCCGTTGCGGAGCACAGGCTACGGACGCGCAGGCTCAGCGGCCGTGGCTCACAGGCCGAGCCGCTCCACGGCATGTGGGATCTTCCCGGACCAGGGCACAAACCCGTGTGCCCTGCATTGGCAGGCGGACTCTCAACCACTGCGCCGCCAGGGAAGCCCCCCCTTTCTTGTTTGAGTTCACTCCCATGTGTCCTGAGTCACACTCAGCCCAGGGAACTCCTGGTGTGTTTGGGAAAGCAAGACCAATTATCCTCCCACTGCTTTGAAGCAACTGGATCCATCATACCTGTTACTTCATTCCCTACACCTCCCTCACCTTGGCTGGACTAAATCACCTTCCTCTGTATTCCGGGAGTCCTCAGTGAGCTTCACTACATCACTTCTTATTCAACGTTGGCTTGGTTCCTGCATTTTCCCTTCCTCACTGGACCATTAGTAGCTCTTGGATGATGAAGTCGAGGAACTGGTGTCATTCATCTTGTCACGTCCAGACCCTGAACCTGGGGCCTTGCAGACGGCAGCCGATCACCGACATCAGTAAACTAATTTACATCTCGTCCTCCCAATGCCCACCTGCTCACCCACCTGCATGCACTTCCCCCAACATACATAATAAAACCTATTCTTCCTTAGTCCGTAATTGTAGAGGAGAGAACTATATTCTTGTCTTTTCCTTATTCTGTTGAACTAAATACAAGGGCAAATAATTTGATTCTACCTAAGAAACATGTCCTAGCAACAAACAACAAACCCCTTCTTCCTTCCCATGACACTTCTCAGTCTATCATGCCACTTATGTCAGAGGGAAATGGAAGACATAAATGACAGTATAGACTTCTACAGACCAGATTCCTAGATTGGCTTCTAGCAAATGCCTCTAGCCAAAGCACTCAAGTTTTCTGAGCCTCAGTTTCCTCCTTGTGTTAAATACATGTGATAATACTACCCCGCAGAGAGCGCATGGCGTTTCTATAATATTAGCCAATATTTTTTAGATTCATAATGAGTAACTGATATGTATTGCTATTCCTGTCTTCAAGGAGTTTATTAGTTTCCAAATCAGTGTTGCATCCTTTGACTGTCTAGTTAAGAGCACATAAAGACTAGAGAAGGCTGTTCCTTGAAGTGGCTAAGCGCTATGACTATCCACCTTGTTTCTCTTATTGAGAAGATTTCATGGAAGAGCTGGAGCCTGAAATAAGTTGTTCTAGTCTATGATGAGAAGTAAAGGGTGGACATTCAAGGCTGGGAGGAAGATGTAGGCAAAGTATGCACATGACAGTGTTCTTATTCACAGTTAAACCAATCTATGTGCGTAGAGTGGGCGGTGGGCAAAAGGGTGGGTAACCCAAGAGCATTTTGTGTTGGATGCTGGCCTAGACTGCTCCAGGCTCCTATTGCTTTGAAACTGTACGAACCAGTCACTCCTAAGCCTTGGCCAATGACTACTGCTCAATGTGCACATGAGTCAATAGAGAAATTGGCATATATTTACTTAGAATCTGTGGTCTGGGGCTTCCCTGGTGGCGCAGTGGTTGAGAGTCCGCCTGCTGATGCAGGGGACATGGGTTCGTGCCCCGGTCCGGGAGGATCCCACATGCCGCAGAGCGGCTGGGCCCGTGAGCCATGGCCACTGAGCCTGCGCGTCCGGAGCCTGTGCTCCGCAACGGGAGGGGCCACAGCAGTGAGAGGCCCGCGTACCGCCAAAAACAAAACAAAACAAAACAAAACAAAAAAAGAATCTGTGGTCTGCATCTGAACATAGGATATTTATAGGTAGGGACTGCATTTTCTTATTTATTGCATTTTTAAAAAATTCTATGTTTCCCTTCTAACAGGCCAAGAGCTGCTTGCCTGATTACATCAAGGAGTGGTAAGCATCAGCGTCCAGCAGCGCTCCTGAGACCCTGATGGCCAGGTACTCATTGTCTCTTAAAATTCTACTTCTCCGAGGAAGGCATTTCGGGGAAGAATCCTTTATTCCTCAATATTTAGTGAGCATCTACTTTGAGGCAGAAGGATCATAAGTCCATGTCCTGCCCTTAAGAAAACTCAGTCTTTCCTAGAATATCAGCCCAAGGTACCAATTTACAGTTCTTTCCTCCTCTAAGGGGAGGATGGGCTTCTTACACTCAGCCTTTGGATTCATGTTGCAAACTGTGTGAAATTAATATTTTAAGCTGTGTGTGTGTGTGTGTGTGTATGTGTGTGTGTGTGTTCATGAGAGCTGATGAGAGAAGAAGGAGCAGAGATTGGGAAGAGATAAGGTGACAGTGACCGTTAATGAGTCAGCAGCTGTTGGTGGCAATACCTTCAAGAACTGGATACAGAAGCAGATGCTATTTTTAGGTTACACTTTCTTTTATTGCCAACTCTTTGCAGAAAAGCATCAATTTTTCTTCACGAACCATGGGCCTTCTTTTCAGGCTTTTGTCTTCCTTATCTGTAAGTCATCTCTGGAACAACAAATATTTAAGACTCATCTCAAAATGTTTTCCAAGGTCTCACTTCGCTGTGATTGGTCTGCTCCTTATTTTATCAGTTATTTATTTGGTTTTCTTTCTTAGCCCTCTCCAGGACAGCTCTAAGAAGGACAGAGTATTCCTGAAGGCCTTTTTTGGCCATATGAAGAGAAACTTCTTGACAGACTCTGTTCTGTGTACACTCACCATTCCTATAATGGAATGCCAGCTATGTTGCCTGGAGCGACCTGACACATGCAACAATATGCGTATTCACTGGAATATGAAACAGTTCTACAGCCCAGGCTTTGTGGTCTCTTGATCCCAAGAACTTAGAGTCTACCTCCATCCCTCTCCCCACATCACCCTCTACTCCCGGAAAATGCATTTGATAGCGCATTTTGTGGCAAGATTTATGACAATTATCGCCCAAATCCGTAATTAGCAAGTGGTAACAGATAAGCAGATACATCCACTTATAGTGACATCTCTGACAGATTGACATTCCCCCCCCCCCAACCCCTTGAAAAACACCTGAAGGCTTCTCCTTTTCAATGTGACCCTGCTCAAACACAGGGCCGGCAAGCCTCGTCTCGTGCTCCTGGAGGGGGGAGGGGGCTATAAAAGCGACATGTTCTCACAAGCATGGCAGAGCCCATGCATAAACCATTTGGCTTTGCAATTAAAAACAGGTTTGGCTTCCCTCTGCATCAATAAGGCAACGTCAAAGCAACATTCATCCCGAAAATGTTCCCTTGTGAATTCAAATGAACTGTGAGTCTTGGGTTTCTCTTTGTTTTCATGTGCATGCCTTGAGAGTGAATTTTTGGGAGGGTTCGGTGTGTTTTGGTCCGGGGCGATGAGTGGATATGTATGCGTTGAATCACTGCTACCAGATTGGTCTCGGTGACACTTTCCATTTTGTGTCCTTGTCCACGACGTGGTTCGCATTTCGGATTCATTCCGTCAGGCTTATGACTACAGGTTAATTAGTTCTCCAAGTCCGACCCTTTCGCCTTGGGAAATGATCGCTTATTCTAAAGATCTGCCTGAGGAATTGACTCTCACAGACTGGACCTGAGTTTCAAAGATACTGAAAAATATAAATAGGTTTACTACTAGGAAGGGTAGTAAAGTTGGCTACAATGATGCCAAATTATATCTTTATCGTTGTCTTTCTCGTAGGATGCATTAAACTATTAGATCCCACGATGTTGGGAGAAATAACTGCTTTGCAGCTAAAATCCTTCCCCTCACCGTACAATGAAGAGCTTAGAAGGATCCTATGAAAGTCAATCCCAGCTGCAGTGAAATCATCCAATTTCTACAAGGTAGTTTGATTCAATTTTCCTTTTTGTCATTCTTTTCCCCGTTCGATTGAATGGAAAGAAATAGTGTCCTTATTTCAATGTTAACTGTTAAAAGGTAAGTTCCGAAGTTCTGCCACAGAAGAAATTGAAGAATAGTCAGACCTGAATCACTAGTCATGAGGCAAAAACTGTCAGAGTCCAGGCCACACTGACATGAAGAGGTCTTCGCAATAGAACAGGTCACCAGCACTCAGGCCCATCCCCTGATGTACAAGGAAAGTTCTGTAAAAGGTCACGTATTAGGAACGTCAATTTTTCAATAATAATGGTGATGATCAGTATTAATTAAAAGAGGAACAGACAAAAAAGAAAAATTCATCTCAGTGCGGTATCCTGGATCTAAAAGTCAACATAGAAGGATTCTGTCCCTATTTAATTTTAAAAAGTCTCACCAAACCTCACGTAAGAAATTTTACTTTATTCACGTTTCTTTGGATGAAATGATCTTATCTTACACTATTCCCCCAAAAGTCGTTCAAAAGAGAGTAATTACTAAAATATAGATTGACTTTTTATTGCATCATTTCAAATCCGTAACTTGAGGCAAATATAAAACAGTTTTTACAATGTGTAAAGTAAAAATATTATCAGTACGAAGTAAATAAATATATACTAATTTACATGACAGCACGTGTAGTAGCACTGAAAAATTCAAAAGTTTGTTTAACCTGTTTTGTCATATATTGTACCTTTATATAAGAATATGGATGCAGGCACATAATTTGATATTTCTCAAAAATATATGTCTTGCTTGCTTTTGATCTGTGCAGTCAGAGAAAGTACATTTTTCTAAATATGAATTTTTATTTTTGCCTTGATAAAGGAAATCAGTTCCCTCAGTTAACAAGTTATTAAGCATAAATAAACATTTTCCGTTTTCATTCATTCTAGGTATTGGGTATTTTTCAGTGACTTGGTCTCCCATTTGCTGGACTATGTGTTTTATAACCTTATACAGAAAAGGCAAAGCAGAAGGAACAACTTTAAGTTCAGTTCCACGAGGGCAGAAAGAAATTCAACTCTAAATGTCACAAAGTAGCACTACAGTTTTGTTTTAAAAACTCATACACATAAAAATAAAGTAAAAATATATATGCATGATAAAAATAATTTAGCAAATCTTTATGTAACTTGAGTCTTCCCCTCCCTTTGTCAAAATATGGCTTCTTATTGAAAACATTGTTTAATGAGCAAGGAACCGATTAATTTAAATATTGATTGGAGGGGGGAGAAAGTCTATGCTTTTTATAAGCTTATAAAGCTTATAAAAGAGAAGCTACTTCATATGAGTCTATTCTTTATTAATTCGGCCTTAATAGCTTTATTTCCTTACGGTTACGTATCTGAAGTGTTGTCAAAGAGAAAAAGGTACAAAGGGGGTTATTAGGTCTTTAAACTCAACTTTTCAAATGCCCAGTAAATGATGCAATTAAGCGATTAGCGGATGTTTTGAGTTAGAGAAGGGTTAAATAATGACATATTCGGAACTCATTTGGAACTGTGATAATTAGTTTTTGCGAGAGCTCCAGCGGGCCAAAGGTAAGGGATTGCTTCTAGAAGTGGGTTGAAGAATCAGAAAGTTATTAATGAAAAGTCTTAGATCTTAATCACGAGCTTACATTTCAGTAAATTAAACACCCTCCACGCAAAGAAAAGATGTATACAAATCATTATATCATTATACTAATTTGTCATGTGCCTGCACACAAAAATCCCAGTGCCCAATCTATTCTCAGCAACTAGAATTCCATAGTCATTTCTAAACAGTTTTGCAAAGTTTGTTGTTGTTTCATTTTGTTTTTTGAAGTCATGCAATCCTTCTTATGACTTGGAGAATTTACTTTCCCAGGTTTACCATAAACCGTATTTCTGAGGAGGCTTTCTGTATGGAAACAAAATGACATTAAAGCACCTGCATGTTGGAACCACATTACTTCGACAACTTATATAACCCCAAACAGGAAGAAACAGGCAAGGCCTCCTGTTTTCTCCCTGTGGTTTAGAGCCAGGAAAAAAGTGAAATGCTGTCTCTCCTCGTTGCATCTTTGGTTACACATCTCCTGCAAAAACATGGCTGAGAGCACAGACTTCGAACATGGGTGTGTTTTGGAAGTCGCTAGTAAAAATGATTTTAAAACACGCAGAAACTGACAAGCTCTGAGAAAATGCTTATTAAAGACTCATAAAATTGTGAAAATTGAGAAGAAAACAGCCAGTCAACTTTTTCTGTGCGCTTTAAGGAAGTCGGTTTAATCTCTCCACGTGGGCTTGGCTGTGGTGAACTTAGGCAGGAAAAACAAGCTTGGCCACGATTTCACAATAGAGGGCTAAGGAGAGAGAAACAGCAGCTCAGTATAGGTCACCCAGGAAGGCAGAGCCATTTCTATTCTTCACCGTAGTAATTCTAGATTTTCACAAGGGATTAAAAATTATGCAAACAAATCTCCCAGTGTCCATGCTTTTGATGATAAACTAAGCATAATAGTATCAAATAAAACTTAAAATCACCATTGAGTCTGTTTCTGCCAAGATGTCTGGACCGCGAGGCAAATGACTGAGGGAATTTGGTCATTTTAACATCCAGTCTGGGACTGTTTCGACTATAGTAACTGTAGGCAGAATCAGTTGTGTGGTTGTATAGTTCCTGATGCTGTCAGTGGATATCCTTCCAAGAACTTATGGTTTTGCAAAGATCAAAAGGAAAGAATTTTTTCCCCAATTTTATGACACGTGTAGAATGTTTAATTTTTTTATTTAAAAATTATTTTAAGCTAACTCAATTAATCAGCTAAATTCTGTGTGACTATCTCATTTCTGAGGATATAAGGACTCTGGTCTTTACTCAGTAGCACTGTTTTCAAACCTGCTTAAGCCTAAGAACCTCCTAGGATGCTTTTTAAAAATATATATTCCTGAGCACTGCCCTTAGACCTATGGAATCAAAATCTCTAAAGAAAACTCCTAAGCATAGGCATTTTTTAAGGTTTCCCAGGTGATGCTTATGTTGGGCAAGTTTGGGAAACCCAGCTTAATTTCAATAGATTTCATATTGAAAAACAAAATGTCCAAGAAGAATAGAGAGAGGAATCTGTACCATAGCACCCCCAAAACACGGTGATCCCTTTCCTTAGAAACCTTCTGAGGTCTGGTATATAGGTTTAGAGAACCAGTAGTTGGCGTCCAATTTGAATATACTCAAACATACATACAGCAATATTTTTAAAAATTATCTCAAAAGCTTTAGGGAGGTAGATAGGATCAAAATTTTCAAACGTAGCAGTCAAAAAATTGTTCAATAATGTGAAATGAAAGAGAAAAATTATTCAACACCTAACGGTATCTAATTATCCAGGAGCTCCTTGGCATTTTCTTAGAATCCATCCCAATGCAGTGAATTTAATATGTCATAAAGATGTGAACCTAAGAAGACTATGTCTTTGTGCAGCTATCCGGGTAGACATGCAAGAATACAACTTCTAAAGGTAAAAGCTGGTAATTTACTTTGAGTAAGATGGATTCGTGCAGTCACAAAAACATAGTGCTTTCTCTTCTTCTGTGCTGAAAATAATATTCATTTGAAGCCACAAAATGTCAATAAATATAGTAACATGAAAGTTGCGTTAGTTTTACCTTTTGATTGAGAAAACTGCACCCAACTTCCCCACACACCTCAATGGTTAATAACTCTGAGTTTTTATAGAGAATATGAAGTCATCCAGGCCGCCTATGTACTAGTTTAAAAAACAAACAAGTGGGGGGAAAAAAAGCGTTAGTTCAGTTGGGCCAGTTGATTCAAACTCTGTGTAATACAAGCTGCTCTAATGTAATAGAGGAGGTTTATTCCCATCCCCTGTCTCCACCAAGTACACCTAAAGTTGAAGTAGTGGGGTGGAGATAAACAAGCTTTTATCGCATCATGCAATTACTATTCTAAATATTTTTCCCAGCGTATTCTTCTGAATAAGTTGCTACTACCACTAATCATCATAAAACTCTGTTTTCTGCACCAAAAAGATAATAATATTAAATAAATCAGTGACTTCATATCACCTTATTACGAAGAAAGAAATTGAGGCACAGTTGGCCGACTTGCACATGCCCACGGGTGCTGGAAAAGGTTGTATAGGATCAGTGAGGCTGGTGGATAGCCCGGAAAGACCCAGTAGCCATCAGGGAGAGAAGAGTAATGACTATAATTATTAGTTTTATCTGTATATCCAATTAAATAATTGTCATTTCCATAAAACTGCACAAGTGAAAAGCCATAATGAATAATTTAATGCGAAAGTAACAAAATGAAATTTCCACCTCCAGAAATTTTAGTGACTTTGACTGCAGTGGCAATCGGTACCACAGATCTTTGCTTGCCCTTTCACTTAGCTTAAATGCCTCTAGGGGATCCTAATAGCTAGATGATATGTTTGCTTTGGAATCAGATACCTGGAACGGTTAGCAGATGACCTGAACACTCAGTGATAAATTCAACCTTGTCTGTTTGCTTATTCGTTAGCTCTGTGTTTGATTGAACATTCCCACTCAAAGATTGGCTTTAAAATTAAAAGCTAGAGTCTGGAAAATTGTCCGGATGGTGTGCATAGGTTGAAGTCAAGGGTAGTATCTTAATTCTGTTTCCAAAAAGAGATAAAAAGAAGCTGTAGTTGCCTCTCTAGCTTTTTTCTTTCCCTCTAGACAGAAAGAATACTTGAAGACCTCCAGAGAGCCTCAGTGTGAGAATAAGGTTTAACCCTCCAGCTATGTCTGCCTCTGTCTCATTTCCCCGGATTCGGCTGCAGGAGAGTGGGAAGCAGGTCAGACAGGAGCCCAAGGAGCTTAGTCTTCATCTGCTCACACTTGCCAATCCCCACCCCGACCAGGCCACTGGTGTGAGCCAGGCAATGTTGTAAAAGCCAGCGAGAATTTATAGGCAAGAACGTAATTTCTCCTGGACTCCCAAGTAAAACAAACTGGGAATTGCTCCGACTGTAAACAGTGCTGTCTACGGAGACATCACATCACTAGGACGAGAGAAGTTTGACTCAAACGGGGGACCCAGCATCTCACACCACTAGGAGAGAGGAGGGTTGAATCAGACTCAGCATCTCATCCTCCTTTTGTGGAGAACAGAAAAGTCCAGTAAGTGGCAACCATGCAGCCCCCAGAAAAGAACTCCATCCTGAGTTCAAACCCACACAAAAAAGGTCTAAATGTACCACCACTCAAGCATCAAACCCCATTGAGGACTGATCATTGTATGTAGGTGATTGCCAGGAGTACAAAAATCAGTATAAGGTACCACCCATCCTTCAAGGTGTTTAAAATCTCCATGAACAGATGAGATTTCAAATGAGACTTTGAGAAAGACTCACCAAAAAAAGTGACACATGAAAGGTCTACAATTTAAGTGTAACTAAAATGATAAGTACATCCTGCAGGATTCTGAGAAAAGTGAGATCACAGGCTCCTGAGATCGCTGGGAAAGAAAGAAATCATAGCTTGTGAGCATTTGAAGATCTGAAGGACTTTGGAGGTGGGACAATAATTATTTCTGATGTTAAGAATTTACCCAGCATCTTTTTGCTCCTGACTCTCCTTAATTCATTTAAAATACTCTCTAACCAATGAAAAGCTTTCGAGATGAGGTCATCACCATAGAGGAAGTGGCAACAGAAACAAACATTAAAAGGTGTTTATTTTTCCTTTTGTTGGGTTTTTAATTTGTTTAGTTTGATTTACTCCTTTCCTGTAAAAATGTTTGGGGATGAATTTGCTGACTTCTATCTGAAGCATAAGGCGGGGGTGTTTAAGAAATCTCTGAGCACACTGAATAATTATGCTCTGTTTTTCTTTGTATACCATTCCCATATTACCGTAATGGTAGTTCTAACAAGTCAGTGCAGATTCGCAAAAACAAAGCTAATGAAGAAGTGAAGACTACATTCGACCTGTCATTTTTTTTTAAACTTCCTTTGTTATGTCTAGCCATTTTAGCCCAAACTTTCTGCACAATTCGACGCTTGTTATAACACTGATTTAATGTGTTCCGACAATTTATCCGCCATACGTTTTTCACAATTCGGTGCTGACAGGAATGTCTCTTTAATCCTGCAGCAGATAGAAACCTATGCTTTTGGAGCTGCCTACAATGCATGGGTTACCAAGGTCGTTTCTGCGGCCTTCACCAATGCAGGAGAGCAGACTTCCCATGATAAAAACAGGAACAAGAGAAAAGGAGGGACAAAGCAGTGAAGGATGGAGAGAGAAAGAGAGGGTGAGGGAGAGGGCGGGAAGGAGGAAGGAAAGAAAAAGAGAGAAAGAGAGAGAGAGAAAAGAACAATAAGCACGTATTGTTTCAGAGCTCTATCTTGGCTTGTCCCAGAGCTCTTTCCCTTCACTGAAATAATAGTGCAATAAAGTTAGAACACCAGTTACTTCACAAGCTTCCCACCCACACAACCTTGCCACTCAAATGCCTTGCTCATTTTTCTTGTTACATTATGATGGTCGGTCTCTGAGTTAAGTCTCCATTTGACTAACCTATTGCCATAGGCTACTAGCTGGTCAACCTCCATCCCACTGAACAAAAGCAATGAAATGGCCCTGACCACTCCGGTGGCTTTCACTGCTCTCCCAGGCTCCGCCAGGCAAGCCAGCTGATTGGCTCTCTGAGACTGAGGGGCCCTGTAGGACCACGAACACTTTTTCTTTAGTCCTTGGATGATGAAAGTGCTGCTTGGGATATGTTCTCAATTTAGCATTCCATCTCTTAAGACATGTATGAAAATATATGTTATTTTTTTCCTTCTTCACATTTACATTTGGAAGCAGGACATTCCAGTAACTTGTAAAGAAATGAGGAACCAAAACTGTGACTGAAAATAAAAATAGTAATAACTGACCTTAATATTTTGCTTACTATATGTCAAGCACAGTTCTGAGAATCTCGCCCAGATGGACTTGTCATAAATCCATAAGCTGGGTGCTATAATTACTCCCATTTTATAGAACAGTACATTAAGGCACAGAAAAGTTTATTGTTTTGCCCAAGGTCACACAGCAGGTAAGTGGCAAAGTCAGAATTGGGATCCAGGCAGCTTGATTCCAGCTCTACATTCTTAATTCCTATTGTTCCACTGAAAACAATACAGGAGCATTGCTTAATAAAGTCCCATTCAGTCAACACACTTGTAAAATCTGGTCCAGGTAAAAAGTGTAAATACAAAGAGTTATGGAAAAGGTGGCAGATTGAGTTGAGGAGTGATTTCCCAAAATCCATAATTAAAGTCTGCGAATGTAAATTCATGGATCGAATTTTGTACATCTGAAGCCACCTATGAATAACTATGCTATATATCCAAGAAGTATGGAGAGCCCCAGTTTCCTCATCCACGTCATGGAAATAGCTACCCTGCCTTGTAGGGTTGTTGTGAGGATTAAGATAATGGTGTAAAACTCCTGGCACAGAGGCCGATACAGGATAGATGATGGATAAGGGGAAGCTACTATTTATAACTGTTATTGGGTATTTTCCCTGTCTTCCTTACTATCAGATCTATCTTGCCCTTAGATATCTACTCTCACTTCAGAAAGGAAATCCAAGTTCCCACTCACCCATCAAAACAAACCACGATGCTATGACATGATACCTTGAACAGAACTCCAGATGAGAAATAGCAAATGCATAAACTAATACTCCCTGGACATAATCATCAGCTTTCAAAGGAAGTATTTATGGGTGATGGTGAAAGTTGTTTTAGAAAGATCTGTTAGAGCAGATACAAAGATGGAAACTCGGATAGGCACGCTCATTGAAAGAAGAAAGTTACAGCCATGTAGCTATAATTAGATAAGGCCCATCCAAATACATTTACGATTCAGTAACCTAAGTCCGTGTGTCTTGAGAACGTTGAGAGCACATTTTACTGTGTATTCTTCCTCTCATCCTCTCTCCCCTCCCCCCCCCCCCCCCTCCCCCCCCGTCAGAGAAGGAATGTGGTTACAAGATTTGCATAGACAGAAGCTGGGGGTAGGGCAACCGCTCACTCTCCAGGTGTTTGTCTCATTGCTCTGGCCCTTAGTTTCTCTGTGCTGCTCCTGAAACAAAGCTGGAGTTCTGCTCTGCATGATCACAGAGGTCACTGGCTTCCAGGAGCAATCCTAGAGGCTGGTATTTCTCATACCATGGTATGGAGAATGCAAATGGTAAAGGGTTACACCTGACCTAATTCATACATCCTGATTTCTGACTACTACTACCATTTCTAACACTGAGAGCAATGAGTTTCACTGAGTAGTTGTGACCAACATAGAATTAATAGGTAGGGCATACACATGTGTGTCTTTGTCTTTATTTGTGTATTTGTTTGTCTAAATTTGTATGTGTCTGTATATGCATGTGTCCAAATATATGTGTCCATCTGTAGGTATGTCAGTGTCTGTCAGAGGATGTATCTATCTGAGGATGTGTCTGTCTATACCTATAGGTCTGTGTAGCTCTTCATAAGTTGTGTCTGTATGTGTCCATGTATGTGGCACAATGTGACTCTGTCCGTGTCTGTATGTTTGTGTGTTGGCATGCTTGAACGGATCTGTGTGTCTGTACATGCATGCGTGTCTGTGGGGCATGCATAGGAGTTATAAGGAAATGAACACAAACGCATTCTAGAAGGCAATGTTTCCTTTTAAGGAACCAGCCCCTGATGCACATTTGAACCGTGTGTTGGGTGCAAATGTCACCTGAACAAGGTAGAAAAAGAGGGGAAAGAAGAGTAAATGGGCCACAAATGAAACAACCAAGGACCGGTTCTCTAATGCTCCTGTGACTGTGCGTGATCTAGGCTACTACCAGCCACACTGAATCGACCACTTTTTTGCAAACTTTTGAAGTGATGGGCAAAAGAGAGCATATCACTGGGGCCACAGGAGTTCCCATTTAAGAAAGGCAATATACTCCAGCAGGACAGAAGAAAATCTTTCCGTCTCCCTCCTATAACATATAATATATGACAGCCCATAAGCCCAAAAAAAGAACTATATGCATTAATTCACTAGGTGATTTCAATAGATGTTTCACTGACCTTTTTATCCCCGAAGCTGGTATGGTTTGCTTAATCAGACTAACATTTTCTAATACAAACAATGATATTTGAGACCAGAAATACCAAACACGAGTCCTGCATACATCCTAAAACTGACCAAAGAAATATTCTACTGGAAACCCTGGCAAAATTTTAACACTATTAAATGAAAAGTAAATGCACAATGCAAATGCAAATATTGATTTGACAGAATGACACCTTGCAGAGTTGCTAACTTAAGTGTAATTTTCTTCAAGAGTGGTAACCATCCTATGCAATAAGGATCTTCCAAGCTATGAATAAAAGCTCCTAAAGAAATGTGAATGGTGGTTAACTGCCAGTTACTCTGACAAATAAGCTTTAACCTGGCACAATAAGCCTGATGACACATACGACACCGCTGACCATCTCGGAGGAGGAAGACGACCCTGAATACTGCCTTTCGTTTTGGGAATGTGATCAAAGAAATAAGGTGACATCTTGAGAGACTTCTGATCAAGCTCTGGGAAAGACTGGAAGAGTTTAATTAGCTGCTGATTGACTTTGGGTTGGAAAGAACTTCTTAAAAAATATTTGAATTTACTAGCTTGATGAAAACTTTTACAGGCTGATTTTGGTCCCTCGTGAAACTGATACTCAGGGTGGTTTCTCCAGTTTTGTTTTTTTTTTTCTTCCAAAGTTTTGTTTTTTTTTTTTCTTCCCTAATCATTATCCTCAGGGTAATTCTGCCAAAGAGCAGAGTCCTAAACAGCCCAAATCCCTATCCCAGCCCTACACCCGCGCTGAGAATTATCACAGGATGATATGAAGAGGGGATGAGGGAAAAGAAAGCAGTGATATGAAAAAGCACCCTGGAAAGATCTGTAAGCCAGCATGACCATGTGTGTGTGTGTGTGTGTGTGTGTGTGTGTGTGTCTGTGTGTGTGTGTGTGTGTGTGTGTAGTTACACGTAGTTACACTTGACTTAGATATCCGGGCACAGTGTACACACCCCGTGCTGATATCCGAAGACCCTAATCCTAATCTTTTCCCTTCGCTGATTTCCTGATTGAGCTCAGACCAGTCACTTCAAGTGTCCCCATCATCTCAAGGGCTCTTCTTGGCCAAGTTGCATTGACTTGAATCCTTTCTCAATCACTTAATAGCTGTGTAACTTTGGGCAAGTTACTTAACCTTCTTACCTTTGTATTCTTATCTGGAAAAGGAGGATAATCATAGTTTCAGGTTCATAGGACTATGGTGAAAGATAAGAATGTAAAATACTGTTTGGACCATAGGAAGTCCTCCATAAATATGAACCATTGTTATTAGCTCTGATTCACTGTTTCCTCGTGTAGAACAGGAGAGGGTCAGAGGAGGTGACCTAATGAATTCTTTCAGTACATCCTCAGGAAAACCATCATTTAGGGTGCAGCTAATAACCCAGCCTCCCCAAATCTCTGTAGCTACAAAGAGTCCCCGTCAGAACTTATTTTCATCCACCCTGCTGCTGGTCAGTCACTTGGGCCTTATTGCTTTCTATTTTACATGCAGTTCTAACAACCATGTTTATCTGATTTCTCAGAGTACAGCAAGTTGGAAGCCCAAATTAGGAAGGAGAAAGAATATTGGCAGAAAAACACCTTGTATGCAAGGGTGATTGCAAACAATCTGACATCAGGAGTAAACCATTATATGGGGCTTCCCTGGTGGCGCAGTGGTTGGGAGTCCGCCAGCTGATGCAAGGGCCGCGGGTTCGTGCCCCGGTCCGGGAAGATCCCACATGCCGCGGAGCGGCTGGGCTCGTGAGCCATGGCCGCTGAGCCTGCAGGTCCGGAGCCTGTGCTCCGCAACGGGAGAGGCCACAGCAGTGAGAGGCCCGCGTACCGCAAAAAAAAAAAAAAAAGAAGAGTAAACCATTATGATCACAGAATGAAGTACACTAACGCCACCAAGATTTCAAGTCATTTAAAATGTTTGGATCACATTTAGTGAACTGGTCAAGGTAGCCACCAATTTTAGAACTATTTCTAGCCAAATTATTAGCATTTTCCAGGCTTGGGGATGAGCAGTTTTCTGATCATTTTCCTTCTGGGCAGAAGGTCACTGGTTATCGTTGAAGCCTTGCCCCAGCTTTTCTGGCCCTCTTGCATCTCTCCTGGTCTGGCAGCTCCAGAACCACGGTGGAGGTGGTATGGCTGTCCAGAACTGTTTTTGTCTCCCAACGGGGAGTTGGACTAAGGGTGAGAGCGTTTGGGGCCAGGTGATCAGCACAAGCTTTCCTGTGAAGCCTGACTTCAAACTCCAGTCACATGTGCTTTCCTACATTTTCATCTACAGTAGTGATTTCTTCCCTTGGCTCTCACATCCTCTGGCTCTTTTTCCAACCAAGAAAGTAATGGGTTCAGAAATTAGGACTCAAGCAGACCTCAATGAGGTTTCAATCCTGCCTCTGCCACCTGCCAGCTATGCAACTTTGGGCAAAACATTTTCACTTCTCTGCACATCTTCATCAAATCTATAAAATGTGAAGAATAATAAGAACCCCAGGGATGTTGAAGAGAATAAGTGAGGTCCTAGAGGCAGAGCACAGGACCTGGTACAGCTTGAGGTGCGTCAGCCATTCTGATGCCCGTTTCAACTGCATCTAGGACTTTAATGGCTCTTACTCAACCATAATTTATCACATCCCATTGGAGCATAATAGGTGAAGTATAGGTTTGGAGCCAGAGAGACCTGGATTGGAATCCCCTTCCCTCATCTGCCATCTGTGTGACCGTGGGTGGATTATGAAGGCTTTCCAAGGTTTGCCTCCCCTGCCCTGACCTATATATTGGGGATACCACCACTTACCCACAAGATTTTTTGATGAGATTCAGATAACATATTTAATTATATTATCTTACTTCATAATGGCCCCAAAGCCCAAGAGTAGCAATGTTGGCAATTTGGATATGCCAAAGAGAAGCTGGAAAGTGTTTCCTTTAAGTGAAAAGATGAAAGCTCTCAATAAGGAAAGAAAAATATACACTGAGGTCAACCATAAGAATGAATCTTCTATCTGTGAAATTGTGAAAAGGGAAAGAGAAATTTCTGTTGGTTTTGCCATCCCATCCCAAACTGCAAAAGTTATGACCACAGGGCATGATGCGCTTAGTAAATAGGAAAAAGGCATTACATTTGTACACGAAGATATTTTGAGAGAGAGACCACATTTACATAATTTTATTACAGTGTGTTGTTATACTCGTTCTATTTTATTATGTTACTGTTGTTCATGTCTTACTGTGCCTAATTTATAAATTTAACTTTATCATAGGTATATATGTAAGAAAGAAACATAGTATATAAAGGATTTGGTACTACCCACAGTCTCAGGCATCCACGGAGTCTTGGAACTTACCCCTACCGTGGAGAAGGGGGGGGCCACTGCACATGAAAATATGCTTAGAACTTATCCCCACAGCCAATAAAGATTCATCATATTATCAACATATCAAGAAATAAATGTCTTTCTTCAGAATTACTACTTGCCAGCTACAGTCGAAAGACTTTATATAACTCAAGTCAAAAATCTTTTATTACCCTGTATTATGTGACCCAGATCTGTTAGAAGAAAAAAAAATAGAGTAGTGTTTTAAAGGAACAATTCCTCAAATTGGCTATTCTCAGATTTTAATTTCACTTCATGCTGGAGTTGAAAGAAATCCTTCCTTCTTTAGAGTCTGCCTGTGTTCTGGAAGTGGAAATTACCTCTTCCATGGAGTCAAAAGGATCGGACATTTATACATATGGCTGCCTCTTTGACTCCATTTACTTGCAAAAGAGCACCTGACTCAGTTTCGTCGAGTGATAGGGAAACCTTTGTCTCGCTGGGAAGTGTTTTCCTTTCAAAGAAGTACCACCAGCCACGACCGCTCCCGTGGACCCACGAACTGTGTTTCCTGATGCACATCTCAGGACCCAGGACAGATAACGCATTTTCCTTTTCACTGCTCAGAACTCATTCATCAGGATTAGATGTTTTGGGTACATCTTGAACATTACATAATCATGTGTCAGTACAGAAGCTTTTAGCTTCTCGTCACCATTCACGCTAAGCCATCCTCAATGTTGTAATATCATTGATATCACTAAGAGATAACGCAAAGGTGTCTACTGGCTATATAATTTGCCAGACGTTAATAGAGACTGGAGTGATCAGTAAACATGTACAGCATTTTTTGTCATCTTTTCCTGATAGTGGTTTCGATAAGATTTTAAATAACTTCAGGCTTAGATTCCTTAAATACTGGTGTTTGTTTATGGGTTTGTTTCTTAGTTTGTTTTAAACAAGTGACTTAAGCTGCTGGGTGTGCTAAGTTTCTGTAGCTAGATGCCAAAGTCTTCCTAAGCTTTGTGACTTTATGGTCAGCTTTTGACATTTGCTTTCCCTTGATGGAAAAGTTGCCAATTTCAATGTATTGCTCCTTGGTCCCAGTGAGTGTAAGGAGAGCTAACCTCAAGGAAATTCTCAGGGAAGTCCCAAGAAAAGTCTGAAGTCTGTGCCTCCATTAGCAGATAAAATAGTTTCCAAACATCTTCGGTAAATTGCTTTTTGAAAACCTTAGTGATAATAGAAACTAGCACATCCATTCAATAGTAAACTTTCATTGGTACTTAAAGGAAGTTGATCTCACCCAGAACCTGAAGGTTTTCCCAAACTGTGATTAGGAAAGTGAACCAAAGTGACCAATTTGACCAAATTAATCAATTAGTGCAGTGGCATTTCAGAAGTCTTTCACTGAATTGAACGGCTAATTTTTAAACTAGGCTGATAAAATAATTCAGGGAAAAAAAACTTTATTGACTCTCTTAGATGGATATTTCAAAAGCCACTACCATCTGGCCCACTTGACCTCTACAAGGTTTTCAACATGGCATTGTTGTATAAACCACCTATTCCCGCCAACCTGGTCCACTGACTGCCAAGAATGTCTTCCCCTTCCCCACCCTTTGCCTTTGTCTCCACTGTGTCCTGGCCCGAGGTGCTATCCCTTTTCTCTCTGCTCACCTCCTAAGCTAAATTTAAGTCATGCTTCCTCCATGGCGTTTTTACAAGTGGCTTCTTCTCCGAAGCCCCCCAGAGATCTGATCATTCATTCCACACGTTTTAAAATCTCTTGGATTACTGCAATTACTGTGTATCTCTATTACTACTTAATTGACCTGGCATTTCTATTTTATATGTCTCAAGTAGGTTTCCAGTTTCCAGAGATGTCCTCTGTGTCTTTATGTCTGTCCAGTGCCTTACGTGTTGCCTTGCATGTGATCGATGTTGATTGTACTAGGTAATCTGGATCGTTTCACTGATCTACTGAAATCATTTAATCTGAATACACAGATAGAGGCAGGGACTGTTAGGGAGTAGTTGTAAAGATTATAATCAGGGACTTCCCTGGTGGTGCAGTGGTTAAGAGTCCTGCCAATGCAGGGGACACGGGTTCGAGCCCTGGTCCGGGAAGATCCCACATGCCGCGGAGCAACTAAGCCCGTGTGCCACAACTACTGAAGCCGGTGTACCTAGAGGCCGTGCTCCGCAACAAGAGAAGCCACCGCAATGAGAAGCCCACGCACCGCAACGAAGAGTAGCCCCAGCTCACCGCAGCTAGAGAAAGCCCGCGTGCAACAATGAAGACCCAACGCAGCCAAAAATTAATTAACTAATTAATTTTTTAAAAAGATTATAATCATATTTGTGACCCAGTCACCTGAAATTGATCTCTAAATCTGCCACGTACTTGTCTAAGACAAGTCACTTCACCTACCTTAGCTTCAGTTGTCTCATGTGTAAAACTGAAAGAATAATAACAACTCTCTTACCTATTTCACTAGATTGACTGTGAGAGTCAAATGATGTAACATCTTTCAAGGTGTTTGTACAAAGGTAATTACCTTATGAATATGAATGTCCATTGTTAGGCAAAGGAAACACGACCTTTGGAAATCCCATATCAAATCTAGTGAAGAAGTCCTAAAATGATCAAGACTGCTGTTCTTTTAAGGTAGTTTGTGATCCATGTTAAACAGTGCTGTAGATCAGATGGTTTTTCTCACTTTACAGATGAAAGTTGGAAGTTACCTAGAAGCTAACGATTGAAGTGAAATTAATGACAGCACCAAAATGGAATGCCTTCACTGTTCTAGTCAGTAGGTTTGGGCCTGATGTTCGCTACTACTTCCTTTTAAATTTTTCCTTAAGCGCCACTAACACTCTGATTCTTAGGGATTCACATAAAACAACACACTGAAAATATTAAGCTCTCTCCTCCATAGCTCCTGCATGAGCATAAATAACATCTCTGAATCCATAATTTGGTTCCATATCTCTTCCAAGTTTTCCCATATCCTTCCCATAGTCCGCAAAGCCATGTGCCTTTTTTTCATAACTTGAGATCTTTACTGTCTTAATTGCTAACTTTTTTTTTTGAGACAGTTCCATTCGGATGGCCCCTAAGAATCTCAGGTTTCAGAAAACCAAAACTAAACTTGTCATCTCTTCCTTTCTCATGCCTCCCATCCTGAAACCTACAACTCTTCCCATGTTGTCTATCTCAGGATGTGTGTGACCATCCACACGGTGGCCAAAACCCAAAACCTGGAAGTCACCCTTGGCCTCACTCTTCCACAAGATGAACTACTTCCTGCTAATTCTGTCTCCTTTCCATCTCATTGAACCATGCACCTCCATACCCAAGACCTTGAGTTAGCCCACCCATTGCTTAGATGACTTCCACAGTCTTTTAACTACGCTGCCCAAATTCAGTTCTGCGTCGCTCCAATTCATGGTCCATTCTGCAACCAGAGTAATTTCTTTAAGATGCAAAGTTAATGCTATCCCTCCCTGGTTTACAATCTTTCACCGACTCCCCGTTTCCATCTGCAAGGAAGATGTAAGATGAACCACACATACAAACCCCTTCCCACGGCAGCCAGGGCCTCCCTCACCTAGGTCACCCCCTCTGCTGCCTTCAAGCCTCAACTTAGAATAAGGTCTCCTGAGAGAATTCCCTATTTACTCTCTTCTGAAAAGTGGTTAGCACCCTACACTTAGCCCGATTGAACCTTCTCCCACTCTCTTGTAATTGCCTTCTGCTTGCCTGTACACTCCTGTAGCTTGAAATCTCCTTCAGGAAAGGACCAATTTTTCATCATGGTGTCTCAGTTACCCCTGCTTCCAAGTACCATCTATGGTGCCTGGTATATAATATGCACTCAATAAATTGAAAAAAAAAAAAAACCAACTACCTTTCCCTTCCTCTGTGCATACTTTTCTTCATCCTGAAGTATTTGCCCCTTCTGCTATGTTGGATATTATGAATCATGTTTATTTCAGGAAATCTTCCTAAGGGAATCTACTCTGGGCAGTCCTTACTCTGCATCCCTTCTCAATGTAGTTGTTAAATGGATGTGCAATAGTTTCACTTTTGGGAATGTTGTAGATAAATATTGTGAAGTTGAGGCATGTGTATATACTGTCTCCCAACTTCAGCTCTGAACTCCTTGGGTAAGCACTGCTCTTCTTAAATCTTCAATTACCCCTGACCCTTGTGCATTCACTAGCAGTCAAATGATGCTCAAAAAGTCTACGTAGGATGTATCATCATCTCTCCAGTGTTCACATCCTAACCTCCTGTGAATTATGGTTCATTATGCATCTTTCTCCCTTCACTCTCATGTAACAGGGACAGACTGTCATTATATTTCCATCTAGCAAGGAGCTGGAATGTTTACTGACAGGAAGCAGAGTGGAATATGCCCTACCAAGAACCAATCAGGACTTTATGACCAAAGATGTTCTGGCTCCCTAATCTGGGGCTCCTTCTTTTAAGTGGGACGAGTCATTTTCAACACTTTAGTTTTTTCATCTCTTAGGAGAAGGACTTGAAAGATTCCTACTAGCTCCATACAAGGGTGTATTACAAAAGTAATTATCGACAAAACAGATGACTAATCTGACAGTCAGTCATGAGCGTCAAAATGGATTGCACCAGAATAGACAAAAATCTCTTTAATATGTTTGAAACAAGTTTTGAAAGAAAGAGGATAAAAAGGATAGAGCTAGAGCATCAGATATTTCAGTTTTAGATTCATACAGCCTGTGGCCCTTAGCATGAATTTTCTTAGGTAATGTCATTCCAATGCTTCCTACATAGAAGAAATTTGAATGGCACTCACCAAACTAGCACAGTCTTCCAAGAAAGAGGAAGGACCTAGAATCAAATAGAAAACAAATATTCAAGCAATCATGAAAACTTTTGAAGAAAATATATGACATTGTCCTATTTGGATTAAAATACATATTCAATTAATTTGTTTAAACTATTCTACACAAAATCTCTGGTCACTGAGGTAACATATGTATGAGAAAAGAGGTAGTAAGAAGATAAGGAAGTTGATCTGAAAAATCTATAATGTTAACTCCATTTTCGTTTGATTTCATACAGATAGTCACTTCCTTCACCACAACATCAGATGGTGTGGTTTGTGTTCCAAATGTTCTTTTGTTCAAACAGAGCTATCTACGTTAACATCAGAATTGTCATTGCCACAAAGAGATTGTTTATCTTACTTTAGTAATAATATTTGAGTATAATGCGGCTAATAAAAATGTGTGGGGATACCTATAAATATAAATATAATTTAGGGAAAGAACTTTTCAGGATATATTTCTTTAATTACAAGCTGAAGTATTTACAAATTTTAAAAATCACTAGAACCTTACCAATCCTCAATCACTTTGATCGCCCTTATTTTCATACATTTGTAAGTAACAACGGTCCTGTTATCTTCATTTTTAACCTACGTAGTATTCATTTATTCTGTAATATTGTAGTTAACTTACAAATTTCCTAATTTGAAGGTTTTTTGGATAAGGTCGTATATATAGTGCTGCTATGAATATCTCTACTCAAATTTCTCTTTTGTGTACATGCCTGACAATCAGACGACTGGCTCTAGGTCTAGAAAAACGTATATCTCTTATTACATCATTTCAGGTTTGTGGCCAGCAAGATTAATGCAATTTATAAATGCCACCAATGGCCGTCATATAATCATGTACCTTTCCCTGTAGTCCAGGCTTCACTGATTTTTTAAAATTATATTCCTCTGTTTGCCTGGGTTAATTGGCATATGACAATATCTAAAATTTGGATAATATTCACGTATTTTTCTATTGATGAGACTGTATATCGTTCACCGTGATCCTTTACTGCTTCATCCATGCAATGGAACTCTACAGACCATAGCTGTGTGCCAAGTGCTGTGTCAAGACTGAAGCTCATGAAGCTGAACAGAATGCCGTCTGTGCTCTCAGCACAGATCGTAACGAGGGACACGAATCTAAACATAAAGCCACGGCAAAAAAATATGTTATATCCATACAATGGAATACTATCTAGCAATAAAAAGAAATGTACTATTGACACAGTTCAAAAGCTTGACGTGAGGTGAACGAAGGCAGACTCAAAAAGCTGTATACTGTATGATTCCATTTATGTGATATTCTGGAAAAGGCAAAACTATATTAACCAAAACACATCAGTGGTCACCAGGGAGTGGAGGAGAAGAAGAGATTATCTAGAAGGTGCTAGGCGATAGAATTCTTCTGTATCTTGACTATGGGGATGATTGCATGACTCCATATATTTTCAACGCAAAAGGAGCTATACACCTAAGAAGGATGACTTTTACCAAACATAAATGACAGTTTCAATGGTGATAAGTAAAGCAATTTAATTTGATAAGAGTGAAGGTTCTCAGGTCAGGCTGCTGGAGTTTGTATTTCTTCCACCTTCCTTCCTTATTACATCACTCTAGGCAATTATTTAAACTCTCTGTGCTGCAACTTTCTGATCTTTAAAATGGGTGTGTTTTAGCGCCTACTTCCTGAGGTTGTTAGGAAAGATAATGCAAAGTCTCTGGAATATCATAAGAGCTCAATAGATTTTGTGGTTTTTGTCCTATTTGAGTGCTGCAATACACATCGTGCCATGGAAAATGGGAAAATGGGGGGAAAAAAGCCAATTCATGAAACAAGGGATACAAATGCTCACTAGTCATAGAAAGATAACTTTGGCTTAACTACTAGTCTGAAAAATAAATATTAAATATAAACATCATTTTTGTTTACAAAATAAGCAAAATTTTTCTTTTTCTATCTTTATTTTTTTAAGTGAGACCCAGAGTTGAGGCAGATCTCTTGAAGCAAGTACTGTTATGTTACTAGTAGACAAGGAAATGTCATTATAGAAAGCAACTTTATAGAAAGCAATTTGACATACGTAGCAAGGGTAGGAAAGTATTAAAACCCTTCAAGCCAATCATTTTACTTTAAAAATTATGTCCTAAAAAAGTATCAGTAAAGCAAAGAAGGATTCATGTACAAGGTCAATTATTGTGATATATTTACAAAAGGAAAAAAATAGCAACTTCCCATTAGAGAAAAGGTTAAATAAAGTTTGATATATGTATACTGTTAAGTAACCACAGAAAGTATGATTGGGGAAATTACTACATGGGCATAGAAACAAATGCAGCCAAAACACACAGTTTTTGGAAGGGTCAGAATCTGGCTCTTGAGGAAAAATAGAAGTTTCTCAGATGGGAAAAATGGGGAATTACATTCCAAGCAGAAGGAATATAATGTGTGGAGAGGCTAAAAGCTTAAAAACACTTATTGTGGCCTGGAAAAGCCAAATACTTCAGAATGATTAGAGCATAGAGTTTGAAGGAAGAAATGATAAGATACAAAACAAAAAACCAGCCACTACCAGTCTTTACAAGATCTATATAAGAATGTCTACATGTGTATAACTGAGTCGCTTTGCTGTACAGCAGAGATTGCCACCACACTGTAAATCTATACTTCAATTAAAAAAATAAAATTAAGATCTATACGTCATGCTAATAAGCCCAGACTCTATTTTGCAACTGCAAACCATTAGAGCTTTTTTAAGAGAAGCCTTAACACAACTGTTTTACTTTAGAAAACCAACTCTGGTTAGTAGGACCATCTCACTTTTCTCTTTTGGATATTTACCAAATGGAATAAGATATTTTAAAATTAGCTTATTTAAAAATGAATACCAGGGGATGTCTCCCAAGTTCAGTACCCTATATAGGTTATTATAAGTACAGCAAGGTTCACAGTGATTTAAAACCTCTCCCTGTGGACTCCCAAGTGCTCGTTGAATCCATTATTTTCATAGGAAGACAAGTCCTTATTGCCATCATTGTTTTTTGTTGTTTGGGTTGGACTGTTTTCTAACAAAGGCTGCTTCCCTCTACTTGGATCTGTTTTTCTACCTTCTGATCTGCTTTTCCCCTCTTTTGGAATGCAGTTTAGTTCCTGGGTATTTTTAAATCTTGTTTTTATTATTATTTTTTTAACTCTTAATAGGGTAATCAGCTAAAGCTTGTGCCATCTGGAGTCCTAAACCAACATTCCAGTTATGATGAGCCATTCCCCTTGGCTTTTCAATCTGTGAATCATCATTTTGCAAGATAGCAGCCGCTGCTTCTAAATCGTAATCAAGGCGCAGAGTGGTTACACCCTGAACAAAATATCGTCTCCTTGGCCCAATTTTTGTCAGGAGGCGTTGCAGAAGCTCATTAAGACACTTGAGTCAAAGATCCAGCTGAATCATTCTGAACCTCCACCCAGTTCACCTTTTCCCTCTGGTAACAGTTAATTACATTTTTCTCTTTTCCCACTCCCACCTCCACCAACATCCAATCACGTGTTCTACACGGCCACACACACTCACTCTGATTTTACAAGCTCATCTAAGCTTCGCTTGGTTGGCACTCAGAGGAGAGAGATAAGAAATAAAATATCTATAGCTTTTCTACTGAGTACCTGGAAGCAGAAAAAAAAAAAAAAGAAACCTAAAACTAAAAAAGTAGTCCCCAAAGTCATGTAGCTTAATCTTAAACAGCATTCGCTCTTCGATTTCATATTTTACTTCTTAATAAAAAGAATGTAAGGCAAATACTTTACAGGACAATATTCAAGGGATAGTGTGCGACCTTATTAATGATTCAAGTAATTAACATAGCTTGCATTATGAGATCCAGTCTAAGTGTAGAATCAGTGAATCTTAGAACGGCAAGGGTATGCACAGAAAGTGCCTGGGCTCTGCAGTTCATCAGACTGGGTTTGAAGCCAACTCTCTCACCAGCTGTGTGGCGTGAAATAAGTTACTCAACCTTGCAGAACCACGATTTCATCTATTGGACTAAAACCTATCTCAGAGGGCTGCTGTCTGGATTCACTGTGATAATATACTCCATGCTAAGCAGAATGACACTACTTGGGAGGTAATAAGGCAGCGTTAACAAACAGCCTGATAACACTTACCATTCTAGGCATTCCCTCTAAATCAGCTCACTTAATCCTCTCAACGACCTCAAAGTGACATACTACCATTATGCCTACTTTACAGTCAGGGAAACTGAGGCACAGAAAGGTGAATTTCTTTATGCAGCATCATGACAATAAGAAGTGGTTATAAATTGGATTTGAACCCAGAATCCATGCATTTAACCGTCAGGACTCTGACACAATTCCCTTATCTCCTTAAAGATTAAGAAGAGGGTTAACTGACAAAAATTCAGAGCCAGCTTGAAGGTTAGTAATTGAGTCGCAAGCTAGGACCTGTAAACCTGTCTCCCAATTGCATTCTGGTGTAATTTCCCTAAGAAACAAAACACAGAATAAACCACTGGACAAATACAGATTGTGGGTTTTGAGAAAGAAACTAGAATGTTTCACTACTGCTTTGTGATAATGTCCAGTTAAGTGACTAATTAGCTAGTAATGCCCTGTTTTGAAACAGTCATGTCAGGGCCTTACCTGCTTAAGGGTCAGATTCATAAATGCTCTAGAAAGGTCCTGTCCTGGGAGCTCTTAGGAGGAAATCAGCTTTGCTGCTAACACTTTGGTCTACCTTCTCTTCACCGTATGCCACATCCCCTTCTTTCTTCCTGGTGTCCCCTCCTCCTAGACCCCAGTCCCCTCAGGCACACTCTCTGCTGATGAAGTAATGAATTCCTAAAGGAAGAATGACAGTCAATCAAGTTGGTATGGCCCAGATGGACACCCTAAAAGTCACCTCTTAGAAACAGCTTCCCACCCCTCTCCCATAAGCCAGCCCACTTCCTTCGGTGTAATTTGCAGACCCAAGCAAAGCCTTCTAAGCCTCCTAGCCTTTTGGGGTCATGAACAGACTTACCGAGCCATGCTTCAGTCTCCAAATCCACAGGGATTTTCCCACACCCACCCAAACCATGGAGCTCAAAGCCAGGGGCAGAGAGGCTAGAGCCAGCAGTAACTGAAGAGATGGGAGGTGTAGATTCGTTATCTGTGTCTCACCAGCTCCTGACCCAAGGAAACCATTCCAGCTCTGATAAGGGAAGGGGCAAGGCAGGCTGAGGAGATGCGCGAAGACCGCTTTCCTTAACTGGACTCATCAGTGGTGGGCCTACTAGGTGTTAGAAGATCAATTAATATCTATCATAAGTAGCATGATAAGGGTAATATTTAACAAACATTTGTTTGAGCACTTACCATGTACCAGACATTCTTCTAAACTCCTTCATGGAGTATCTCATTTAAGAGCTCAGTCCTCTGAGGACTGAGTTGGTACTCAGTTGGTACTATCATTCCCATTTTACAGATGTGGAAAGTGAGGTGAGGAAGAGTCAAACCATCTTTTCCCGGCTTGCACAGCAAGTAAGGGATACAAACCGAGCAGCCTGAAGTCAAAGCCCTTGCTCTAAATTCCTTTATCACGAATAATCAAAAAGCAGAGTTGGCAAGTTTTGTACGTGAAGATCCAGATAATAACTTTTATTTATTTCATTCGGGTTTTTCCACAAGATCTTACAGAAAAACCCGAATGGGCTTTTTGGCCAACCCAATAGTTTCTGCCACAGCAACTCAGCTCTGCCGTTCTAACCCCAAAGCAGCTTAGACAACACCTAAACCAATGGGCTTTGCTGTGTTCCAGCCAAACTGTATTTATGGACACCGAAATTTGCATTTCATACTATTTTCATGAGTCATAAAACATTCTTCTTTTGATTTTGTTTTCTCCCAACCATTTAAAAATGTACAAACCATTCTTATGTCACAGGCCATATGAAAACAGGCTGCAGGTCAGATCTGGCCCATCAATGCCTTGCTAACCCTCGATCAAAGAGATGAAAAACAATTAAAACAAAGACATTTGGAAAGAAATTGGAATCGTGATGTTATTTTTTCGGCCATTTTCACATTGTATTTATTTCAGTCTCAAAAGCACTGTCTGTCGTTCGTCTTTATATCACTTGAATGAAATGTAGTTCAGCTCCAGAATCTAGTTCAGCCTCCGTGTTGAGCAAGCTGTGTGGCCTTGGGCAGTTCACTCAACCCTAAGCCACAGCTTCCTCATTGTAATAACAGTAGTTATCTCACAGGGTTGGTGCTGTAGGCATTCAGTCAACTAATGCATGCTAAGCAATTACCCCAACTCCCAGCACACTGTAAACTCTCAATAAATGTTCACTCTTAGGACTACTGGCATTATTATTATTATTAACACTGCTATTATCCACAACACCATCACCCCAGGTAAAAACATTAAAATACCACATCTCCTAAAGTTCACCTCTGCAATTCTCTATGGACTGACTCTCTACCTCAGAGGTGAATTAAAAGCCCTTTAAATACCCTCCCCACTCTCCTCACTATACTATCACCCTCCCCACTCTCCCCACTATACTATCACGCTATTGATTCCACACACAGCCCCCAGAAAAAAAATTTCCACCTTACTCCATATTCTTACCGTTCCAGAAAACAGAAGATCTCATATGCACAGCACCTAACAGAATTCTTGCTGTCCCTCTCCAGAACGCTCTCCTACGGTACCTTGGTACATTCTAATCTGCAGTAGGCACCGATAAGTCACTCGCCGTCTTTAGCATTTTGGTGATTGTTTGCAATACTTCTTCTGTGGGTCACAAGAAGAGCAAGGAGATAGTAAAACCTTCATAAAGAACCTCTGTGAATTAGAACAACCCCACGTTTATCTTATTTAATCAGGTCATATGTATGTGGAATGTCACTTAGCTTTTCTGCTTTATTTATTTATTTTTAATTTATTTTATTGAGGTATAGTTGGTTTACAATGTTGTGTTTGTTTCTGGTGTACAGCAAAGTGATTCAGTTTTATATATATATACACATATATATATTCTTTTTCATGTTCTTTTCCATTATGGCTTATTACAGGATATTAAATATAGTTCCCTGTGTTATACAGTAGGACCTTGTTGTTTATCCATCCTATATATAATAATTTGCAGAGAGACTTTCAAGATGGCAGAAGAATAAGACGTGGAGATCACCTCTTTCCCCACAAAGACATCAGAAATACATGTACATGTGGAACAACTCCTACAGGACACCTACTGAACGCTGGCAGAAGAACTCAGACGTCCCAAAAGGCAAGAAACTCCCCACGTACCTGGGTACGGCAAAAGAAAAAAGAAAAAACAGAGACGAAAGAATGGGGACGGGACCTGCACCAGTGGGAGGGAGCTGTGAAGGAGGAAAGGTTTCCACACACTAGGAAGCCCCTTCGCAGGCGGAGACTGCGGGTGGTGGAGGCGGGGGGAGCTTCGGAGCCGCGGAGGAGTGCACAGCAACAGGGGTGCGGAGGGCAAAGCGGAGAGATTCCCGCACAGACGATCGAAGCCGACCGGCACTCACCAGCCCGAGAGGCTTGTCTGCTCACCCGCCGGAGTGGGCGGGGCTGGGAGCTGAGGCTCGGGCTTCAGTCGGATCCCAGGGAGAGGACTGGGGTTGGCTGCGTGAACACAGCCTGAAGGGGGCTAGTGCGCCACACCCGGAGGGAGTCCGGGAGAAAGTCTGGAGCTGCCAAAAAGGCAAGAGACTTTTTCTTCCCTCTTTGTTTTGTGGTGCACGAGGAGAGGGGATTAACAGCGCTGCTTAAAGGAGCTCCAGAGATGGGCGCGAGCCATGGCTCTCAGCGGGGACCCCAGAGATGAGACCTTAAGGCTGCTGCTGCCGCCCCCAAGAAGCCTGTGTGCAAGCACAGGTCACTCTCCACACCTCCCCTCCGGGGGGGCCTGTGCAGCCTGCCACCACCAGGGTCCTGTGATCCAGGGACAACTTACCCGGGAGAACGCACAGCGCTCCTCAGGCTGGAGCAACGTCACACCGGCCTCTGCCGCCGCACGCTCGCCCCGCACTCCGTGCCCCTCCCTCCCCCCACCTGAGTGAGCCACAGCCCCCGAATCAGCTGCTACTTTAACCCCGTCCTGTCTGAGTGAAGAACAGACGCCCTCAGGTGACCTACACGCAGAGGCGGGGCCAAATCCAAAGGTGAACCCCAGGAGCTGTGCGAACAAAGAAGAGAAAGGGAAATCTCTCCCAGCAGCCTCAGAAGCAGCGGATTAAATCTCCACAATCAACTTGATGTACCCTGCATCTGTGGAATACTTGAATAGACAACGAATCATCCCAAATTGAGGAGGTGGACTTTGGGAGAAACAATATATATATATATTCTTCCCTTTTTCTCTTTTTGTGAGTGTGTATGTGTGTGCTTCTTTGTGTGATTTTGTCTGTATAGCTTTTTTTTTACCATTTCTCCTAGGGTTCTGTCTGTCGTTTTGTTGTTGTTGTTGTTTCTTTCTTTTTAGTATAGTTTTTAGCGCTTGTTATCATTGGTGGATTTGTTTTGTGGTTTGGTTGCTCTCTTCTTTCTTTTTTTATTACTTTTTTATTTTTAATAATTAGTTTTATTTTTATTTTAATAACTTTATTTTATTTTTTTCTTTCTTTCTTTTTTTCCTCCCTTTTCTTCTGAGCCGTGTGGCTGACAGGGTCTTAGTGCTCTGGCAGGGTGTCAGACCTGAGCCCATGTGGTTGGAGAGCTGAGCTCAGGACATTGGTCCACCAGAGACCTCCCAGCTCCACATAATATCACACGATGTAAGCTTTCCCAGAGATCTCCATCTCAATGCTAAGTAAGACCCAACTCCACTCAACGACCAGCAAGCTACAGTGCTGGACACCCTATGCCAAACAACTAGCAGACAGGAACACAACCCCACCCATTAGCAGAGAGGCTGCCTAAAATCATAATAAGGCCACAGACACCCCAAAACAACCACCAGACGTGGACCTGCCCACCAGAAAGACAAGATCCAGCCTCATCCACCAGAACAGAGGCACTAGTCCCCTCCACCAGGAAGCCTACACACCCACTGAATCAACCTTAGCCACTGGGGGAAGACACCAAAAACAATGGGAACTACAAACCTGCAGCCTGCGAAAAGGAGACCCCAAAGACAGTAAGATAAGCAAAATGAGAAGACAGAGAAACATACAGCAGATGAAGGAGCAAGGTAAAAACCCACCAGACCAAACAAATGAAGAGGAAATAGGCAGTCTACCTGAAAACAGAATTCAGAATAATGATAGTAAAGATGATCCAAAATCTTGGAAATAGAATGGAGAAAATAAAAGAAACGTTTAACAAGGACCTAGAAGAACTAAAGAGCAAACAAACAGCGATGAACAACACAATAAATGAAATTAAAACTTCTCTAGAAGGACTCAGTAGCAGAATAACTGAGGCAGAAGAACGGATAAGGGACCTGGAAGATAAAATAGTGGAAATAACTACTGCAGAGCAGAAAAAAGAAAGAAAAGAATTGAGGACAGTCTCAGAGACCTCTGGGACAACATTAAATGCACCAACATTCGAATTATAGGGGTCCCTGAAGAAGAGAAAAATAAAGGGACTGAGAAAATACTTGAAGAGATTATAATTGGAAACTTCCCTAATATGGGGAAGGAAATAGTTAATCAAGTCCAGGAAGCAGAGAGTCCCATACAGGATAAATCCAAGGAGAAACACTCCAAGACACATATTAATCAAACTATCAAAAATTAAATACAAAGAAAAAAATATTAAAAGCAGCAGGGGGAAAATTACATACAAGGGAATCCCCATAAGGTTAATAGCTGATCTTTCAGCAGAAACTCTGCAAGCCAGAAGGCAGTGGTAGGACATATTTAAAGCGATGAAAGGGAAAAACCTACAACCAAGATTACTTTACCCAGCAAGGATCTCATTCAGATTCGATGGAGAAATTAAAACCTTTACAGACAAGCAAAAGCTAAGAGAATTCAGCACCACCAAACCAGCTTTACAACAAATGCTAAAGAAACTTCTCTAGGCAGGAAACACAAGAGAAGGAAAAGACCTACAATGACAAACCCAAAACAATTAAGAAAACGGTAATAGGAACATATATATCAATAATTACCTTAAATATAAATGGCTTAAATGCTCCAACTAAAAGACACAGGCTCACTGAATGGATACAAAAACAAGACCCATATATATGCTGTCTACAAGAGACCCACTTCACACCTAGGGACACATACAGACTGAAAGTGAGGGGATCGAAAAAGATATTCCATGCAGATGGAAATCAAAAGAAAGCTGGAGTAGCAATTCTCATATCAGACAAAATATACTTTAAAATAAAGACTATTACAAGAGACAAAGAAGGACACTACATAATGATCAAGGGATCAATTCAAGAAGAAGATATAACAATTGTAAATATTTATGCATCCAACATAGGAGCACCTCAATACATAAGGCAAATGCTAACAGCCATAAAAGGGGAAATCGACAGTAACATGATCGTAGTAGGGGACTTTAACACCCCACTTTCACCAATGGACAGATCATCCAAAATGAAAATAAATAAGGAAACACAAACTTTAAAAGATACACTAAAGAAGATGGACTTAATTGATATTTATAAGACATTCCCCAAAACAACAGATTACACTTTCTTCTCAAGTGCTCATGGAACATTCTCCAGGGGATAGATCATATCTGGGTCACAAATCAGCCTAGGGAAATTTAAGAAAATTGAAATCGCATCAAGTATCTTTTCTGACCACAACACTATGAGACTAGATACCAATTACAGGAAAAAATCTGTAAAAAATACAAACACATGGAGGCTAAACAATACACTACTTAATAACCAAGAAATCACTGAAGAAATCAAAGAGGAAATCAAAAAATACCTAAAAACAAATGACAATGAAAACACAATGACCCAAAGCCTATGGGATGCAGCAAAAGCAGTTCTAAGAGGGAAGTTTATAGCAACACAATCCTACCTCAAGAAACAAGAAACATCTCAAATAAACAACCTAACCTTACACCTAAAACACTTAGAGAAAGAAGAACAAAACACCCCCCAAAGTTAGCAGAAGGAAAGAAATCATAAAGATCAGATCAGAAATAAATGAAAATGAAATGAAGGAAACAATAGCAAAGATCAATAAAACTAAAAGCTGGTTCTTTGAGAAGATAAACAAAACTGATCAACCATTAGCCAGACTCCTCAAGAAAAAGTGGGAGAAGACTCAAATCGATAGAAAAGAAAAAGAAGTAACAACTGACACTGCAGAAATACAAAGGATCATGAGAGATTACGACAAGCAACTCTATGCCAATAAAATGGACAGCCTGGAAGAAATGGACAATTTCTTAGAAAAGCACAACCTTCCGAGACTGAATCAGGAAGAAATAGAAAATATAAACAGACCAATCACAAGCACTGAAATTGAGACTGTGATTAAAAATCTTCCAACAAACAAAAGCCCACGACAAGACGGCTTCACAGGTGAATTCTATCAAACATTTAGAGAAGAGCTAACACCTATCCTTCTCAAACTCTTCCAAAATATAGCAGAGGGAGGAACACTCCCAAACTCATTCTATAGGATCACTATCACCCTTATACCAAAACCAGACAAACATGTCACAAAGAAAGAAAACTACAGGTCAATATCACTGATGAACATAGATGCAAAAATGCTCAACAAAATACTAACAAACAGAATCCAACAGCACATTAAAAGGATCATACAGCATGATCAAGTGGCATTTATCCCAGGAATGCAAGGATTCCTCAATATATGCAAATCAATCAACGTGATAAATCATATTAACAAATTGAAGGAGAAAAACCATATGATCCTCTCAATAGATGCAGAAAAAGCTTTCAACAAAATTCAACACCCATTTATGATAAAAACCCTCCAGAAAGTAGACATAGTGGGAACTTACCTCAATGTAATAAAGGCCAAATATGACAAACCCACAGCCAACATCATTCTCAATGGTGAAAAACTGAAACCATTTCCACTAAGATCAGAAACAAGAAAAGGTTGCCCACTCTCACTGCTATTATTCAACTTATTTTTGGAAGTTTTAGCCACAGCAATCAGAGGAGAAAAAGAAATAAAAGGAATCCAAATCAGAAAAGAAGAAGTAAAGCTGTCGCTGTTTGCAGATGACATGATACTATACATAGAGAATCCTAAAGACTCTACCAGAAAACTACTAGAGCTAATCAATGAATTTGATAAGTAGCAGGATACAAAATTAATGCACAGAAATCTCTTGCATTCCTATAAACTAATGATAAAAAATCTGAAAGAGAAATTAAGGAAACACTCCCATTTACCACTGCAACAAAAAGAATAAAATAGCTAGGAATAAACCTACCTAAGGAGACAAAAGACCTGTATGCAGAAAGCTATAAGACACTGATGAAAGAAATTAAAGATGATACAAACAGATGGAATGATATACCATGTTCTTGGATTGGAAGTATCAACATTGTGAAAATGACTATACTACACAAAGCAATCTACAGATTCAATGCAATCCCTATCAAACTACCAATGGCATTTTTCACAGAACTAGAACAAAAAATTGCACAATTTGTGTGGAAACACAAAAGTCCCCGAATAGCCAAAGCAATCTTGAGAAAGAAAAATGGAGCTGGAGGAATCAGGCTCCCTGACTTCAGACTATACTGCAAAGCTACAGTAATCAAGACAGTATGGTACTGGCACAAAAATAGAAATATAGATCAATGGAACAGGATAGAAAGCCCAGAGATAAACCCACGCAGATATGGTCACCTTATTTTTGATAAAGGAGGCAAGAATATACAATGGAGAAAAGACAGCCTCTTTTCCAGAAAACTGGACAGCTACATGTAAAAGAATGAAATTAGAACACTCCCTAACACCATACACAAAAATAAACTCAAAATAAACTTTAAATACATTTAAAGACTTAAATGTAAGGCCAGACACTATAAAACTCTTAGAGGAAAACATAGGCAGAACACTCTATGACATACATCACAGCAAGAGCTTTTATGACCCACCTCCTAGAGAAATGGAAATAAAAACAAAAATAAACAAATGGGACCTAATGAAACTTAAAAGCTTTTGCACAGGAAAGGAAACCATAAACAAGACGAAAAGACAACCCTCAAAATGGGAGAAAATATTTGCAAATGAAGCAACAGACAAAGGATTTATCTCCAAAATTTACAAGCAGCTCATGCAGCTCAATATCAAAAAACCAAAAAACCCAATCAAAAAAATGGGCAGAAGACCTAAATAGACATTTCTCCAAAGAAGATATACAGATCACCAACAAACACATGAAAGGATGTTCAACTTCACTAATCATTAGAGAAATGCAAATCAAAACTACAATGAGGTATCACCTCACACTGGTAACACTGGCCATCATAAAAAAATGTACAAACGATAAATGCTGGAAAGGGTGTGGCGAAAAGGGAACCGTCTTGCACGGTTGGTGGGAATGTAAATTGATACAGCCACTATGGAGAACAGAATGGAGTTTCCTTAAAAAAACTAATAATAGAACTACCATACAACCTAGCAATCCCACTACTGGGCATATACCCTGAGAAAACCATAATTCAAAAAGAATCATGTACCACAATGTTCACTGCAGCTCTATTTACAATAGCCAGGACATGGAAGCAACCTAAGTGTCCATTGACAGATGAATGGATAAAGAAGATGTGGCACATGTATACAATGGAATATTACTCAGCCATAAAAAGAAACAAAATTGAGTTATTTGTAGTGAGGTGGATGGACCTATAGACTGTCATACAGAGTGAAGTAAGTCAGAAAGAGAAAAACAAATACCGTATGTTAACACATATACATGGAATCTGAAAACAATATGGTTATGAAGAACCTAGGGGCAGGACAGGAATAAAGAAGCAGACGTAGAGATGGACTTGAGGACACGGGGAGGGGGAAGGGTAACCTGGGACGAAGTGAGAGAGTGGCATGTACTTATATATACTAGCAAATGTAAAATAGATTGCTAGTGGGAAGCAGCCGCATAGCACAGGGAGATCAGCTCGGTACTTTTTGACCACCTAGCGGAGTGGGATAGGGAGAGTGGGAGGGAGACGCAACAGGGAGGCGATATGGAGATATATGTCTATGTATAGGTGACTCACTTTGTTATAAAGCAGAAACTAACACACCATTGTAAAGCAATTATACTCCAATAAAAATGTTTAAAAAAAAAAACAGTTTGCATGTGCTAACCCCAAACTCCCAATCCATCCCTCCCCCACTTGCCCTCCCCCTTGGCAACCACAAGTCTGTTTTCTGTCTATGAGTCTCTTTCTGTTTCATAGATAAGTTCATTTGTGTCATATTTTAGTGGAATGCCTCTTTGGCACGGTAATTAAGGCAACAGGTCTAGTGAAGCGTGTTGCTTAAACCACTGAGAAGAGTCATGATCACCGTCGTGAGCCACATTCTCTAGTACTGATTGAAAATTGACTGCATTTCTGGCATTGCACAGTTCTCTAGTCATTTCTGTTATAGCAGCATTTGCTGTGTCAGATGAAATGTACACATAGGATGCTGATGAAGACCCGGAAGTCACCGTTATCGCCGCGCAGGCCAAGGAAAAGCGTGACTCTGATGTACATCCTCATTATCTCAGGCTCTGGCCGTTTTGTTCTCAAAAGAATTGTGGGCAGGTAGCCTCGGTGAAGTTCATCACTTATCAGCTGGCAAATCAGCTTAGCATAACTTGGTTATCTGATTCTCTGTTTCAGAGGACTGATGGGTTACTTTCTCAGAAGGGCATGACAATTCATCAGGTAAAGGAGTGAAGGTTCCCAGAAAATGCCTTGCTTGTCCTCCTGAGGTTTCCCTATCACTGGAGCCAAATGTTAGCCCAAGTGGTCTTGACTAACAAGAAGGGTCCTGGCCCTTTGGGGGAAAGAAATAGGCTCTTTGTAATTTTTAAAGTGTGCTGATAGGATATCAAATAATTATAGCCCAGATCATTTTAACAATCAAGTGTCTCATTTGGAAATGTTTGCAGCCAGTTCTGAGTTTTCCATTAGGAGACAAATGCCCAGATTCCTTGGTAGGGTAGGACCCTGTCATTTCAAATGTCTTCGCTACACTTCGTTTCATGGTTAGTTAGGTAAGAGCTTTTCCTGTTTCCCAAACCAGTTAGTACATATGGGACAACTCTATTGATTAAATATCTAAAAATTTTTTTCTACAGCCACAAAATTACTCAATGAATTGAAGACCTACTGGTCCAGCTAATTTCTTGATTTGGTTGTAAAACTAAGCACTCTAAGACTGAAAAGCAAGATCACTGGACACAGAATTCTGTCTCCTTTTACCCCAGGAAATCGATCTTAGGCAAAAATGTGAAGTAAGCATGGCTTACCTCAGCACACAGCAGCCTCTAAGCTTCCAATACAATTGTTCCCTTTTCTCCTCTCCATATAGCTACTTCCTTAGATTTGCTTTCATGCCCCTAAACAAGAATAGGAGAATGCTGGAGTATGCATGCTCTTTTCCAGTACAATGTGATGTTTTAGTTTTTAAATTATTTATAAGCATGCTTGATGCAAAGCAACCAATATCTAATAGCATCTCACACATTTATATACAAGGCAGTGGGGATAAAATTTGCTCTTAGGATCCTTCCAAGGTTCTCTCCCCTCAAACCAATAAGCAGCCCCCCTCCTCACTTACCTTACTGAAACACCATTCGGCTATAGGTTCACAAGCCACTACCCAATTTGGGGGCATAATAAGAGAGCTTAGTGCTTGCTGTAAACAAGGCTTTCTGAAATCTTCAAAGGAATTAACAGAGAGTAGAAATGCAATTCACCATTCCCTGCTGGAAGATACAGGGGATCTGTGAGAAAGTCTTCTCTCTCTCTCTCTCTCTCTCTCTCTCTCTCTCTTTCTATCTCTCACATACACACACACTTTAAGAAAGAATAATAGGAATAGAGAATGCTGGTGTATAAAGGCAGCAAATGTGAATCTTTTTTGTTCAGAAACATCCTTCTCTCTTACTTCATTATCAAAAATAGTACCTAAAGTATGGCTGGCACACAGTAGTCACTCAAAATATTTGTTAAATGACTGAAAAAGTGATTATCAAGTATTTGGATGCAGTCTGAAGACACTTTTTTTAATTGAAATATAGCTGATTTACAGTGCTGTGTTAATGTCTGTTGTACAGCAGAGTGATTCAGCTATACCTATATATACATTATTTCTTAAATATTCTTTTCCATTACAAGGTTTATCTTAGGATATTGAATATAGTTCCCTGTGCTATATGATAGGACCTTGTTGTTTATCCATTCTATATGTAATAGTTTGCATCTGCTAACCCCAAAATCCCACTCCATCCCTCCCCCACCCCCTGCCCCCTTGGCAACCACAAGTCTGTTCTCTGTCTGTGAGTCTATTTTGTAGATAAGTTCATTTGTGTCACATTTAAGATTCCGCATATAAGTGACATCATACAGTATTTGTCATTCTCTTTCTGACTTACTTCACTTAGTATGATAATATCTAGTTCCATCCACGTTGCTGCAAATGGCATTATTTCATTCTTCTTTATGGCTGAGTAGTATTCCATTGTATATATATGTACCACATCTCCTTTATCCATTCATCAAGACACAGTGTTTTGTTTTGTTTTGTTTTGTTTGTGGTATGCGGGCCTCTCACTGTTGTGGCCTCTCCCGTTGCGGAACACAGGCTCCGGACATGCAGGCTCAGTGGCCATGGCTCACGGGCCCAGCCGCTCCGCAGCATGTGGGATCTTCCCAGACCGGAGCACGAATCCGTGTCCTCTGCATCGGCAGGCGGACTCTCAACCACTGCGCCACCAGGGAAGCCCCAAGACACAGTGTTTTTTGATCTGGTGGACTTGTGAGTTAAGGTCTAAAGACATTCTTATTCAAAAAGTTTAAGTATTAGGAGTCAATAATAATTTCTCATTACTGTTTGAAGTGACATATCCATCCTTATTTTCTCACCTAAAAAAATTTTTTTTAAGTGTCACCCCAGCCAAGATAAATGAAAACTTACGTTCACACAAAGAGCTGTACGCAGACGTTTATAGTGGCTTTATTTGCACTCACCAAAAACTAAAAACAATCTAAATGTCCCTCAGACACAGAAGGGATAGACTAACTGTGGTACATCCCTACCCTGGAACACTACTCAGCAACAAAAATGAGTATATTAATATACTAACACACACACAACACGGATGCATACAAAAGCATTACCCTAAGTGAAAAGAGCCAGAGTTAAAAGGCTGTATGTTATATGATTCTATTTGACATTCTTGCCAAGACAAAACTCTAGGGACAGCATTGCCTATGGCTGAGTACAGGAGGAGGGGTGGCAGGGAATTGGTAGGTGTGATTGACTTGTTTTATGTCTTGATGGTGATGGTGGTTATTCAACTGTCTGCATTTGTGGAAACTCGCACAGATGGGTGCACTAAAAACGGTGAATTACACTGTATGTAAATTACACCTTAATTGTTTTTTTAATTAAAGGAAAACTATAACACTGCTTGCAGCTCAGTGAGGTAGATAGGTATTTTACAGGTATTCAGTGTTTGGTCTTTCCAAAATACATGTTTTGTTTGTTTGTTTGTTTGTTTTGAGGTTTAAATTTGGAATCAACTAAGGCAGCATCTGCTTTGGGAGAGGAACACAATGGAGGTTACCGCTGAAGAGATTCCTGTTTGGAGGCATTATTGAGGGGCCTGAGGGTCTAGTACTGCAAGGACTTTGAGATTTCCTAATCTTCTAATTCACCATGATTGTAACTTTTACCTGGCAAGAGTGTCATAAGGATGAATTAGTCAATGCATGCAAAGAACTTTGAAGATGCAAAGCACCGGATGAGTTCTGGAGTGCCATGGTTAATGCTCAGACTGGACTGAAGACAAAAGCATTTTCAAGCCAGTACCTGGGCAGGTTTTGCTATCACTCCATGTCAACTGGCTCCTTGCACAGTGATTACACAGCTCTGCATCTTTGTACTGAAGCATGGAGCTTCGAGTGAAAGAAGAAAGGCCCTGTGCAAGTGTTATAAAAACAATGGTGAAGCGGCAGCTTGGCTGATCGGACATTTCAAAGCCGAGAATTTCAAATCCAAGAACAAAGGTGTGAAAGTAGATACCTTAGAAGTAAATAAACCAAAACACATTACTGATGACCGACCATCTAACCCTATGGAACAGATGTATGTTTCAAAGTATATTTCGTACAAAGAATTATTCTACGGAGAATTTATTTTGGATAAGTAAAGAATCTCTTTATATTAAGGAATCACATCTGAAAGAATATGATGGTTATAAGGGTTAGGTACAGATTAAGTCTAGACTAAGTGATGGTTAAGAATTGTATAGATTCAATTTTCTTTTTTCAACATCTTCATTGGAGTATAATTGCTTTACAATGGTGTGTTAGCTTCTCCTGTATAACAAAGTGAATCAGCTATACATATACATATATCCCCATATCCCCTTTCTCTTGCGTCTCCATCCCTCCCTCCCTCCCTCCCTATCCCTAAATTTTCTTACAGAAAGCCAAGGTCTTTACCAGTAAGGTCTGCAGCTCAAGATTGATGCAGCCAGGTTTTGAATTTTAAAAAACATTATATCTAGATAAAGAAGAAGTGGTATATATATATATATATATATATATACACAATGGAATACCACTCAGCCATAACAGAGAATGAAATTTTGCCACCTGCAGCAACATGGATGGACTTGGAGGGCATTATGCTAAGTAAAATAAGACAGACAGAGAAAGATCAATACTGTATGATATCACTTACATGTGGAATCTTAAAAGTACAACAAACTAGTGAATAAAGCAAAAAAGAGGCAGACTCATAGAAATGGAGAACAAACTAGTGGTTAACAGTGGGGAGGGGCAAGCTAGGGAGAGAGGGGTAAAAGGGTTATTATGGGATTATATGAAATCATGTGTGTGAACCTTTTGAAAATTGTAAAGCACTATAGAATTGAAAGAATCTGTCGTTCAATAAAAAGAAGAAAAAGATAAAGAAAAATAAACAAATAATTCAAAGATAAAAATTTTAAAAAATAAAAACATTGTATCAACATTTTCTATCTTCTCCCTCTCTCTTAACTCAAAACTCTCATGCATGTTTATTTCCTTGTGTGTCTTGCCCTATTTCCGACATGTGACGCAATTCTTAAGAACTGTAGAAATAACCCTGGCTCTTCCAACCCATCAATTCAGCCTGAATGGGTGAATCAATTCACACTGTGTTCTCTCTTCCTATTTCCACTTCTGTTCAGCTCGTGATTCCCTCAGTTATAGTTCCTACTCTCACCTTCTAAGGCTTTTCGGTTCAAAGGAATATTCTAAGGGATGCTAGCAGTTCTCACTAGTCCTGACACAAATAACTCCCGCTGCAGTGCCCTTTACAAACACGAAATGCAAAGTGCAGGGTCTCTTTCTCCACGTGGAGCGTGGCATGTTCATGTCACTGGCACCGTCTGCCATGCTCTGGCATGGCAAACAGTTAATGTGCTAAATGTGGCAGCACGTTAGCAACATAAATAAAAGTCAAATCCCAACAAATCTCTTTCAATGGAATCCCTTGGGAGCATCTTTCTGTAGAAGAGAGTCCAGGACTTTTTCCTTTAAGGAAACCCATGTATTGTGCACTTTCCTTCTTCCAATATTCGAAATGAAGCCCCTCCAAATGGCTTACACACCGAAGTTTATAACCTCAGCTTACACAAGCCCAGTGCATAAAGATCTACAGCCCGCAGGCAGAGCGAGGAAGCTTTTTAAAGATGAATCATTTTCATAAATGAGTGCAGAGGAAGGTCAGGCCAGGGGACAAGGAAGGTTACATGTGTGCCCGAGATAAGGCCCCATCCATCCTCCTCTTACTGTCAGGGCTTGATGGGTGAACACTGCCTTGAGCTTCCATAAAACATGTTGTTTGCAGAAAACTTGCAGGTGGTTCATAAAAAAGTCCAAACTGTTACCATGAAATTTATCTCCCACTGCGGGATCTGTTTATAATAGAAACGAAGGATCTCAAGTAGAAATTAAGTATCTCAGACTGACTTATATTGGCTGGGAGGACTGAAAAATTCAACCTGCTTCTCAATCGTTGCACTAAAAACATCAAAGTACTTGTACTGATGACATCTTGACAAGATACAAGTACGTTCAAAAGAAAAATAATGTCCATTGTATGCACAACCCTTTATCCCTGAGGGAAGGATAGGCTAGGTGAGATTTTATTGGGAGAATTTAATCAGAAGACTGAACTCTTCATCACATTTTATTTCTGAAGAGGGTCTAGCATCCATTACTTACAACTTTCCCATCTGTATGGTCAAAGTGAAAAGGGCATCTCAATTTTTTTAAGTTGTTAGGAGATGTTTATTATCTTGAAGCTTAAAAGAGATTGGGGGCAATGGTAATGTTGGCCATAATTTGATTTATCTCCATATAGAAATTGAAGGGAAATGCTGAGGCAATTCGTGTAGATAATTCAGACCCTAAAACCACGGGTACTTGAAATCAAGAGATAAGTGAGGAAGACGTGCTGAATTCTGTTTGGGTTTGTTTTTCCCATGTTGTGCTGGTAATTGGCTCCATTTCTCACATCACATACCCGTATACCTGGACAGTGGTTGTAAATGGCTGGAAATACTTAGATCATACATTTAAATCAAACTGACGAACATAGCACATCTCCAAGGCAGAATGTTGTGCTGAGTTTACAGAATCCATGCATGTTCTAGCTGGAAGGGATTGCAGCCCAGGGTTCCAGCCCCCGAGCACAGGCATAGAAGACGAAACCTCTACAAAAATAGAGTCATGTGTTCTCTCTACCTTGACAGTAGCAATGGTCCAGGTCTTTATCCCACCCATATGTACACCCAAACCTCTCCTCCATTCTTTCACTCAAGATGGTTGGAGGTGTAGGGTCTGAGTATAAGGTGGGCTGAGAAACACTGTATCTAATCCAACACCTTTATCTGAATTATGAGAGTCATGAGACGTGGCTTTCAGCAATAGTGAGAAACCAAAGATGTTTTACTTCAATACCTTCTCAGTCCTCTTGTGTCTATTTTGACCTGCCTCCAACCTCTGCCATCCAAGGCACACTGAGTCACTGTGGCCTCCCCTCCTAACGAGTCCTGTGTCTTCCACCCAAATAGTCTCCCACTCCTCCCAATTTCATGTAAAAGTAACGTTTTCCCCATGCCATGTTATCCTGTCTCCCTGCTAGGAAAATGCACCTAAGGTCTTAACAGTTCTAGGATTTAAGGTTTCCCTCATTTTTTTTTTTTTTTTTCTTTTTGCAGTACTCGGACCTCCCACTGCCTTGACCTCTCCCGTTGCGGAGCACAGGGTCCGGACGCGCAGGCCCAGCGGCCATGGCTCACGGGCCCAGTGGCCATGGCTCACGGGCCCAGCCGCTCTGCGGCATGTGGAATCCTCCCGGACCGGGGCACGTACCCGTGTCCCCTGCATCGGCAGGTGGACTCTCAACCACTGCGCCATCAGGGAAGCCCCCCCTCTTTTTAATAATAGCAAATTGAAAGGGGAAAGATAAGTCTGGTCAAATATGTTGTCCCAAAAGAATGGATGTATAACTATGAAGTTCTAGACATTATGGCAACAAGAAGAGGAGTGTATCTGGAAATAAGGTGCCTTCTCAGCACTTTAAGCAACCATCTATATTTTTTTACACATTATTTTTGCCAGTTTTTGTCTTATGTTTTAATATTGATGGCAAGTTGGAGCCTGCTGTGCTGTTTGGAATGTTAAGTTGTAGTAATCTAGCAAGTGTCATGCCCCCAAAGGGATTTAATCGATATTCTCCGAAGCAGATAACTTGGGTATGAGGAATATGCCAGGAGGCAGCATTGTCTACATGGTGGAATGACTGATATTTGCAATTTTAAAATCATGAACTAGATATGACTTCGCCTGCCCTCTCATCTTCTCTTGGCCTTCTAACAGGATTCTATCTAAGATGACGCAAGTGAGTTCCTATGCTAATCCTAAAGGTCTCAGTGACAAAAGTCCTCCTGAATCTCTCTCTCATTTAAGTGTTTAATGTCCTCACTGTCATGGGATGCTTTCCAGTATAAGCCCCTCCATGACAAGACACGAGGGAGGGCCTAGCCTCACTTATTTTGTCAACAAATACAGTTTGAGCACTTCCAACACACAAATAAAGCCCCAAATCAAACTCGGATAAAAGGAAAATGTAAATATTTTGTAAGTCATGATATAATAATAATAATAGAACTTATATAATGCTTACTAGCATAACAAAAAGTACTGTGCTAAGAATTTAATTCAAAATAACTAATTTACTCCTACAAAAACACTCTGGAGTATTATTATTCCCATTTTACAGATGAGAAAATTGAGGCTTAGGTTAAGTTAAGGCTCTAGTTATCTAGCTTATCTAGTTATCCAGCTAGAGAGGCAGAGCTAGGAGTTTGTTTTTTCTAAGTTTTCTATTTTCCACTTCCATGACCTCAAGGTCCCCATTAATAACCTTTACTTAAAAGAAATATGAATCTACTCTGCATTTCAATGTACCAAGCAAGCACCTCCATTTGTTATCAACTCACCTTGGTCTTAGCTCAGCTTCCATAATGGTAGATCTCAAAGGATTTGGTAATGAAGGACACTAAACTGGACTATAATACCTCTATACCAGTCATCTTGGTATTTTATCAATTGAAGCTTGGTGTTGAATTGCTAATTTAGTACTCTGTGTTGATCCAAAAGGAAACCATCAAAAACAATCTCACAAGACTCTATTCTCCCCTGCTCAACACAATGGGCCATGAGTTCTGTTTGTTCCCATAGTCACAAGTAGGCACAAGATAAAACATTCCTGAATTTTTTTGATTCATTTAGAACTATTTTGATAAAAAGTGATTTAAGTGATTCCTTGTCCTAATTTACTCATCCATTCTCCAAGCTTTTATTGACACCTGTGATTAACTGCAAAGCATGTCGGAAAATAGAAATATAAGCCAATGCCAACCCTGTCCTCAAACTGTCTTATAGTCAGTGAAGGAGATAAGATATATAAACATAAGTAAAAATAACATAAGGTAAAAAGTGAGAGAGTCCATGAGAAAAGAAAACCCAATTTGGAGGTGATCAAATTTGGCTTTGTGGTAAAGAAGAGTTTGAGTTAGAATTTGAAGGAGAAAGTCTAGCAAAGCACTGTATCAAAGTCTAGCAAAGCAAAGAGAATATTCAGTGTATCAGAAGAACAAAAACACTTTTTAGTTTAACAAAAAATGTAGGCTGTATAAGATCTTGTGAGTGTCATAAAAAGAAGTTTGAATTTTATTCTCTTAGAGGGAGGAATTTATTAGGGTTTTTGAACAGGAAGGAGGCAGACAATAAAGCTTTGCTTTAATACTATTGGTCCATCCCAAGCCAGCTCTCAACACTTCCTAGAGCAAAGAATATAAACACATATTTGATGACTTGTCCAATATGCACAGGTATTGGAAATAGAAACTATTAGAGCAGTCAATGAATATTTTATTAGAACCTAAACTAAGAAGTGTAAATACAGAGGGAAGAACAGTTGAGAGAGATTTTATAGAAATACACTTGCTATAATTAAACATCAGATATCAGGGGATGGAGAGAGACACGAAAGAATCAAATATGAATCCACCATTACAGGTAGGATTGTAGTAACATTATCCAATAGTACAAAATATTAGAAATATGATTTCTTTTTACCCAAAGCGTGTATCACTTTTGTAAATGTTGGTCTGAACCTTCTTAGCCCACAGTTTGCACATTCTATCTGCAATAAAACATCTTATGATACAACAAGACACAGTAGAGGCAAACATGTCAGTTTATATTTTGCCCAGGACATTTGCAGATCAGTGTCAAAACTCTACAATGATAAAGGACAATAGCTGGGGGAATGAAGAAGAGAAAAACCTGCAGAACAGTGAACTCATTATTCAGAAGAATCATTCTACTCTAGCAAGGTTGGAACTATTCTCTTGGAAAAAAAAAAAGTTAAAAAGATAATAACATTGAGAGGAGATTGGGTAAGTAGAAGACTTAATTCTAGCCATACATTTGAGGAGAAACATGGGAAATATAATTTCAAATAAAGAGAATCCAACCAAGAGGTAATAATGGTGACCAAATTTCCCTCCCACCTGAAACTGGTGACTGGCCCACAAATCCGTATTAAAATAATAACCTCTATAATTTGGCATGACGTAGGTGCCCAGGACACAAAAATATGATCTTTAAGACCATGTATGTCAGACAATGAAGGACAGTCATCCTTAAAAGATGAGAAGCAAACACTGAGCCTTCTAACAGCCTAGCTTACTGTCTTGGGAGGTTTCCAGCCCACAAGACTTGAAGGGGTAACTCAGGTGGAGCTTGGCATGGAGATGGAGTTGAGGCTCTGGAGAAACCAAGGCAGCCCTGTTCTAAGGACAAAGTATCAGAAAAGAGAGAGCTGCTCAGAGAGAGAATGACAGATATTCTGCATGGAAACCCCCTCTGGTATTTAACTTAGTACTGATCAGCTCATGCATGTGAGGAAACTACTAAGGCTAGAAAAAGAACCATCCAAAAGGATTTAGAGGAAGAGTGCCCAGTACTCACAAAAAGTTGGGAATAGTTCCCAAAAGTCAGATTGGAAAGCCTCGAGATTCACAGGTCATTGGGTAGAGAGTTTCATAATGAGGAAACTCAGTAGTGGGGAATAATTAGCCCTAGAATGAGCATTGATCCGATGCACCTAACAAATCTTAACAGCAAGACCTGGAAGGACCAAACTGCTTCTAAGTACTCGACGGCACCCCACAACAAAGTTCAGGAACACTTCTGAGAATAAAATATATCCAGCGCCCAATAATGTAAGTTTCACATCTGACATCTAATCAGGCAAGCAAAGAAGACAGAAAATATGATCTAAAATGAAGAGAAAAATGTATCAATCAAAACATACCCAGAACAGACACAGATACTAGAATTAGCTGACAAGGACATTACAATCATTACTATAAATATATTCCCTTTGTTCAAAAAGTTAAGTAGAATGATGGCAGATATAAAAAAAGACCCACATCCCACTTCTAGAGGTGAAAACATCAATGTGTGAAATGGAAAACTCACTAGATGGGATTAGTGTCAGATTAAATATTATAGGAGAAAAAATTAATAAACTTGAAGACATAGCAATAGAAACTACCCAAAATGAAACACAGAGAGAAAAGAGACTCAAAAAGAATAGTTCATCCTTGAGCTGTGAGAAAATGTCAAGCAGCCAATACATGTAATTGGAGTCTCCACATGAGAGGAGGAGGGGGGAAAATTATGTGAAGAAAAATGGTTGAAAGTATTGAAAATCTGATGAAAACTGTAAACCAATAGATACAGGAAGTTCTACAAATCCCATCTCTAGAAACATGAAGAAAATAACACCGGGACACATTATAACCAAATTCTTCAACACCAGTGATACAGAGAAAATCTTAAAAACAGAGGAAAAAGATAAACTCCATATCTTAATATATGAAAAAGGATCAGAGATAAAGAATCAAAGATGAAGAAACAAAGATGAAGATCACAGCAGGTTTCTGCTCAGAAGCAACTCAGTGAGGAGACGGAAGAGAAAATCTTTGAAGAAAAATAGACAAATCTATATAAAGGCAATCATGTATAGTTAGTAACATGTATTTAGAAAAGAAACTAAATTATTTAAATACAGCAAATTGTGTTGGATGCTAAGGAGACTACAAAAACCTTACACCCCTCAGCTGCATTGCAAAAGGCTTATATAAATAATCACTACTTATTCTTCTAACTCTAGCTTTTATGGCTTTATTTGTTTTAACTGGTCCACAAATCCATATTAAAATAATAACAATAAATTCTATAATTTGGTGTGACCCAGGTATCCAGGGCACAAAATAAAAAGTACCAGATTCCTGGGCTTGGGAAATACACAAATCTACCTTAAATCTTTTTTTTGGATCTGGGTGTCTGTAAATAAATAACAATGAATAGTACAGGCCACATGGTAAGTACTAGAACAGAGGCATGTTTTACCTGGGGAGATAAAACTACACAGATGAGGTGGCACTTGAACACTGAGGTTAAGGAGATCCCTCCACCCTGCAAAGGATACAGGCAGGGATGCAGTGCAGGCTGTGCCAGGACACAGGTGCCAAAGAGCCTTCAAATCTCTATGGTGAATGCAAACGTCAAGAGTGCATCTTGGAAACTGGTATCCAAGGAAGCTTGACCTTCCAACAGGTCACCGATTCAATTATGAAGGGATTTCCATGTCATGTAAACAGACTGCTTTCCAATCTGTAGGAAGCAAGGAACAATGAAAGGATTTACTTGTATAAAAAGAATTTGTGTTTTTATATAAAAATATGAAGGATAATGCAATAGCTTCCCCTGACTCATCCATCCAAATTTTCTCGTCTTATGACATGATTTTAAGTAGAGGAGTAATAAGTAAATGATCATGTTAGCGTTCTGAACATATCACAAGGGTAGCAATATGTGTGGATGATTGGAAGATGGAAGATAAGGAATAACATTTTGCAACATTGCAGAGAAGAACATCCCCTAGGACTTCCCTGGTGGTGCAGTGGTTAAGAATCCACCTGCCAATGCAGGGGACACGGGTTCGAGCCCTGGTCTTGGAAGATCCCACATACGGCGGAGCAACTAAGCCCGTGCACCACAACTACTGAGCCTGCGCTCTAGAGCCCGTGAGCCACAACTACTGAAGCCCACGTGCCACAACTACTGAAGCCCATGCGCCTAGAGCCCGTGCTCCACAACAAGAGAAGCCACCACAAGGACAACCCTGCACACTGCAATGAAGAGTAGTCCCCGCTCGCAGCAACTACAGAAAGCCGGAGGGCAGCAACGAAGACCCAATGCAGCCAAAAACAAATAAATAAAGAAATAAGTTTATTTAAAAAAAAATACTCATTAAAAAAACAAAGAAATCATCCCCTAAACTAAAGCAATGGCAATGGGGGTATATAGGGGCATCCAAGCTAGGTATACTTAGGATTGTAAAATTGAAAGAGGACTTCCCTGGCAGTCCAGTGGTTAAGGCTCCACACTTCCACTGCAGGGGGATGCAGGTTCGATCCCTGGTCGGGGAACTAAGATCCCACATGCTGTGCCGTGCTTCTTTTGGGGGAAATCAAAGATTTTTTTTTCAATATCAGAATGTTATTCAAGATGGGCTCAAATGCTGAGGTGGGGGAAAAAATATTTTAGTTGGAAGGACTTGGATAAGAAATGGTACAGAATCAGGAAGGGCCACATAACATCTCAAAAACAGCAACCACCCTAGTGGGACTTAAAAAAAGTGTCCTCACCAGGGAGGAAAAAGAAGGAGAAAGAGGCTGATGTGGACGAAGGGCTTTAAACTGCCAGCCAAGATTTGGGGAATCATTGGCAGTGTCTGAACGGGAGACAGGGTGTATGGTTTAGGATGGATGAGAGGGAAGAGGCAGGGAGCTTGGTTACTAAACTGTCACAATTGTCCATCTGATGGGTAATAAATAAAGGACCTGGCATGGTAGCAGTTGGAGCAGACAGATGCGAGAGACATCACAGAAGCAACATGTTAGGGAGGGAAAAAATGTTGTAGGATTTCTGGAAAGCCAGAAAGCCTCAGGCTCTAAATTATTAGGTCCTCTTCAAGTTTCCTCTTGTTATCCATGAACTCCAGCCTGGAGTTAGTAATCTGGGCCTATTCATGCCAGCATGTCCCAAAAAGATATATAAGGAGATACAGAAGTTCACAAATAGGCATGTACATAGATATAAAGATACACAGATAGACTGATACCAAGCTACATCGACTGATCCAGGCACAGCGCATAATTGGAAGGATACCTGTTTGTTATCCCAGAATTCAAACATACCTTACAAGGAGGGAGAAAATGTTGCAAATGTTGGCTCCAGATTCTTCTAAAAAACTGAGTGATAGGTCAGAACGTGAGTGGGATGAACAAGGGTTCAAGCTTTTCCAAACCAGTTCTTCTATCTCTCCATGACAGAGCATTACCAGTATAACAGGCTTGCCTGCTGATGGAACATAAAGACATACCTACTCCTTCCCAAATGCCCTGAGTCCATTTATGTGCACACAGAAACCCAGTCCTAAGCTCTCTTCCTAAACACACACCAATGGTACTGTGAGCGACGTTCCATTGTGCGGTCAACCATGCTAGGGCTTCGAGCCTCTGGGAAGTTCCAGGCGTTTCCAAGCCTCCGGCTCAGGACACTACACTACCTCTAAGACTTTCATGGGAGCTATAATCCCCCGCTAAAGGCAAGCAACAGCAATCTGATGGCGAAGGCAGTTTGCATATTTCATCAGTGCAATGATCCCACTCTCAGGCGCCAGGTTCTTTGTTATGGAAGCACTCTCGAATTACGAGGTAGCTAAGTTGGGTTTATTAGTTCATGCTTATGATAACATAGTAACAGCAATTAATTCAATCACGTTCAAAGGAAATAGCATAAGGATCCTACACTGTGATTTAGAAGGCAGAGGTAATTACAGCTCTACCCGATAATTGTATGGTGGATCTATCTCTGTAAGCCTGCCACTGGACGATGCTATGTAGCTTTCATTGGGGAACCTGGGAGCCAAGGCAAACTTCAGGGGCATTAACCCATAAAAACCTGAACTTCTGCTGGAAAAACAAAGTGAAGATCACATCTCTGGTGATTTTAACGAGAAGGACAAAAAGGATTTAAAAGGAAGAAGATGAATACGGCAGGTAATGGGAACTCATCTAGGAAGAAAATTCTTAGTTCCTCCTAATTGATTTTGAATTGAGTGAACAGCATCTTGTTAAGACTTCCTCTATGGGGAGGTAGTCTCTGGCCCCTTGTATCTGGCTACCTGCCAAAATAACTCCCCTTGACCTGTTCTGCTGTCTCACACGAGAATAAAACAGCTTGGCATTAGAGTCACAACCTGGGTTTGAATATTGCCTGCTTGCCAGCGAATGATTTTAGATAAATTACCTGCCCTGTCAATGTCAGTTTTCTCATCTCTAAATTGGAACAAATAACTAACTTCAATTATTAATGAGGTAGCATGTAAAAATGCTAAGCGAACTCTAAATACCAAAAAAATCATTCTACCATATACTTGTTACCTGCTACACTATGATCATAGGAAAGCAACAGTATTATATCAGAAACACTGAAATGTTTTTAATCAGAAGTTTATGAAAACTAGTATGTATTACTTTCTAAACAATCATATTTAAAATTTTTGCTATCATCCCTGTTACAGGAGCTCCATTTCAGCTGGTTATTAATGAAGACGCTATGTAAGAAGGCTATATGAAGAAATAGTTGCATAGCTAAGTACAAAAATATTATGTAGTCAACCATGGTTACTGCCTAGATGATGAAACAAAGTGTGCCTGAACTGAAATATAAACACTCTAACATTGTGGTCTACAATAAACTTTCATGTCTCAGGAGAGGAGGTTAGATGGGATTCTCTCACTAGTCTTAAAATATTTGTCTATTAGATTAGCATATTTGTAATAACGTGTGGAACACTAATATCATTTCCTGTTATAAAGAAACAAAACTAACTAGGTCTTGATGTTCATTTCCCCAAAATATCTGACCCCCAAAGAAGATGTTTTCAGTTTATGAAAGGGGACATGAAATGAGAATGGGCAAGAAAGAAACTAATAAGCGATGTCTGGGGTTAAGACTCTTTAGAAATTTTCTTAGGGCTTTGGAACCAGACAAGTGTCTGCTCAAACCTGACACCAAACTTAACCTCCCCCAGTCCCCAGCCAATTTGGATGAAAATCAGCTTTGCTTTAGGCTTAGCTATATAAGAATCTGTATTGTCATTCCTAGACCTGTTTAAGCCCTTTTAATAGATCAAGTCAGGATGGTACCTTCATAATTTAGTGTTGTGAATAGTGCAAATAAAGCCTTCAATGGCATCTAATCAGAACATTTTCTTTTCTCTTCCCTAAGACCATTATTCCATAGAGGTCCAGATTTCCCCAGCCTGTCAGTCATTACAACTACAAGCTGCCCAAGCTCATTTGAAAGCCATCAAGTGGCTAATTTGCCAAGATGGATTCAAAAGACATGAGACAGCTTACGGTTGTGGTCTCTCTGACCCCTCCCACACAAAGCAGCGTTCTGAAGCCCGCGGGGAATTTCTTTTGCTGATGGCGGGCTATTGTTTAAACACTGATTGCCTCTTTTTTCTGTCATTCACTTTTTTCCCCTTCCCTGAACTCCGCCACCATCAGTCACAGACTTCATTCATAGCCCACCGGCTGAAAGTTCCGTGCTCAACACACTGACAAAATAAGCCATTTATAGGTCAGAGCTAGAGGAGAAAAAAATCACACTCGTAGATATTAATGAAGCCTTGAGTGAATTTTTCTTATCGACTCAAAAGACTTATGTGCTTTTTATGCCAATGAACTCTGGCATATACAACAGAAAATGAGGCAATTCATGTTAAAGTAATTTCATAATGCCAAAAAAAAGAACTATACAGATACAAGGTATTTGAGAAGTATATGGTATATTTCATTAGGGTCTAAAGAGACCCTGGACCATTTTCCCCAGCCTACTTTGCACAGAGCAAGTACTAGTGATTGGTGGTCCAGACAAGGGACAGAGATTTTAGAATCAGACCTAGGTGTGTGAATTGTGAGTTGATCCCTTATTCGTGATCCTGGAAAACTTACTTAATTTCCCTGGGCCTCAATTCCCTATTCGAATAAAAGGGGGGTAACATTACCTACCTCGCGGTGTTGCTGGGAGTGATAATGAACTAATTTACATAAAATATTTCACAATCTCTGGCAGGTCACGAACTATCAGTGAATAGTAGCTATTACTGTTACTGTTTTATTGTTACTATTTCTTTCTATTCTGTGCAGTAGAAGCTATTTTTCTCATAGAAGGTAACACAGAAGAGTAATAAGAATAATAAACACATCTGTGATATTAACTATGTGCCATACATAGTTAATGGATCATTCTATAAAGAAACTGAGGCATGGAGAGGGAAAGTAAGGTGCCCAAAGTTACATAATTAGTAAGTGGGGAAGCTGGAATTGAACCCAAGCAGTCTGGCTGCATTACTCTCTGAAATAAATTTATTCTAAATGCAGGTAGGTATCTGCCACACTGGCGGTGCTTACAGTTCTAAGAAACAGAAACACACTGAAACAAACATGAAATCAAAGAGTTGATTGTAAGCCCAACAGAGACCCTTGAGACCATGAAACTCAGGTTCCTAGTCATGACATCCGAGAGCTAGAACCAGAGACTAGTTCTGACTTCAAGGCATTTCAGAAGCAACAGTTGTACCCACACTGTGCAGCTTCTCCCGTTTCCATCTTCAGAACCAAGCCCCTACTTGCTCCAATAAATCTTTCAATTCTGTTCCCCTGCAGTTCAGTTCCTCCATAATCCAACTGGATATTCCAAGGAAAGGAATCATCATGATGCAGTTTAAGGGGTGATGTCTGTCGCTGGACCAATCAGCTCTGCCTCAAGAATCAGGGTCCACACCACATACATCACTGCCAATATTCTCTTAGAAGCTTAAGGGAAAAGAACTATCTACAGGTACCTTGAAATAGATCTTTCCCACCATTACCTTGCTATCCTCTTATCTTCCCCATTTTGAGGTGGTGAGAAACATAGAAATTGAATAAATCTTTGGAGTTAGTGAGATTAAAAAAGAAACTCTGCCTCTGCCATCACTGGCCATGAGAAATTAGGCAAGTTATCAAATCTCTCTAGGGCTGTCTTCCCAAGTGTAAAACAAGGATAGTAATCATGACTGCCTCATAGGTTTGCTTTGAGTATTAAGTGAGGTGGTATAGATAAAATACTTTGGCATAAATCTTGGCTCTCAGTAAGTGTTCAGTGAATGTTACCTATATTTTTATCAAAATTCCCAGTTCAAGAGCCTTCATAAATATACTTCAGCCTTTAGAGTTTTGAGACTTCTAAACTCCTGTGTCCTCTTTCCTCCCAAATCTTCTTCTTTAACAGCCAAATAGTCAAGGCATCCAAGGAATCAGAAAGGGCCAAGATTAGATACAAGATTAAACAGAGAGAGGCAGAAAGTAGATGAATGTTGTGTGGTAGAATCTACTGATAGATTCTGATCTATCTGTAGATTCTACCACCTGTCTGATCTCTTTTCCTTAGTAACAGAATCTCAATTTTATTTATGTTGAATGGCACACAGCTAACATACTGCATTTCCAGCCTCCCTTGCAGCTAGATATGGCCTTGTGACTAAAGTCTGACCAATGAGATGTAAAGCAGAGTTTTGTGGATTTCCAGAAATACATTATGCAATGCTTCTATTTCATGTGACAGAAATGAACTCTATCTTGCTTAAGCCAGTTGTTTTAGGATATTTGTATCAGAATGTACAGAATATAATCCTAATTTATATAATCAATCTGGAAGTCTTCAATTAATTGTCTAATCATTAAAATAGTAGAGAGAGGTGCATTAATCAGAAGAGAATGGATAGGTAGAAAGGAGAAATAAAAGAAAGAAAGATGGATAAGATACTTACAATTGAAAATCATCTTCCTCAGAAGAAAAACCACATACTAGAACAAAATTTTAGGTAATATATCTAATGTGATTAACCTAAAGGGAAATTATGATGATTTGGTACTCCATGCCTAGATACACATTTAGGTATTTTGATGCCTACTTGATCCACTAAACTGTTTAATGCAGTGAATAAATGACTTGGACTTTCTCTGTCTTGATCCCTGTCTTTTTAATGGTCATCATAAAACTTACCTTACAGAGATAATTTGAGAATTATTTAAGACATCACCAAAAATATTTTACTAACATCCTTCCACACTTTCTTGCATCTCTTGTCAACCAATGATTTTTAGACAAAACTATCACCTCTCATGTCCTGACTCCAAAGTCACAAATTCCCATAAAGATAGGCAGAAAAACTCAAAGCTCCAAAATGTTTTTAAGGTCCAGCCTGCCATACCTTATGATCCATGCTTACTTGACTGATGGAAGAAAGTTGTGGCTATAGAATCCTTACTCAGTTCCAAAATTATTTAGCTTCTATGAGCCTCTGTTTTCTCATTGGTAAGATGTTGCACTTTTTTTCCTCCAAAGTGCCTTCCAGAATTTAGAAGATATTCATTCATTTATTCATTCATTCAATACACATTTAGTAGGTACCTACTATATTCCAGGTTCTCCTCAGTCTTTGGGATCCAGAAATAAAACAAAATTCATGTCTTTATGGAGTTTATTGCTAGTGGGGGAGACAGAAAAGAGAGTTGCAAGCTTTATTAAGTTATCATCTTTCCGCTTCTATACGCCACTTTACCATGATGGGGCTGGGACCCTGCAGTCTTTCTGGGCTTGGCCAGCTGCTCTACTAGGTTCGGCCAACAGAGGGCACTGGAGGGAGCCTGCAGTGGTTGGGCAGGAAGATGGAAACTGCTGCTTCCCATTTGCTTCCTCTCTCCTGCCATCAATGCCCCTGCTATGGCTCTGCACCCTCAAAGCAACAGTTGATTCCAGAAGCAGCCAGTGGTTCCAATTTGCAGGTTTTCCACACTGCAAGAACCAGCTTCACTGTACCCCTCACTCTGGGGAAGGGGCACTGCTTGAGGTATGCCCACCCCAGAGAGGCAGTGCCCCTTCTTCAGAAGATGGAATTTCAGCCAAGGGAGCCCCACCTCCATGCCTCTAAATTTTAATAAATTCAACCTCCTCCTGTTGTTCTTCCAGCCTGTATTAGTCCACTCGGGCTGCCATACAAAGTGCCCTAGACTTAGAGGCTTACACACATAAATTTATTTTCTCCCAGTTCTGGAGGCTGGACGTCCAGGATCAAGGTGTGGACAGAGTTGTTTCTCCTGAGGCCTCTCTCCTTGTCTTGTAGACATCCGTCCCCTCCTTGTGTCCTCACATCAGACCTATTGGATTAGGGTCCACCTTGATGATGCCATTTTAATTTAATTGTCTCTTTGAAGACCCCATCTCTAAATACAGCCACATTCAGAGGTACTGGGATTTAGGACTTCAACATATGAATTTTAGGGAAGACACAATTCAACCCCAAAACACAGCTCTAGCTGCTTCCTATGGTTACCATCACCGTGAAACTTCAGTTCCTTTTTTTTTCTTTTCAGTTTTCTAATGCTTGGTTAAGATTCTTTTATATTAAATTCTCTCTGTTAATTTAATTATGTGGTTTCTGTCTCTTGAAGGGATCCTGGCTGATACAGAATGTCAGATGGTGATAGTATGATGGAGAAAAAAATAATAGAGCAGAGAAAGGGGACAGGAAGTGCTGAGGTAAGAATGAGTTTCAACTCACATAGGAGGGTTAGGAAAGACTTCTCCAGAAGGTAACATTTGGGCAGAAACCTGGAGGTGAAGGAACAAGCCATGAGGCTTTCTTGGGGCAAAAGCATCTTCTGGCAGAAGAGGTATCGTGGTAATAAAAGGCACTGAAGTTCTTATTGAACATTGTGTAATCCACTGAGACAAGTCACTGCAGAGAAAAGAGCTCCTCAATAATCCTTGCTCTGATGGATTGTTTTCCATTGCCTGCGTATCAGTAATAGCCAGTGGGCAATTCTCACATTAAAATTATAATAATCAAGAATTTGGGGGCTGTCAAGGATCTTGTAGTTCAGCAGTCCCCAACATTTGTGGCACCAGGGACAAGTTTCATGGAAGACAATTTTTCCACGGACTGGGGAGAGTGGGGAGGGGATGGTTTCAGAATGATTCGAGCACATTACATTTATTGTGTGCTTTATTTCTATTATTATTACATTGTAATATATAATGAAGTAATTATACAACTCACCATAATGCTGACAAAAGGCAGAGCTCAGGCAGTAATATGAGTGATGGGGAGCGGCTGTAAATACAGATGAAGCTTCGCTTGCTTGCCCTCTGCTCACCTCCTGCTACGCAGCCCAGTTCCTAACAGGCCATGGACAGCTGCCGGTCTGTGGCCTGGGGGTTGGGGACCCCTGTTGTAGTTCATCTAATCCACCTTTCACATGTTGTAGACCTAAACCCAGAGAGGTGAATTCATTGGACTTAGGGCCACAGAGATGACAGACTGTGGAATTTGAACTCTATCTCCTGATTCCTTACAATTCAGGAATCTCTCCACAGCACAATGGTGTGCTTTCCACATCAATAATCACAAGTATTAAGTTGACGGAGGCAGATAACCAGGGATGTACACCACCAAGAATGCCCATTTCTCAGGTGAGAACATAAAACCTTATTGTTCAACCATATCTTTGGCAGGGGGTGGGGGACAGTGTGTGCTATCAAGTGTTTGATACATAAACCTAAAGGCAAGGGCAGTAGTCTGAAGCCTTAATAAAGAAGTAGCAGTAATACCAATGAATACTCTATATTATGGTTTTTAGGTTTCTTGGTCCCTATTGCAGGGATATGCCTTTAGATTCTCTTACTGGTGGAGACCCAACCTCAGCTGTTTCCCTGGCCTCTCCAAACACGCCTGAGAATAGCCCTGTGGAGGTGGCATTCCGCCCCTTGGAGCAGTAACATCTTCCATGTTACTTCATTCTCATTAGGCCACAAGAAACCTCGAGGCAGCATTGCCAACTTGTAGAAACCAAAATCCTGGCAACTGATAGAACTCAAATGACAAAGACAATGGCGTGAAGAAAGGTCACGGCATAAACCACTCTGTTAAGAGTGTTCAGACCCTTATCCTACAAGGCTCTAGGTAGGAGTAGTATGTTTTCATGCCATGAAGACAAAGGCATTTGTTTTCATCTTAGAGAAAATTGTAATATCATTTCCATGCTTATTGGCTCTGCTTTGAGCCCTGGAGCCCCATGTAGCTGTTGTACATGAACTCCTGACGGTGAGCCCAGAGAAGTAATATGGTTGTCTTGGGAAGCACAGCAGTGCGTCCAAAGATTTGACACATGCTGCTTGCCCTCCTAAGCCATAAGTTTCCGTGGTGTGTTTGGCATAAATGGGAACTTCACATATATTATATTTTTCTATATTTACTGACGATTCATTTCATTACAAATGTTATTAGCAACATTATCAAACATTTATTGATGTTGACTTACATACAAGGCACTGGGACAGCTAATGGTGATTACAAGGCATAAAATTCCCTTTTTTTATATTGAAGTATAGTTGATTTACAATGTTGTGATAGTTTCAGGTGTAGAGCAAAATGAATCAGTTATATATATATGTATATATATATGAGTATATATATTCTTTTTCATTATAGGTTATTAAAAGATATTGAATATGGTTACCTGTGCTATACAGTAGGTCCTTGTTGATTATCTATTTTATATATAACAGTGTGTATATTTTAACCCCAAACTCCTAATTTATCCCTCCCTCCCTTCCTCTTTGGTAACCATAAGTTTGTTTTCAAAGTCTGTGAGTCTATTTCCATTTTGTAAATAAGTTCATTTACATCATTTTTTTAGATTCCACATATAAGTGATATCATATGATATTTTTCTTTCTCTGACTTACTTTCCTCAGTATGATAATCTCTAAGTCCATCCATGCTGCTGCAAGTGGCATTATTTCATTCTTCTTTATGGTTGAGTAATATTCCATTATATATATACCCACCTGCCATAGTAGCTTTAGTCAAATAGTTAGCTACATTTATCTATTAAATATATACTATTGCTCATATTGTTGCTTTATTTATTATATTAGTTCCCTAAATATTAAATGTTGCATAGTAAAAGTTATTACACACTGGACTTTATAAGCACAGAAAATTCACACCTTTTGCGTAAGTACGGTGTCCCGTAGCCATGGGAACACATCCAGAACAAGCCGTCAACGCCTCACGCAGTTCAGTCCATCTCGTTAACTTTCCCTCTGATCTGACACCCCTCTGGAACCAACAGACATCTCCCCAGCACACAGAAAGAGCCAATGTAACAATCGTTCATGCTTTACATCTCATAAGCCAAAATAGATATCACAACTGGTAGCAGAGATACAAATTAAATAGAGAAGAGGTTTACTTTCTGCACCTTATAAAATTCCAGTACTGTCACTTCTCTTTCTGTTCATTCAGTGGTTCCCCTCAATCTGGTCCCTCCCTGCCATCCAGGAAATCACTCTGGCGATATAAAGTCTCCCATACGTTCCCAGCTTCCATCTGGGGGAGCCCATGGCTCAGCTGAGGGTTTATCTGCCCACTGTTTCATTTTGGATCTTGCCTCCCAGAGTCTCCTGTGCTAAGCATTTACTGTTACCATGATTCTTCTCTCCTCTTTCTGTAAACATAATACCAAGTCCTGATTTCTTATTTGCACCTGCAAGGCTGAAGCTGCAGGTGTTTATCTGTATAGAAGTCACCAGAAGTCAGTGTAAATCAGGGCAGTTCCCCGAGCAACAAAAATTAATATGTAGGAGAGTTCCAGGCTCAGGTAGTGTTTCTTTCCAATTATATTTACTCATTTTCATGAGGTGTTATTTAATTCCTGAGGTTTCCTGATAAATGGTACAAATGCCATTCCTTTTTCCAATGCAATTTGTGATTCCGTTACGTGAAAAGACACTATATTAAATAAAAATTAGTCTTAATATTAGGTCCCTCTGTTCTCGAAGCAGGAAGCTCATTGCAAAGCAATTCTCATTTACAGCCATACATCTTTGCTTTGAAAACCGTGATAGCAGAAAAGTGCGCAAAGAAGAAGGAAACTGCTTCAAAATGTCAAACAACATCTGTTTCCCATTTCTGAGAATTACTGAGCGTTCTGCGCCCTTTAACCCTTTAGCCCACATTGTATCTGTCCCTTCATAGTTTATGAGCTTTATCTTCAGAAGTCTTTCAGTAAATGAAACCTGATACAGAGAGTGAATCTCTGCTTAAGGTTCTCTCCAAGGATTAGGGATGAGATTTATTAGAACAACACCACTCACGCTATGATACTTTTAAGGTCGTGTCAACATTTCAATTAGAAACCTGTGCTTCCAGGGGGACAGACACAGTCTGCTTAAAAAATAATAATAATTCTCCAGCTTCAAACTGGGAAAGTGGGATAGTCATTGGAGGATCCATGTTTTGGATGATTGAAATTTTTAAAAGCTTCCCGTGATTGACCTTTCTGAAGGGTAAAGAATTATATCCCACAGACTCTGGGATTTTGTACTTCAAGACTGTATCCCACAGTCAAAGCAAAAATGATGCTAGATTAAATAATTAGAGCAAAAAATCTAAATATGATCGTTCTGGAAAACTGCAAATGAGTCAGTATTTGAACATTTATTTTGAGGACAAGGCAGAAGGCATTTTGTCACATGCAGTAATAAGTCATTCTTCTAACTATAACTTTAGGTCAACCAGGCAGTGGTGGTTTCTTCTCAGTGATCTGCAGCAAATCTCTATGCCATCTAAACGAACAGTGACTGAGAGGTCTGACAGAAAAGCATGAGGGGATCAAGGTCAACCAAAAACAAAGCAGTGAATGTATGAGTTCATCTTTGGTGCCCTTCTCCGGATGCTCTGCACTCTCTGTCTTCCCCTCCTGAAGCCCATGATCCTGAATCATGAATGTAAGAGTTAATCCTTTCGCCTTCCTTACCAACTGACACCATCCTTCAGTCAAAACCAACCTGCTACCAACTTGATTCATTGAGAGCCACCTATGAAGTTAGAAAGGATCCACTAGGTTTCTACTGATTTGCTGACAGTCACTACGTCTTAAATGGTTGTCTGTCTCAAAGATGTTTGTGTTTTGTAAGGAGCAAAGCTGGTGGAATTTAGGGCATCTCTACAGGGGCAATGGAAAGGGATTTTTAAGTAAGGAATTTAAAAGCACTCTTCAGATAGCATCGCATAGGCAACAGTATATTTCTCCTGTAATTAAGAGGTTTAATTAATAGTTCCATTGTTCTATAATGTTCCATTGTTCTATTCTCTAGAGAGAATTGGTCATAAAATATAAGTTCCATGAGAGCAGAGTTTGGTTGTTTTGTTCCCTATGACTTAAAACATTGTAGGTTATAAATATCTGGTGAATGAAGGAATAAAAAAGTTATTGAACATATCAATACCTCTTTATCAGTTCTGAAGTCTTAGTTATAAGTAACCTGCAAACACATTTCCTCAACGCAGAAAAAATAAATCTATTACTGTAAATAAATGGTTATCTATATATTGGCTTCTAGGGTGGGGTGATGCAGAAAAGAATCACATACAAAATGAGTAACTAAGAGAAATATCTAAGAGCAATGTTTGCTCTTTTTTTCTGACTTTTAAATACCACCCAAACCTTTACAATGGAGAGTTTGAAACTGAAAGAGAGATGAACTTTTCTGTCCCACCTCCGTGTCTCCTGTTTCTCAAGTAAGAAAAATACCTCCAAAAGACATTTGTATTTTAAAAATATACACTACTTTGCCCATGGAGCCAACCAGATTGTAAGTGCCTTGAAGGTAGGCAGGAACAATGCCGTATTCATTTTTTTTTATACCCACAAAGCTTCTGGATGGTGGGCTGCACACAGCATGTGTTTCATAGAAATTTGTTAGGTTGGGTAGCTTCTTAAAAATTGAGACTCTCCACTGCAGCAGGTACTTTATCTAAACTGCTCAGGACCATCAGTGTCTGCTTTCAATTTCATCTACTCTCTCTTCCTCTGGCAAGCCTCTGACAGCGTGAGAAGAAGAGATGAAAGGAAATGAGACAAAAAGAGGAAGAGTCTAACTGTAAGGTCTTCTAGGGACTTCAATGCTATGAGTGTTTGAGGAATCTTCAAGTATTGCTTGTCTATATATAATCATGTTTCTACAGTAGAAGTATTCCCTTTCTGAAAACAACAATGTATTCCTTTGTGAATAAAGTCTCACGCCATTATTAGCCAAGGAAATCCACTCGGCCACTTAACCACTCTTGGTTGGTCCCTTCCCTTGTACCTTTCAATAGCTATACCAGCTGGTCTCAAAACTATTTTGTGCTACTACAGCCATCTTCTGTTATTTCTATGTGGCTTTTCTGGAGAACTAAAAATGCACTCATGTTCTACAGAAATCCTTTCATTCTATTTCAGTTAGCCTACAGAGTTCTAGGCCTTTTCATGGGATAGAAGGGTGCCAGTCTCTTGGAAGTTGCAATCTTCTGGGCCATTGGAAAGAGGGAGACCCTGCATAGAATCCAGAATAAATACATAAACAAATGTGTCGTGACCCTAAGTGTTTATGTCCTTAGTCTTAAGAGCAGTTTCTTCAGGAGAATAAGAAAAAGAAAAAAATCTCTACACACTGGCATAATCATAGTCTGATGTCATTCCAGCAACTTACAACAACAAAGGCATGGCTGTTTTTCTTGTTTGTTTGTTTGTTTAATTAAATTCTTTCAAGCCATGTGGAGCAATACTGCTGGGTAGATCTTGTTAGAAGAGATAATTAAAACACAAACAAACTAGTTCTTTCATTTGCACTAGCAACCACAGCACGTGCTCAGGACGATACCCTCACCAAATCCCCAAGGATCCTTAGTATGCAAACCAAGTCTCCTTTAGAAATAGGTTCAGAGGTTTGTTAGAGAGCTGGAAACCCCTTCACACTGAGAAGGAGATCAGGAAAGTCTGATCTCTGGCAGAGATCTCTGGAAAGTCAGACTTTTCCTGAGACATCGCCCATGGAGCCCAGCAGATGAAATGATGCCTTCGCGATAGGCTCTCAACAGACTTAGGGGTCTCAGAAAAAGGGCCTTCTCACTCCGCAGTCTCTTGACTTGAGGCAATCAGGAGTCTCTAGGTTTTCCCAAAGAGGATGAAAGTGGAAAAAAGAAATATATTTGTGTATATGTATGTTTCCCAAAATGCCAGTAGATCCTGTGTTCAGATTCCACGTCATGTGATCTGATCTGGAGTGAAACATCAGTCCCACCACACTGTTTATGATGTTTCTAGGGGAATGGTACGTATACTTGGCAACCTTACTAAATGCAGTAAGATATGTTGACCTGTGTGGATCCTCCGTGACGGCTTTGAGACAACGTAGCTTTTGGAGTGAGATAAACCTAAACTGGAATCCCGTCTTCCTATGTGATCCTGAGAAAGTCATGGTCCTTTCTGAGCATCAATCTTCTCAATCTTGAAACTGGGGAGGATGAGACTTGGACCTGGAACAGGTGTTTGTCGTGCTAATTCCCGAGGCCCATCTGTTGTTAGCATAGCTGTGATGGGCAGTTGTAGGCACATTTCTTTCTTTTTTTTTTTTTTTTTTAATTAATTTTTGTTGGAGTATAGTTGATTTACATGGTTGTGTTAGTTTCTACTGTGCAGCAAAATGAATCAGCTCTACGTACACATATCTCCTCTCTTCTCTGGATTTCCTTCCCATAGGCACGTTTCAAGGTGTCCCACCTGGGGCATAAGCGCTGGTGTCTGCAGCTTTTCTGCCTCTTGGCTTTCTCTGAGGACCTTGGAAAGCACTGTGTACGTGCACCAGCCCAGTCTAAAAGTACGGGGCAATTACCATCCCACCTGGGCTCCTCCCTGGCAGTCTTGAACCAGTGGGGCACAGGGGTCACTGCACAAATGCCCAGCCTCCCAGGTCTCTGGTAGGACAGCTCAGAAGTAGTCTTTTATGGCCTTTCTCTTATCCTGTCCCATCCCATACAAGTCCATATTTCAGGGTAGAGGAACCTAAACTAAGACCTTTCTTATTCTTTTTCTCCACATTTGTGGCACAGCTCAAATAAGATAACATATGGAAAGATTTCTTTGTAAACTCTAAGCATATGGGCAAATGTCAGTTACAAATATGAAAATGTTACTCGCCATCATTTTGATCTATGTGTACATTGAAAACATTGAAATTATATTATTATTTTACATATTTCTCCTATTATGAACGTGTTGTATCTGTTAGGTTTATAATAAACGTGTTCAGGAGACGAAAGCTATATGCAGCACTAGGAAAACATAAATAAGTGAGCAACCTTGGTGGAGGGAATTTACCCTCATCCTACCAGATCCCTGTAATTTTACTCTTGTGTGTTCTCTCTTTAGAAAGTCTCTCCTAATCTCATCTTCCCATCTAGTTCCTCCTTACCCTTCAATACTCAGCTCATTCATCCACCCACCCATTCATTCACAGTGTTTATGGGACGTTGCCATAAGCCAAAGTTAAGTTTACTCTAACACCTTCCATCTCAAAAATGCCAAATCCTGATCGCATCTCCTTCTCAGGCTCCTGCCCTGGCTCCCTCCTCCCCTTCACAGCCGAATGTCTCAAAACAGTCCATATAAACTTTCTTAACATGCTCATCTTCCATGCCTCCAGTTAACCTAAAACTTCTCTTGCTAAGGTCATGAATTGTTACTATATTAATAAACTCCAATAGACAATGGTTTTCATTTTACTTGACTTCTCAGCAACTTTTCACACTCTTGGCCCCTTATGATTCGGTTTTATGTGACTTCTACTTTCATGGTTTCCTCTTACATTTGTAGCCAGTAGTAGAATTTTCTTTTCATTTCTAAATTTTTTTATTTTCAGTACCTTGCTAGTTTCTCCTTCCCTAAATCAGTTAGAGCTCTGAGCTACAAGCAGCTATAGCCAAAGATGGATGACAAATAATTCAAATTAAGTATTATGAGTAGCTTGTAGAGTCGGAGGGAGGCTCAGAAGTATGGAACTAAGACAAATACCAGAAATCATCCCAAAGGACTGACTGGTTCTTAGAGGCAGGAAACTTTGGCAGGAAAACAAGCACTGGTCACTGTGGCTAGTAGCACAGTGATGGTTTAGGTGCCTGGCAGCCAAAAATAATGGCAATTAGCCATTACTTTTCCACATCAAATCGTGTCTTAAGCTTTCTCTAAATTGACATTTCCTCTGGTGAAATCTCATCAGCTCCCATGACCTCGAAACTCTCTTATGTATCAGTGTCTCTCAAATCTTGACTTCTAACTTGGACCTCTTTTCCGAGGTTCAGATTCATGTATCCAAACACATGCTTGGCAGCTCCATTTATTAGATGTCTTGTATCAATAGTATTTTAAATTTAAGAGATGCAGATCTGAACTCATTCTCTTCACGCCCCTTCTGCCTGTCTTCTTCATCTAAGTAAATAGCAATTCCATCCATACATTTCCTTGTTCCCAAAACCTGGTAGTCATCCCTGACATCTACCTCTTTTTAACTTGCTCATCCAATTCCCTACCAACTCTTGTCCATTCTGCCTCCAAAATACATTTGCAATTTGCCCCCTTCTCCACTGTCACCATCCTACATTAACCTACCATCTTGTCATCTTCCACAACGGCGATAGCTTCGTGATTGTCTTCTTGCCTCCATTCTTGACACATCCAATTTACCCCATCACAGCAACCAGTATAATTTGATAAAGCTTAAATTGGATGATGTCACTTCCTTAATCAGAATGCTGGAACAGCCTTGCGTTTGAAAATAAATTTTCAACATGGCCCTTGGGATCTAGTGCCTGCTGACTGCTCCAAGCTCACCTTGAGCCATTTTTCTTCTATCACCGTTGCTCTGAACTGAACTAAGCTGAGCTTTTAGTGCACTATCCTCAAATTATTTGGGGTCAATATCAAAATCCACTAAAAAATTTCGAGGTACAAAATACAACCTCACTAGTAGACTGAAATGAAAGTAAGTTTGAAGCCAAAATCTGCCATACATACCGTTATTTATTCATTACATTTTTATTTTTACCAGCAAGTGTATTTATTTGCTAGGGCTGCCATAACAAAATATCACAGACTGGATAAGTTAAATAACAAACATTTACTTTGTCATGGTTCTGGAGGCTAGAAGTCCAAGATCCAAAAATATTTTTGGAACCTTGAGGACTGAGACGTGCAATGCAGTCTTACTAGGTCTGCATGTAGAGAAGAAAAAGAAAATCCACAAGAAAATCTTCCTGGAGACATTTGAAGTTTCTCTCATTACTTTCCCAGTTATAATAAACAGCTGATAATCTCAAAGTAAACTGCTTCTGATGTCTGTCACTTAATACTAAGCCACTATATTTAGCATTCCTAGATAAATAAATTCATTCCTGGCCAATCCTGGAATTAAAGAACCCAAAAGAGCTTTAGGAAATTCCCCTAGGTAATTGATACTTTTAACTGAGTCAGTGTTGGATTAAATACCTGAAATGAAATGTGGAGATGGGAGGTAACACCTAACAGCCAACCATCCATGGCCAAAAAAGAATCATCTGGATGGCTTACTCCCTCAGAAAATCAACTATCAAATATCCTATTCAAACTGCATCTTGAAGCATGAAGATGAAAGCTGAGTATAAACTCACTAAGATGATTTGGAAAGGAGTTACCTCGATGTCTTTAGAGAACCTGACCTTGATTCTGTTTCCTCCTCTGCCTATCAAGTGGGAACCTAGTTTTCCTGGTCTTTCCATGAATATATTTTCTCCTTCCCTTGCAGAACAGAGCCAGCCAGGATGAGCCCCGAATGGTGGGTCAAGTGGGTTTATTTAGTACTTTGTCTTCTCCAGCTGGGGCCGTGCCTTTCAGCCCAGACGTCCTTTGTACATGGTGCTGTCTGACATTGTTTAACAGGATGATGGCCACACTGACAGTAGACATTCCATGTGGATCGGAAATGTGGAACACAATCATTTCCTAGTCACTTCTACACCATCAGCCTCTGTCAATTATTAAATGCTTATTTCAATGATACCCCACAATAAAGCAATAAAGTTTTAAGTTTTCTGTTCTCAAAAAAGTATCTGTGCAGAAGATCTAGATTTTGAGAAAACTATATGCATGCATATCTGTTCTGCTCAAATTTAAGGAATCAGGCTCAAAAATCATATTTCTGTATCATAAAAGCTTTGGTCAGGCCTTACTTTTATTTGTTACTTAAGCAAATAGCATGGCCTTGAGAATAGAAAAGGTAACATATACATTAATATTAGTGACACACAGCAATCTGAGACTAAGCTGTCACAACTGTGGATGGATTCAGTAAGACCAAGATGATCCAATCTGCTCATTTGTTATCTGCTTTTCACTGAATGTTTGTATTGCCCTGAACTTTATATGTTGAAATCCTAACCCCCAGTGTGATGGCTGGTAGGTGTGATGGTTGGGAGATGATGAGGTCATGCGGGTGGAGCCCTTGTGAATGGGACTAGTGCCCTCATAAAAGGGACCCCAGGGAGCTCCCTCCCAACCTTCCACCATGTGAGGACACAGCAAGAACATGGCTGTCTATGAACCAGGAGGTGGGTCCTCACCAGACACAGAATCTGCCGGTGCCTTGATCTTGGACTTCCCAGCCTCCAGAACTGTGAGAAATAAATACTTGTTGTTTAAACTACTCAGTCAATGATATTGTTATGACAACCCAAACAGACAAAGACAAAATCGTGTTGCAGGTCTTATGCTTCTAGGTGTCTACTAGGCACTTTGAACACATTTAAACTAGTCCCAAATTAGATCACTTAGTTTTTCAGTCAAGTTTGATTTGACTATAGCTGAATGGAAATTATTCCTTATTTACCCAAATCATCATTTCTAATAAAATTCATAATTTCACTTTTCTGTACACTTCATTAAGCAAATTGAGGCAACAACCCACTTAGAAATAACATCATAGGACTCTAAGTGATAAGACCAGTCTGTTCCAAAAGAAAAATATAAAAGATATTTTCCTCCAGGTCCCAAGATCTTTTCCTTATGCTTTTAACCCAAATGAGTCCTACTTTCCATTCCAGCACCCAAGTCACCCCCTCACACCTTCCCGCCCCTGCCCCACTTCACCCTCTGATGCTTTCATATTATTCCAACCGTTTCCACTCATAAGGAAAGAAAACAATTTAACAATCCAAGGTTATTTCAGACTAAGATGAAGGTATCTGTGCTGTAATACATCACTTCCTCTAGAATGTTTGGAGTTTAAAACATCTTGGAACCCGCTGACCACCTTTTGGTGGAGAGTGGAGAAGATATACAGATACACAAATACCCCACTGTGTGACAGACACTCGTAGAGCTGTTTTCACAAGGATTGTTTCATCTAATCCTCACAACAACCTTTTTCTGTAAGCCTAAAATATCCCTTTTTAGAGGTTAAATAAATCCCCTAAGATCGCAAAGCTAATAAATGCTAGTTTCAGGATTCCAGCCCAAGTCTGTCTGACTCTTTCTCTACAGCTTATGGGCTTTTCACTCTGCCAAACCCAACCCAAATGAACCTCCAATGGGACATTTTAGCGCTGGGGGATTTTAACACCGGCCCATGAAGGTGAGTGATATCGTTGATCAATAAAGCCCCTCAAGTAGCAGGAAGTAACCACATACTCCATCTCTGTGTCAGATTTTCTTTCCCTACCTGTGTTTTTTTTCTTTGCCACATTCTAGCTTCAATGCCTCTCCATTCCAAACTAGCCTTGCATTTTTAAAAAATCAGTTATTATTCATTCAGTTTTTAGACTGAAAATCCTCTAAGGACCTCAAGGCACCGTATAGAAAAATATTGCATAATGAGTGATAAACATTGGGATTACCAGGAGGATACAACTGAGAACTCTGCATTCTTACTTTTTTCTAGTTCTGGGGAAAGTGGAAGTTTTTATCAAATTGAAATGGGCTCTTTACCCCATACCTCTAGCCAGTCTTCTCACTCTTGCTGAATATGAAGCCTTGATTAGACAGATTTTCTCATTTGATCCTCACTGCCATATTCCTAAAATGTAGATATATTGCTTCACCAACATCCAGCAAATACTCCCTCCCCAAATCATCCGTCTTCACTGCCTCTCCAGAATGATTTAAATCATCAAGGAAACAAGACCTAAGACCTCCAGCAGACATTTACAATTAATGCATCCAGTTGAGCATGAGCCGTCTGATGCAGTCTATCTATGGCCTCGATGACTCTAGCTCCACTGGAGGCAGAGGGAGAAGTGAGATGACAGACAATGGGAGGCGGTATGTACAGACACGGGCAAGAAGATGAGCAAAGAGGTCAACAGGGACTGTCCTTCTAAGGCTTCTCCAGGTACCAGGTGTTATGGTTGATCTGTGTCCCTCCCTCCCCAGAAAAAAGATATCTTAAAGTCCTAACTCCTAGGGCTTCCCTGGTGGCACGGTGGTTGAGAGTCCGTCTGCCGATGCAGGGGACACGGGTTCGTGCCCCGGTCTGGGAGGATCCCACATACAGCGGAGCGGATGGGCCCGTGAGCCATGGCCGCTGAGCCTGCGGGTCCGGAGCCTGTGCTCCGCAACGGGAGAGGCCACAGCAGTGAGAGGCCCCCGTAACACAAAAAAAAAAAAAAAAAAAAAAAAAAAAGTCCTAACCCCTACAATCTCAGAGAGGAGAGAGGGTCTTTACATGGGTCGTCAAGTTAAAGTGAGGTCATTAAGGCGAGCCCTAATCCAATATGACTAGTGTCCTTCTATAAAGGGAAAGTGTGGACACAAAGGCAGACAGGCATTGAGGGAAGACAATGTGAAGAGACACTGGAGAAGACAGCCGTCTACAAGCCAAGGAGAAAGGCCTGGAAGCCATCTTTCCCTCACAGCCCTGCTCTGAAGGAGCCAACCCCTGCTGGCCGCTTCATGTTGGACTTCCAGCCTCCAGAACTGTGAGACAGGACATTTCTGTTGTTTAAACCACTCAGTCCGAGCTATTTTGTTATGGCAGTTTTAGCAAACCAATGCACTGGCCTAGGTAGGGCGCTGTGGAATCTCCACCTCCATCTCCACGTTGCTTTCTCATCTGTGTGGGTCTCCATCTCATCTTTCCCTGCTTCTGTCATAAAGAAACACACGATTTGGGTGCATGTATCCTTTTGGACCAGGTTTTTCTCTGGACACACGCCCAGGAGTGGGATTGCAGGATCATATGGTAGCTCTATTTTTAGCTTCTTAAAGAACCTCCATACTGTTCTCCACAGTGGCTGCAGCAACATGGATGGACCTAAAGTTTGTCATACTGAGTGAAGTAAGTCAGACAGAGAAAGAGAAATATTGTATGATATCGCTTACACGTGGAATCTAAAAAAAACAAAAAAATGATACAAATGAACTTATTTACAAAACAGAAACAGACTCACAGACTTAGAGAAGGAACTTATGGTTACCAGGGGAGAAGGGAAGGGGAAGGGATAGTTAGGGAGTTTGGGACTGACATGTACACACGGCTATATTTAAAATGGATAACCAACCAGGTTATAGCACAGAGAGCTCTGCTCAATATTCTGTAACAACCTAGTTGGGAAAAGAATTTGAAAAAGAATAGATACATGTATATGTATAACTGAATCACTTTGTTGTACACCTGACACTAACACAACATTGTTAATCAACTACACTCCAACGTTAAACAAAAAATTTTTTTAAAAAAAGAAACACATGATTGCATTTAGAGCTCACCTGGCTCATCCGGTATAAACTCCTCCTCTCAAGATCCTTCACTTAATCACATCTTTTGCAATAGAAGGTCACATTCATTCTTTGGCCATGTTCACAGGTTCCAGGGATCAGGAAGTAAATACATGGGCTGGGGGGAAGATTTTTCTTTTTTTTCTGCCTAACCACAGGCCCAAACCACAAAGCCACTTAGGTTTACGTTTGGAAGCCTGTCTCTTAGAGATCACCACCGCTCCCTAACGAGGAATACTCATTTCAATTCAAGTCCCAGACCCCACATAAAACTGATCTAAGCCTGTGAGATTAAGATTTAAATGTTGACTTGAGTCATAACCTACCTTTTCTCCCCTCTATTTATAACACCTAGGCAGCGAGTTATCAAAACGTGAAAAAGTTGGTTCTCAATCATTCTCAGCTCTGATAAGAGTAAAAAGAGAAACCGTTTTCAACCGTCATTTATACTTTTTATTCCAGGACCCAGGGTCCTAGTCAGGTATACGAAAACGACTATAAAAGCCCCCCACTCTCTTAATCTCAGAAAATGTGTGCAAAGCTGTGTGTTTTTCTCCTAGGTTGTCAGAATTATAACAGCTCCACATATGCATGCAGTTTTTACATCTCCACACCCTGGAGAGCTTTAATATTCAAACACTACTTTTCTCTAAGAACGTATAAGAGTACAAACTTTTCTCTCTTTTACTATTTCTTTCTTGGCCTGAACCACCCAAATCCTTTTCTCTCTAGGATCACATAGCACAGAAGAATAAACTGAAGGTGAGTTAGAACTCCTAAAAGTACTCTGGAAAAAAATAGAAATAACGATAAATTTTATAATTTCCCAAAAGGGGATTTTGGGGGAATTTGTAGTTAATTGGCCTAATAGTTGGATAAAGGAAAGATCTGGGGTTGAGCATCATTTAGGACTTGCCAAAGACTAAAGATAGACGTATAATGATGTTTTAAGTATTTTATAAATATATAAAATATTTAGAAGTGCTGTTTGAGATGGGGAATTATTTGCTACACTTCGAGTAGTGAGGCTTTAGAAATTCAGTGATGCTTGACCCTAGCTGTACATTAAAATCTTCTTTAAAAAACCCCAAAATACCAATGCCTGGGCCACACCCCCAAAACCCCCAAATCGGAATTTCTCCCGAGATTCTAAATACAGAGCTAATGTTGAGAATCACAAGAGTGGAGGCTTGTTTTACTGATGAGGAATCAAAACCCACGGAGCGAGGTGGCCTGCCTACTAGCTGCCTGTGTGTGACCAGGAACACAAAAAGAAAAGTCTGGAAATAGGGAGCAAGAAATAGTAAGAAACTTGCAATGATTGTAAAGGGAAGCAAGGGGAGTTGCCCGCAGCAGAAGAAATGTGGTAACGGCTGCCAGGGATGAGGATGGAGAAAAGATGGTGGTGGTGAGGTCCCCCATAAAAATGTAAATCCTACTTAACCCTTTATCACCCTGCTGTGAGTACACCAGGGCACTTTGGAAAAATATATCTGCGGAACTTCTTACTAAAAGTTTAAAGTTTGAGGGAAGCCGGGCAGAAGAGCAAACTCTGAAATTCCAGAACTGGACAGTTAAGAAAATCCCGCGGAGGTAAAAGTGAGGGACTAGCCATAGATAGTAGTTTCACCAAGTTCACCACGTTTGTGTAAGATTCTGTTGTCCGTTGGCTATACTCTTACAAGAGTTGGTGAGTTGAAATTTGCTGTTACAACAAATTTGCTACCATCATTTTCTATACATTTACCGTCATCAATCCTGCCAATAAAAGAAACTAAAACTTATTCCAGGCTAATTAACAGCAATTTTGTTAGGTGACGTTTTTGGCTCAGATGTAGCAGATCACCTGGATATTACTTGATTAATATCAAAAAGAAACCCTGTAAACTCCAGTGTCTATTTCTTTTCCCAGGTTCCTCCCCCTGGCCTATGATTCCCACGAATTCTTATCCAAGGTTTTGATGTGCTAATTTGCTCATCTGTACACACCAGCCTTGCTTGGTTTAATGAATAAATATTTAGTTTTGACAAAGGCAGGGTAAACAGAAATCTAATTCATGAATTTGATCATTGTTTATCCCCCCACAGTGACCCTCACTTGAAATTGGCCTTGAGTCTTATCAGCCTGCTCCTTTTTATGCCTTTGCATTTCATTTGCATATCAAATATATCATTTTAAACAGGCTCCGCACGGCCTTGCTTGCAGGCGGTTACAGAACCAGTTGCCCACTGGAGCTGCAGAGAAACATCTGTAAACCCACTGTGATTACAGGAGAAGAATGGGGGACAGGGGATTATCCTCGTCTCCTATTCAGATTCGCTCCTCCAGAAATCAAGATCTTTCCTGTGTCCTGTTTTCATGGGTTTAATTGATTGATTGATTCAATCTTTAATGTAAGTGTTTACTCTCCTAAAATTAGAATGACAACACAGGATTCTCCAACATTGAAACTTTGAGTTTCCTGTATCACCAAAACCTCACTTGACCACTAAGGATCCTCAACAGATTCTCAAGTGACTCCACTGAAATGCATTATCGTTACAGAGAATTAGGGTGCACTGGAAAATTGGCTTCAGTGTATTGTCCTTCCCTTGAAATAATTTCTCCCTAAATTAAGGACAGGGAGATGGTGGCTACCGATTCAAATCAAGTTCCACTGTTCTTTAATATTCAGGAATTTGGATTTCCAGTATTATGAGAGCTACCGTCATTCTATTCATATCACTTTGTAATTTGTCCTGCCTGCATTTACCAATCCACCCCCTACCCAGAATTCACCTTTTATCGTTAAAATGACAATGACACCCTTTGTTTGCTAGATAGTCTAGTGTCATATTCAAACGTCTGGTCGGGTTAAAAATATTTCAGAGATTTTAGAATCATGTTTCAAAGCTGTTTCATTTGTATGACCCACTTCTCTAAAGAGCGCTTTAGAGATGTGACCTCTAGGCACTTGAGAGTAGGATAACCAACCAAGTTCCAGCCCTGAGCCTGATGTCTGACTTTTACGAGCTCCAGAAGCAGGAATGAGAGGAAAATCACACCATCATAAGCTGCTGCGGTGATTATGCACCTTGAAGTAACACTGCCTGCTTTTTAAAAAACTAAAATATTATGATGTAAAGCTACATGTCAGTTCAAGTCAATGTACCAAATAAATGAGGCAGGAATATTGGAAAATAATACTATGGTTCCTTACCTAGGGCACCATTACATGGTGTATCGTGGCCAGAGCGCTGGATCTGAAAGCAAAGGCCTGAGTCTTATCCCATCTCTGTCTGCGGTGAGAGCAAGTTCCATCCTACCGGTGCGTATCCACGTCCCCATCCAAGAAAGGAGACAGTTGGATTGTATTCATAGGTGTTAAACTGTGCACCTCAGAAGTGTTATTAAGTGTTTCTTGAAAGACTTGTGCGGTCAAATAATCTGGGGGTATCACTGAATTTCACACGCACACACAGAGCACATTCTTAGAGATTTGCAATATGCGTTCACGTATCAAATGCCTCCTTGAGACGCTCTGAAAAACGTTTACAACAAATAAATCGATTTAGTAATGTTTCCCAAACATATTTCCCCAAGAACACTATGTGTGTTCAAATAGTTCAGGTAGCGCTGGACAAAAGTTTTCAAAGGGCCTTCCAACTACCATCAGGCCCGCCCACGTCAGGTTAGCCAGGCTCGTTACTGGCGTCAGAGGCTAGTGGCTAAATCTGGGGCCTAAGAAACAGACGACCTGGGCTCAGACCCATAGCTTCTCTGCTTCCTTGCTTTGTGACCTCAGTTCTGTTATTTAACTTCTCTGTACTTGGTTCCTTCACTGTAAAACTGAGATAATAATATCATCTGTTTCTTAGGGTCGTTATGAGGATTGAATGAGTTAACAAAATATATCAAACTCTTAGCAGATTACCTAAGCCCTCGTAAGTGCTATAGACGTGTTAGCCTTATTGTTCAATATCATAAACCCTTGTCAGATGCAATGATCTAAGAGAAGGAAGATTAGGTGAAGGAAATTGATGTTTACAGAGCATCTACTGTACGTCCGTGATGTACATACGTAATCTCATAAACCGTCATAATAAAACTGAGATCAAAATATAATTATTTCATTTTACAGTGAGTAAAATAAAACTCTGAGACGCTAAGGAATTTGCCTTTTATTACCCAGATATTAAGATGAAAAATTAACCCCCAAATTCAGGTATCCCTGACTTCAAAACTCAAGTTCTTTCCACCACATTATACTGCTATAAAGGGTGAAAAGGAATAAACTTTCCATCATTTAATAGATGAAGAAATAAGGTAGACAAACTAAAATAGATCCTAGGATCATGAGGTAAGATTCAAATTGAAAAGCTATCCATATTCTGTCAACCAGCCCTATAACGTATTCATTACTGGACCCTAAAAGTAGAAGGAACTGTGAAAAGGAAAGAAGGAACTATCTCTAATTTTGATCTGGTTACAATTTTTTTAATTAAGGATACTTTATCTCTTAATTCAGTACCTACTGTATGGATTATGTCCCATTTTAGCAGAGATTTGGCTCTCCCCTACCTAACTCAGATTATGTTTTTAGAGACGCATAGGTTTGAAGTAGACATTTAAAGGTCAAATTAATTCTACTGCCTCCAGAAAGGATTGGATCAAAATAATTCTCAAACGATAATCCTTCACCCTATTCTACTTTTACATATTCAGAGAGGAAAATTCCGTGACTTTGATTTTAAAAAATCAAATATTAATAATATATTTAAAATTTCATAACATGCAAAGACCTTTGAGACATTTGTGAAAATAAAAACACATTCATCAAAAATAATGAGAAAAATAAAATAAGAAGATGAATTGATTTTCCTTGATGGAGTACAGTATTGCGCATTAAGAACTGAAATTCAGGACGCAGGGCTTGGGGAAGTAATTTATTGGATATTAATCTTCCCTTTTCGCCAGCAAGGCACAACTTTACTTAGATATGTCTGTTGCATCCAAAGTTTTAAAATATGGGTCAAGAATATAGCTGTGCCACGTATCCCAGACTGCTATTCTGCTTGGTTCATCTAATCACTAAAACTGGTTTTTTTATAGCAATGTCAAAGATGATAGAGCTTAGGGACTTCCCTGGTGGCACAGTGGTTAAGAATCCACCTGCCAGTGCAGGGGACACGGGTTCGAGCCCTGGTCTGGGAAGATCCCACATGTCACAGAGCACCTAAGCCCGTGAGCCACAACTACTGAGCCCGCAAGCCACAACTACTGAGCCCGTGGGCCACAACAACTGAGCCCACGGGCCACAACTACTGAGCCTGCGGGCCACAACAACTGAGCCCATGGGCCACAACTACTGAGGCCTTCGTGCCTAGAGCCCATGGTCTGCAACAAGAGAGGCCACCGCAATGAGAAGCCCGCACCCCACAGCGAAGAGTAGCCCCTGCTTGCCGCAAGTAGAGAAAGCCCACGTGCAGCAACAAAGACCCAATGCAGCCAAAAATAAATTTAAATAAATAAATAAATAAATATTTTTTAAAAAAGATGATAGAGCTTAGAGAGATTTCTATGCAAGTTTAAAAGGTCAGACAGGTGGGACTTAGCCTGCAGTGTACTTAGGTGGAACTGCCAGCTGGTTGGGTTCCATCGTCAGAGCTTGTCCTGGGACCACAGGGCATCTGATTGAATAGGCAATACAGTGTTGGGGGGGGGGGGGGGGGGGTATATCTCAGCATCTGAAAATCTGAAATTCTCCACTTAGTGAGTGAGAGAAGGGATGAGGATAGGTACTCTGATGTGGAGGAGAGACAAAGTCTCTGTCTTTGGTAGTTGATGATGATGATGAGAAATTCACACAGTGGTTGACCTAGGACTTACTTTAACCTACGTAGCAGATAGACCGGCTATCTATCTGCATGACATAACTAGTACCTCTCTCCAACAATTTGAATTTGCAGGAGTACAGCTTCATGAGGGTATTCTTTGCCAGTCTTATTCCATCCCCTTTCTTTGCTTTCAGATATAAATTCACTGGAATGAGTGAGTTTTCCCTTGGAATTGCAGAATGCCGCGCCAACCTCAAAAAATGAAAATGTTTTGCTCAAATTTGTCCTTTGGATGTTATTTCCCCATTCTCAGAGAACCAGTACATGTTGAGGCTTTTTCCTTCAGGACTAAAAGAGATAAACATCGATATTGGTCCCTGTGGGTGTGGCAGAAGCTACCTTACCAGAATGTAAAAAAATAAATGGAAAATTCCTAAGATCTTAAGATTTTTGTGATGCAAATGCAAAAGAATTCTTAGCCCTGGCAATTCCTGCCTTTCTACCTAAGGTTATAATTAAAGGCAATGTAAAACAAAGTGGTGGTTGTTGGGAGAACAATTTACACGGACATTCTGTAATCTTGTTGACTTTATATAACGTCAGGATCTTTCCAAAAGCTGACCTTCAAAGGTACAATTGAATGAGAGCAAAGGGAACTGGAGTTCTGCTTGAATTTCCCCACGAGCTTATTGCTTACCAGCCTTATCTATGGTGTAAAATGGCCAAATCCATCATTGGAGAGAAATACTCCTTATTTGTCTGAGCAAGGACTATCTCATATTTACAAATTGCCAAACAGAAATGACCATTATGAATCTCTCACGAGCACTGTAGAGGAGGATAAGCCAAGAGCATTTATTTCCTAGGCTCTATTCTTTAAGAAAATCTAGCGTTGCTTGTTTTGTTTGTTGTCATAATCTGAGGTCCCGAAACACCCGTTGTGCCCCTAAGATTGTTCACTTCACTTTTTTCAACTTTGAACATTCTAATAAGATTCCTAAGCATAAACCCTTCTACTCTTAGGATACTACTTCCATTTAAGGAGAATCCCTGACTCCTCTTACTAAAATGAAATTTTATGCAGAAAATTGAATGCAAAAGCCATTCAAAAAGTGACAGTCTTAAAGGAAGCCTCATGTGTTAATATAATCTTCTATGTGTGTGTACAAGAACCAGACTTTTGAGAGGCTTGTCAGTTAAATTGTGCCATTTCAGAGACCAGAAAAAAAAATCCACTTTCCCTAAATAACTTTCCAGTTTCACAAATACTTATGCAATGGAGAAGTTTCTAGAAGCTCCCTTTCACAGGTAAATATGTTTCTACCCAAGAGATACTACTCGTTAGCCCAGGTTAGTTCATCAGATTAGCAGAGCATAGCCCTGAGGAAAAGAAACACAGGACAGGTAAATGTAACAGGGCTCCTCTCCTCAGGGAATGGGGAAGGCAGACCAAAAGCATTCTTCTAGGCTGGAAGCTATCGGTCCAGAAATCCAAGTCACCAGAGAATCACATGGCTGTCAGGCTCTCTTTCCCAGCTGCTAGCCCTAGGCTCACTCTGAAGCTAGGGACCTGAGTCTAGCGTCCAAAAGCAAAACTCTACCGGTGAATTTTGGTTCTACCCTTCCTAAATTAACCTTTCTGTGCCTCAGTTTCCTCACTTATGAAATGGGAATAACAAGAGTAACTACTTCATAAGACTGTTGAATTAAATATTGATTTAATTAAATAAATTGTCCTATGTGAAGCACTTAGAATAGCGCATGACAAAGTGTTATCTGTAAATAGCATCGAGAATCAATAACTGGCTCCCATTTTTGTAACCATACACACACATAAACACACACACACACAAAATCTATAGAAAAGGGTTGGAAGAATATACAATGAATGTGAATGGTTTAATGGAAATTATGACTGATTCTTTTCATTTGTTTCCCTTTTGTATTTTCTAAATTCCCTACAATAAATATGATTAGCTTGACTGTAAAATTCTAGAAAAGACTAATTAATGCTTAATGTGAAAGGATGATCATTTGTATTTTATTTACAATAACAAAAAATTGGAAACAGAAAACAGTGTCCATAAATAGGGATTAGTTCAACAAAGTATGTTTCATCCATATATTACACTTATGCACCTACAATTTTAAAATGTAATGTTGAAGAATGTTTATTGGCATAAGAAAATAAGATAAACTGCATGAAAAATTAAGTAACAACACTGAATAAAAATCAATTCCTCTTTTATTAAAAATAAAGTAAATATAGTTTTATTTGACCATAAATAACAAAATGTATATATTCCCAAAAAGCTCACAGTGATTAGCCTTGCATCACAGAATGGCAGGGACTCAATTTTCTTTGTATATTTTTATAAATTTTCCAAATCTTCAATAACAAACACATAATGCTTTTAAAACAGAAGAAAACAGTAACTGTTTTAAAGTAAATAAAGATTAATTATCAAAATTCTAGTCCAAAAATAGAGAAGTAGAGATTCAGGCAAGGAATTAAGTTAGTAGGAAAAAAAAAGAAAAGAAAGTGGTTGATCTCGTTGTTCTCCTCTGCACGTAGATGGCACTGATCAATTCCCAGATTGTATGGGTAAGGACTGGGAAAGTGTTAGAACTAAGAATGAAAACTTTTGGAAGACAGTTCAAGATGCTGAATAAGAGATTAGAGCTGAGCCATGAGTTCCAGGCAAGAGTGTCCCCACATCTGTCCAGCATGAGTGTGGAAGAGCCAAGGCAAATTCCGTCCACTACTGGATTCAACCAATAGCCGACCCAATGCACACTCTCAAAACCAAAGGACCCAATGACTCTTCCTACTGTTAGAATTTCTGTGGAAGTTAAAGAGTGAAATGAGAGAAAAATAAATATGAGTAACCTCATTTAGTAAGTAAGGAAAGGAAGACCCGGTCAAAGTAAAGACAGTAAGTCGCTAGAGTCCTGAATGAAACCCAGCCGAGATGATCTTGGTGACTTCAGGGGGGCGGGGTAAGATCAAACCACCATCCTTTTTGGCCCTACTTCTCCATCCTAACAAATGTGTAGGTATTAAAGTAATCGAAACAGAATGTGTTAATTTACCAAGAGAGAGTAGGATTTTTAAAATAGTGCTGAGTTTACAGGAAAACCTTAATGCCATGAAACAAATTGTTAATGATGGCATCCTACAAAACAAGGATGAAAAAGGCTGAAGGAACTTTCCCAAGACTCTTCAAATCAGACAACATATCTGTCACTTCAAGTATGCCCTAGCACCCCCGTATCAATCAATACTGTATCTTAAGACCACCTCTTTGATTTATAAATATATTAAAAAACTACCTCTCCATATTAGGCTGTGTGTGTGTGTGTGTGTGTGTGTGTGTGTGTGTGTGTTACCTGTTCTTCAAAATGCATAAGGGACGTGAGATTGCTGTGTGGTAAGATTCTAGACGTCAGACAGACCTGGGTTGGAATCTAGATCTCTCTCTTTTCTTCCTGAGTCACTTTGAGCAAGTGGCTAGATCATCTACCAAATTTGAATTATAAAACCTACTTGACCATGCTGTTAGAAGATTCTAGGTCATTCTCTATCGGATGTAACACAAGGTCTAGCATAAAGTAATTACCTGATACTTGCTGCAGATGAGCATGAAAAACTATAGAAGAGTAAAAGAAGTGCTTCTCGGACTCACAACCTGTCTCAGTTTGGTGCTTGTGCTGGAGTTCCCTGGTCACCTGGGCATTTGGGGTGAAAAGGGTACACCTGCATTTAGAATCCCTTCCTGAACAATCTCACCTGCCTGATCACCAAGCTGTCGCCTCTGCAGAAGTCACAGTGAAGCCCAGAACCAACACGCGGGTCTCCTTATCAATACTGCCTCTAAGGAAAATTTCAACCAAACTGTAGATGGCCGCATACTTGAAAACAAAAGTTGTTTTAGAAAACAAGTGTCTAGTATAGGAGAAACTGACTCCACCTCTAGTATTTCAATTGAGTGAGAAATAATTTTTTCACTCACATTTTACAGTATAGTGCATTTAATCCAGGAGCCCAAATAAACAGCAAATTTTCAATTAAACTGACGGTCCCCAAATCGAATACTCCTTGTCACAGTGCTACAACTTAAAAATAAGACACCTAGTGCTGCTAACTTTATGGGCCCTGATTTATAACAGCTTCCCTTTGGAGAATGGATTTCCCTAAGTAAGTAGCAATTGTTTTCATTCAAATTTTCCTACCTAGGTGTCTTAAGTGTAAATACCTCCATTTACCCTGCAAATCCAAACACTCCTTCCCGACACTTTTGTCACCCACAGAAAATGCAAGAGCATTTCTCAAAGTAACAGAA